>NC_092387.1:45016587-45343253 GCF_030028105.1 Mobula birostris | reverse complement strand
TGGCCTACTGACAGTTCCTTCTACCTTTTCAGCTGTCAGTAAAATCAGAGACATTTAAAGGTACAAATTTCAAAGGTTTAAAGTAATGCTAGTATCAAAATATGTATGTTACCATATTCTAGCTTGAGATTCTTTTTCTTGAAGCACTTACAGGAAAAAGGAAATGTAATACTTCTAGGGTATTTGCCTGGTATTGAGTTTAGGAGCCGAGAGGTAATGTTGCAGCTATATAGGACTCTGGTCAGACCCCACTTGGCATACTGTGCTCAGTTCTGGTCACCTCACTATAGGAAGGAAGTGGAAACCATAGAAAGGATGCAGAGGAGGTTTACAAGGATGCTGCCTGGATTGGGGAGCATGCCTTATGAGAATAGGTTGAGTGAACTCAGCCTTTTTTCCTTGGAGCGACCGAGGATGAGAGGTGACCTGATAGAGGTGTACAAGATGATGAGAGGCATTGAGCATGTGGATAGTCAGAGGCTTTTTCCCAGGGCTGAAATGGCTAGTACGAGAGGGCATAGTTTTAAGGTGCTTTGAAGTAGGTACAGAGGAGATATCAGGGGTAAGTTTGTTCACACAGAGAGTGGTGAGCGCGTGGAATAGGCTGCTGGCGACAGTGGTGGAGGTGGATACGATAGGAAAGTCGTCCTGTCCAAGACCGGAAGAAGATCGTGAACACAGCCTAGCACATCACACAAACCAACCTTCCATCCTTGGACTCACTTTACACCGCAAGCTGTTGGAACAGTGCTGCCAGGGTAATCAAGGACATAACCCACCCAGTCAACACACTTTTCGTCGCTCTTCCCTCCAGGAGAAGGCTCAGGAGCTTGAAGATTCGTACAGCCAGATTTGAGAACAGCTTCTTTCCAACTGTGATAAGACTGCTGAACAGATCCTGACCCGGATCTGGGCCGTACCCTCCAAATATCTGGACCTGCCTCTCGGTTTTTTTGCACTACCTTACTTTCCCTTTTCTATTTTCTATTTATGATTTATAATTTAAATTTTTAATACTTACTATCGATTTGTACTCCAGGGAATGTGAAGCGCAGAATCAGATATTGCTGTGATGATTGTACATTCTACTATCAATTGGTTGGCGACAATAAAGTATAAAGTCTCTTAAGAGACTCCTGGACAGGTATATAGAGCTCAGAAAAATAGAGAGCTATGGGTAATCCTGGGTAATTTCTAAGGTAAGGACATGTTCAGCACAGCTTTGTGGGCCGATGGGCTTGTATTGTGCAGTAGGTTTTCTATGTTAATAGAATGTTATGGAAAACTATATATAAGTAGGCAAAGACTGACAAATAACCAATGGCCAAGAGGAGACAAACAGTACAAGTAAAATGAATATTAAGAGCATGAGTTGTAAGGAGTCCTTAAAAATGAGTCTACAGGTCATAGAATCAGTTCAGAGTAGTGGTGAATGAAGTTATTCATGCTGGGTCAGGAGCCTGATGCTTTCATATCCACAAATATCTTCACTGTCCAAGTGTTCCAGAGCTGACTGAAGTGCCAATCAAATGGCATCTACTGTTGACCTGTTTTGAAAGTTTTAAGAAAATAAAAATTTATAATTAAAAATCATTTTAAACAACAAAATAATAGAGTGGGTTGCAATCTAATTGGGACACATCAGGGCCAGTACATTTTAGCCCAATCAAGCAGCTGTCCCAATTAGCCAGTTTCATGGAAATGGTTAAAAAGGTATTTAAAAAAAACTACTGTTTAACTGAGTAACAAATTATGTATTCATATGAAAAACAAAACAAATTGGTTTATCAATACCACCACAGTATTGCAAAACTGTGTATAGTTCTCTATAGTTAGCGATGGAAGAATTACGCAGCCATGTTCTTTTGTGTGACTGTAACTGAACAAAATCGGTGCAGACACTTAGTGTAAATAATGGCCTGCCTTCTTACAATTTTCAACAATTGCATCCTCCAAATCTTCGATTTCATGTAGCGTTCAAGATGATTGCCGACACCTTCAAATCTTTGTATTGCCTAACTTGTTGGAGTAGTGAAATAGTTTCATTTCCACTGGCTGTTTCTGACATCTCCAAGCATGAATACTTAAACACAGTGAGCAAACCAGTTCTGAATTGGTTTACTGCTTATTTCTCACCAACTATCAAAGAGAAAAATCACTGTGTTTTGAACACAAACACACACAACTGGCACTGTTTAAAATCTGTTCATGCAGAGTACAGTATAATGTCTAACAGCCACACAAGAGCACGCAACTGACACTAGTTACAAACTGTTTGGCAACAATCTCCTGCCCAGTTAAGTGGAATAATGTCCCAAATAAACAAAAGGAATCCCATATATTTTCTCAATTATTTTTTGTTCTTTAAGATTTGGCCAAAATAAGTGCTGCCACAGTTAACCCCTGGAATCCACTGCACTTTTGCTTAAAACTACTAGTAACATGAAAATCAATTTAAAGGTGTGATTGTTAATTAAAATATCGTTGTGGTCATCTGAACCCTTAGTGCCGTGCCTAGGTGGCACATGGGGCCTCCACAAGAGTCTTCCATTTCTGCCGGTCTTCTGCTCTGCGGCTTGCCGTTACCCAGTTCATGCCTACTTCTTTCAGTTCTGCTTCCACAGATCTTCACCACGTCATTTTGGGCCTGCCCCTACTTCGCTTTCCCTGTGGGGTCCACCTCAGTGCTACTTTTGCTGGTTGATCATTTGGCATTCTCATTACATGGCCCAGCCATCTCCATCGTCTTCGTTTCACACAAACTGAGATTGATTCCATATTGCAAAATGTAAGCAAGTCTTGGTTTCTGATTTTCTCAGGCCATAAGATCTTCTTGATACGTTGTAGACATTTTGTCTGGAACGTGTCAAGTTTCTTGCAGATGTCTTTCGTCATCTTCCAACATTCACTTCCATAAAGTAGCATGCTTAGGACATTGTTTTTAAAAATTCTGATTTTGGTGTTAAGTTTGAGTTGTGTGGATTTCCAAACTGCATTGAGGCTGCCAAAAGCTTGATTTGCTTTAGATAGTCTTGCTAATACGTCCTTACCACTATCTCCATCAATGCTGACTTTAACTCCCAAGATACGTGAACTCATCTACCTCTTCCACTTGCTGATTATTGATGATTACTGGTTGGAGGTTGGAAGCATTCATCTTCATGATCTTTGTTTAAATTATTAAAATATAGGGGAAGGAAAATGACCTTCACTTACCTCGAATTCAGGCGCACTGCACACAGTACAGTCAGTTGCACCAATGCCTACTTCTAGGGGTGTTTGCATGAATACGCTACTACGCACAGATGTAGAGTTGTGGAAGGCTCCAACACACGTGCCATAGCAAATCAATCCTTCTTTATAGAACCACCAGCAAACCTCAGCATGATCTAGATTATTGATATTTATGTTTCTAATATTAATACACATGTATGCCCCTAGCATTCGGATTTTCTGCGAAGTATAAAGAAATTCTCGGGCTAGGAATAACTCAAATATTGATGACAATAAATTTGCAATAACTATTCCAGTGCACCAAGAAGGTTTGAGGGATCAAGAATGCACCAATATCCCCCTTCTTAGGAGCTTAGGAGACAATGGCACCTGAAGGTGACTCCTTTGTTTGCATCTTCAGAAACAGCTCTATTTCTATCTTTAATATCTTTATTTTCCCCTTTCAGGGTTCTTTTAAAGACCCTGACCTGGAGTTACAAGCTGACTTCGGTTATTTGCAGGAATGGGACCCGCCCTCAGGGTCTCATGACTGGCCGTTATTCGATATACCAAAGATGCGGCCTAGAAGATTAGTGCGCCTTCGGAGTTTCGGGATTTCATAGCTCTGGAGGTGGGTAAACTCGAGGTCGGTGCCTCTGCGGAAATTGTTGTGCCGCGGGAGACAGAAGATCGAAAGCAGCAAGCTGGCTGCTGGATGTGTGTCCAGAGACCTGAGTTCTTTGGGCACCAGAGGTCGGAAAAAAACAAGGCAACGGACTTTTAACATCATAAATCAGCAAGTTTTTCGTTATGTCTCCCTTCTCGCTATGAAACGAGACACCTCTTTTTCCCTTATTAGGGAGAGAGACAGCCTGTGGTATGTCGAGTTACTGGGTGAACGAGTAGACTTTGGGGTACTGTAAGTCTGTGTCTTTATTGATGCTTTGCTGCACACTTGAGTGCTCGGTGGGGGCGCCGATGCTTTTCTTGCTAATAGGGAAGGGGGTGACCATTGCTTTGCTGCTGTTTATGTGTGGGGGGGGGTTAGCTGGGGGGGGGGAGGTTTGGGGTTCTAATATTTAACTGCCATGCATTGTTTGGGGCATTCCTCTGTTTTCTTGAATGGCAGCGAAGAAAAAGAATTTCAGGATGTATATTGTATACATTTCTCTGACATTAAATGTACCTTTGAAACCTAAAGATTTGGGGCATTGCCTATGAGTTGTGTATATGGGAGGGATTAGAGGTGAAAGGTAAGTTTTGGAGAGTTGTCACTTAGTCAAGGCAATCAGGAACCCTTGGAGATTGGTGGGATTGGGGGTTGTTGGATGGTAATTTTACGGGAAGGTGCAGAGGATCTTCCAAAGATCTAGCGAAGAATTTAACTCTGTTAGGTTATCCCTGTGGAACCATGTTATCCAGGGAGAGCATAATAATGGGTCCCAGGAGAACAGGTCAATGCTTAAATGA
The DNA here is from genome assembly GCF_030028105.1 of Mobula birostris. Taxonomy (NCBI): domain Eukaryota; kingdom Metazoa; phylum Chordata; class Chondrichthyes; order Myliobatiformes; family Myliobatidae; genus Mobula; species Mobula birostris. The sequence goes on along the minus strand of NC_092387.1, from coordinate 45,338,570 downwards.
GAACTTTACAGAGGGAATGATGTCATTTGATGCAGTCCTGACATGGAAGTCATATCAATGACTTTGGGTAGGAAGTGACGAGTCACATTGAAATATGACCTGGAAATAGTTGTTATCACGCTTCTCCCATGGAAAAAATCAGTTTTCAATTCCATCGCACAAAAAAGTGTCATGCAATCAAATTTCCAGGCTTTAATGCATTATTCTGGTATGTTAAAGATTTCCTTCCCTTTTAAGGTCACAAAGTCAATCAAAGGTTATTTGCTGTTGGTAAGAATGGCTTGCAGAATGGCTGGTGATTATTATCTCTTAGCTCCAGGCCAGAAAAAAATCTGGCGGCTTCATTCTTCTTTTATTTTTGTACCTTTGACATTTTGGTATGATATGTGTAGTGTGAAAGACAGCACAAGATCTATCACATTTCTTAACATCACTATTGATCGAGGATATCATTTAATGAATTGTGGTAATCCCATGCACCTTACACGTAACTGCTTTACAGGTTCTTTATCACAATCCATTTTGGACCTACATCAAGTGGAAATATGGAGGAGGTTTTGTAAACTGACTTTGAGAGACAAGCACTGAAGTGAAATGCGGAACCTTAAATGTAATGATTTCTGGATTGCTCACTGAACCATGGCCAAATGGGTAAGGATTTGAATGGGTCAGAGAAGTTAAATGCTCAGGTCAAAGAGTGGTGTGAGAGAAAGGGGTTTTGATTCATGGAAAACTTGGGCTGGCAGTGGGAGGGGAGGAAGGAGAGAACTATTCCTGTGGGACAGGCTCCACGTACAGTGAGTTGGGAACTGATGAACCACACAATTAGGGGTCAAAGAATCTATTAATCAGAGTTAATGTGTGTGATTAACACAGTCATTAACATGTTAATTATTTTTGATATGTTAACTGTGTGGGCTGATCTGAGAAACACACAGAAGTTTTAAAAACAATTAACCATTAGATAAAATCCTGCTATGCATCAATTTCAGGCCAAGAAGATCCTACCGGGAGTCAAGGCATCGGCCCTTCAGAACCTCGTCATTTGACCAGGGGATCACTCTCTTTCCCCATCTAACCCCTGGCATCCCCTTGACTCAATATTCATCACAGGAGGCTTACCTACTGTGCAATTATCCCGAGGAACTGGGGAAAATGCTGTGCTTGAACATGCAGACAAACAAATAACCTGCCAAAGGGAAAGGGAGTGGGAGGAGGTTGCAGAAGAGATCACAAAAGGATAAAGAGGGAAAGAGAGGGAGGGAGTAAAAAGGATAGGGAGGTAAGAAAGATGAGAAAAGGGTCTGAGAGACAAAAAAGAGGAGAGGAAAGGGGGATTAAGGAAAAGAAAAGACCAGGAGGAAGGGAGAGGAGGAGTAGGATGAGAGGAGTCAAGAAAAGAGTAAGGGTGGAGGAAGACATGAAAGAAAGAGTGAGGGGAGGGAATAGAGACAGTAAATAGGAGGAAAGAAAAATAGGAGAGGGAGGTCGTAGGAGGGAGAAGGAGACAAGAGAAGGGGGAGGGAAAGAGGAAGTAGGGGAGAGAAAGGAAAAGAAGAAAAAAGACAAAAATTGCACTTCAAATTAACTCTCTCTCTCACATCCTTCCTCTCTTCCCTCCCTCCTCACATCCTGTTATTTTATAACTTTCTTGTCTTTTTTCTTCCCCCTATTTTCACTCTCCCAGCCCATTTATGTTTCTCTCCACTACCCCCATTCCCTGCTCCAAACTGCCATTCCCACCTCTCCACTTCTCCCTCCTTTTTAAATCCTTCCTCGTCCACCTAGCTCCTAACTCCTCTCCCCTTCCAAAATGTTATTCACAACACAATCTATTCTTATCATCAGAAAGCAGGAGCGAATATAGCCAAGTTATTTGGCGAAAGCCAATGTAGTCATCAGTGGTGTCATAAAGGATATGCAAGAGTGTGGTAATATAGTGATCAAATTACTGCGTTAAGAAGCAAGAACTCTAGCCCATTTCTCCAGTGATGCAATTCCAAATCCCACTCTAACTGTAGGGAATTACAGTAGATTCAAGAAATTAAATTAAAAGGGGCAATTGTGTGGAAAGTAAGAGTCCACATTGATAGAGCTAACATGAAATAACCAAGTGATAATCAAAAACCCATCAGGTTCACTGATCACAAACAAGAGAAAATCTGTAGGTGCTGGAAATCCAAGCAACACACAAAATACTGGAGGAACTCAGCAGGCCAGGCAGCATCTATGGAAAAGAGTGACTGGCAGACCACAGTACGTGTGCTTGCAACACTGTGTGTCGGACAGAGTGATCAGCAGCACTGGGGCTCCACAGGGGACTGTCTTGTCTCCCTTTCTCTTCACCATTTATACCTCAGACTTCAACTACTGCTTCAGAAGTTTTCTGATGACTCTGCCATAGTTGGATGCATCAGCAAGGGAGATGAGGCTGAGTGCAGGGCTACGGTAGGAAACTTTGTCACATGGTGTGAGCAGAATTACCTGCAGCGTAATGTGAAAAAGACAAAGGAGCTGGTGGTAGACCTGAGGAGAGCTAAGGTACAGGTGACCCCTGTTTCCATCCAGGGGGTCAGTGTGGACATAATGGAAGATTACAAATACCTGGGGATACGAATTGACAATGAACTGGACTGGTCAAAGAACACTGAAGCTGTCTACAAGAAGGGTCAGAGCCATCTCTATTTCCTGAGGAGACTGAGGTCCTTTAACATCTGCCGGATGATGCTGAGGATGTTCTACGAGCCTGTGGTGGCCAGTGCGATCATGTTTGCTGTTGTGTGCTGGGGTAGCAGGCTGAGGGTAGCAGACACCAACAGAATCAACAAACTCATTCGTAAGGCCAGTGATGTTGTGGGGATGGAACTGGACTCTCTGACAGTGGTGTCTGAAAAGAGGATGCTGTCCAAGTTGCATGCCATCTTAGACAAAATCTCCCATCCACTACATAACATACTGGTTGGGCAGAGGGGTACATTCAGCCAGAGACTCATCCCACTGAGATGCAACACAGAGTGTCATAGGAAGTCATTCCTGCCTGTGGCCATCAAACTTTACAACCCCTCCCTTGGAGGGTCAGACACCCTGAGCCAATAGGCTGGTCCTGGACTTATTTCCTGGCATAATTTACATATTACTATTTAACTATTTATGGTTTTATTACTATTTATTATTCATGGTGCAACTGTAACGAAAACCAATTTCCCCCGGGATCAATAAAGTATGACTATGACCATGACTATGAGTATAGTTGACGTTTTGGTCGGAACGCTTCGTCAGGTCCTGATGAAGGGTCTTAGCCTTAAACGTCATCTGTACGTTTTTCCAGAGATGCTGCCTGGCCTGCTGAGTTCCTCCAGTATTTTGTGTGTGTTGTCAGGTTCACAGATTATTATTATTAATATTTTTTGAGGGAGTTATCTGCCATTCTTGCCCCATTTGCAACTCCACATTAACATGCTGCTTCACTGTCAACTGCCTCCTCAGTTCATGGGTTACTATGGGATAGACAGTGAACACATAAATAAGGGGAAAAAAAGCAGAAAGGGAAAGAAATAATCAGAACTGAGGAAAACTAGACAGGAAGGGAATTACACAAAGGCCAAACCCAAACAGGAGCTTAATGAAAATATAAAAATATATCATTAGTTGTTATTAAGCAAATCTTTTCCACTAGTCCATTCAGAATCATTTTCCCTTTGACTAATTAGAAATAATATTCCATTATTATTAATTAACTTGCGAGCTACTTTTTAGATTATGCAATTAGCCACTTTTTTTTCTGGCGTATTTTCAACGAATAAAATCTCAGAGGGGAAATAATGAAGAAAAGTTCTGCTTAAGTGTAGGCAATGTGTTTGAAGGAAATTTTCAAGGAAATTCTGTAAAATAGCAATTTGTGAAAAGATACCCAAAGTGAGACAGGAAAAGGCAAAGCAGTAAGAATTTCAAGAAAACTGGGAAATGGGAGAATTCTAAGAAAGCAGTCATTAGCTAAAGTTTGGGAATAAATTAACAAGGAATGTTCAAGAATGTTAAAGCTCCTACTATGAACTAAAAAAAGAACAGAGTATAAACACAGATGTGGGTCTCATTAAGACAAAATCGTTATGGAGAATAAAAGAGAACCTATCTACAAGTATGTTTATCTGTCTTTGCTGCAGAAGACACAATAAATGTAGCAGAAGCAGAAGTGAACCAAGGGTCAAACAACAGTGTTTAACATCACTAATGAAATGGAGATGACATGTTCACAGAATGCTTCATGATGTCCTAAAAGATGCAGTTGTAGAGATGTTTGTACCAGTGATAACACACTCATCCAGATGTTGGAAGTATTCCATCATGTTTTGTGGATTGTAGAAAGGCTACAAATGTCAGGAGGTTATGGCAGTGTACCTAACCCCTCATTTGCTCAGGTAGCTGCAGTATTTGTGGCTGAATTTCTGATCAATGGCAGGACTAAAACATGTTGCAATGCAGAAGGAAGCTATTTGGCCCATTGAGGCTGTACCAGCTCTCTGTAAAAGTCATCAAGCTAATCCCACTTCCCTGTCTTCCCATAGTTTTACAAATTAGAGTCAGAGTTATAAAATCATACAGCACAGAAACAGGCTGTTCAGCCCAACTGGTCTATGCCAACCAGGATCACGACTAGCCCACATTTAGCCATATTATTAACTAGCTCTATTTGCATACATTTGGCTCATATAACTCTAGATCTTTCCTATCTTCACACAGAGGCCACTTTATTAGGTGCTTTCTGTACCTAATAAAGTGGCTGCTGGGTGTACATTCGTTGTCTTCTACTACTATCATCCATCCACTTCAAGGTTCAAAATATATATTCAGAGAAGCCCTTCTGCACATTTAGATCACATTTCCGCCCCATTCTGATGTTTGGTCTGAACAACAACTGAACCTCTTGACCATGTCTTCATGCTTTTATGCATTGAATTGCTGCCCACATGATAGACTGATTAGATATTTACATTAAAGAGCAGAGATACGGGTGTGGCTAACAAAGTAGCCACTGAGTGTATCTAACTGTGCAAGTTCCCTTTAAATGTTGTTAATGCATCTGCCTCAACCACTTCCTCGGGTAGCTCATTCCATATACTGATGTGTGGGTGAAAATGGTTCACATTAAATCGTTCCCTCTCACTTTAAATCTATGCCCTCTAGTTTTCAATTTCCCAACCCCAGCAAAAACAACCTTTCTATGCTGCTCAAGTTCATTCCTTTCAGAGGGCCTTCCAACTCCCTTTCAAGCAGTACAATTGAACGTGCCTCCACTATCTTGCCAGACAGTGCAATCCAGACCAACACACACAAAGTGCTGGAGGAACTCAGCTGGTCAGGCAGCATCTATGGAAAAGAATAAACAGTCAACATTTTGGGCCGAGACCCTTCTTCAGGACTGGAAAGGAAGGGGAAGATACCAGAATAAAGTGGTGGGGGATGAAAGGGGAAGGCGGCTATCTAGAAGTTAATAGGTGAAACCAGGTGGGTGGGAAAGGTAAAGGGCTGGAGAAGAAGGAATCTGATAGGAGAGGAGACTGGACTATAGGAGAAAGGGAAGAAGGAGAGGCACTGGGGGAGGTGATAGGCAGGTGAAGAGACCAGAGTGTGGAATGGAAAAAGAGGGAAAATATACCGTAAGGATAAATTTTCAGGACTGAAAAGGAAGGGGGAAGATGTCAGAATATAAAGGTGAGGGGAGGAGAATGGGGATTCGCTTACCCACCTATCACCCCCCCCCAGTGCTCCTCCTTCTTCCCTTTCTCCCATGGTCCACTCTCCTCTCCTATGATGTTCCTTCTTTTCCAGCCTTTTACCTTTCCCTCTCATCTGGCTTCACCTTTTGCCTTCTTGCTCACCTCCTACCCCTCCCTCCACCTATTTATTCTGGCGTCTTCCTTTCCAGTCCTGAAGAAGGGTCTCGGCCCAAAAGGTCGAGTGTTTATTTATTTTCATAGATGCTGTCTGGGCTGCTGAGTTCCTCCAGCATTTTGTGTGTTGCTGTGTATTTCCAGCATCTGCAGCATCACATGTCTGTAAGTTTGCAATCCAGACCAAATCACTTGCTGGATAGAAAGCTTTTTCTCATGTTATTTTGGCTATTCTCCCCATTCTATAATTCTTCACCTTTATGCCAACACAAGTTTCACTCTGACTACATCTTTCATTATTGTAAATATCAAATCTCCTCACAACCTCCTAGTTCCAAAATATATGACTCTAGATTAAGTTATTCATGTATAAAATCATTTCGGTGAATGTTTTCTGCACCCTTTCCAAAACCTTAACATTTTTTCTAAGGTGCAACATCCAGCACGAGACACAATAACCTCGTGCACTGATCCAGTGTTTCATAAATATTCCCCATGCCTTCTTGCTGTTGTGCTTTAAAGCCTAAGATTCCATGTGTTTTTTTAAACCACTTTATCAACCAGTCCTGCCACATCCATACAATTATGCACATAGATCTTGCACCCCTTTCAGAAGCATGTCATTTGTTTATACTGCCATTTCTTATTTTTCTTCCCTAGTTGAACACATCATATCCCTCAGCATGGCACTTTGTCAGCCGCCTATGCCATATTTCAACAGCCTTTCTCTATGGCCTTGAGTTTTATTACTACCCTCCTTAGTTCACTCTGAGCTTTGTGTAAACTGCGTATTCAGAAATTAACTCCTACACACCAAATCTCTACTCTTCATAAAGCCCAGTAGAGGCTCTAGGAACAACCAGATGGCAATGTCACGTACACTTTCCACCAGTCCAAAAAACAACTATTTTTACTATCTGTTTCCTGTACTTATCCAATTATGTGGCTATGCTGTGCCAGACTCTTATCAATGGGTTTTAACCCTAGAGTTATAAAGTCATAGAGCACTGCAGCACAGAAAATGTCCCATCGGTTCATCTTGACCATGTGGGCCTGGTCTTCTGCCCAGTCCCATTTCTCTGCCATTGGATCATAGCCTTCCACATTTCTTTCATCTATGTACCTATACTACTCATATGTTACAATTGAACTTGCATCTCCTACTTCTGCTGGAAACTTATTCCACACATACATCACTCTCTGAGTGAAGACATTCCCCCTCAGATTCCCCTTAAATATTTCAACTTTTACCCTAAACCTATGACCTTTAGTTCTCGTCTCACCCAACCTGAGAGGAAAATAGCTGAAAGCATTCATCCTATCTATACTTCTCATAATTTTGTATAAGATTTGTATAGTTTTCTACAAAATCGCCCCACATTCTTCTGCCCTCCAGTGAATAAAATCTTACCTTGTTCAACCTTCCCCCATAACTTAGGTCCTCAAGTCTTGGCAACATCCTTGTTAATTTTCACTGCATTCTTTCAGGTTTATTGATATCATTCCTGTAGGCTGGTTACCAGAAATGAATGCAATACTTCAGATCAGGCCTCACCAACGTCCTGCACAACTTGAACATAACATCGCAACTCCTGTATTCAATGCCTTGATTTATGACCCAATCGCCAAAAGCTCTCTTTTCGCCTTATCAGCCTGTGATGCTATCTGAGCTGGGGTACCTTATCAACCACCTTTTGAAAGTCCATCAATAATCTTATCTGTTAAATCATCAAAAATCTATTAGTTTACCTTGATACAAATGTGCTTCTGAGATACATTTTTCTCTTGACATAAAAGGCCAATGAAATTATACTCTAACTCAAAAGATTCCAATAGGTACATTTAATGTCAGAGAAACATATACAATATACATCCTGAAATTCTTATTCTTTGTAAACATCCATGAACACGGAGGAGTGCCCCAAAGAATGAATGACAGTTATACATTTGAACCCCAAAGCCCCCTCCAGCTTCCCCCTCCCACGCACAAGCAGCAGCAAGGCATTGACCCCCCTCCACCATCAAAAGAGCATTGGCGCTTCCCACCGAGCACTCAAATATGCAGCAAAGCATCAATAAAGAGATAGACTTGCAGTACCCCAAAGACTACTCATTCACCTGGTAATTTGACATGCTGGGATGTGGATCGATTTCATCAACCCCAATTAAGCACCTATTTCTCAATAACCCATTTGGTCTCACACGCCAATCAACACCACTCTGCTTTGACTACTTCCCACCCATACTCGGGCCAATTTACAATATTCAGTCCATTAACTAACCAGCACATCTGTGAGATGTGGAGGATATTGAAGCCTTCAGAGCAAGGGTGTCAAACTACCAGCCCGCAAAGAGATCCAATTCGGCCCACAGGATGATTTGGGGGAAAAAAAAAGTATATTCACGACCATTTATTATGTACCTGTATGGCAGCTGCTCTCTCTTCCACTGCTGTCTGTGCCACCTGCTGCGCCGGCAGCTTGTTGTGTGTACTTAGAAAACAATATGTGGCAGTTAACCACCCTCTGTCCATAAGCACCTACCACCCTGCACTGAAGACCTTTAGGGCTCCACTTACGTCGTCAGACACAGTATAAACACACAGAGTACTCAGGTAAGTAACACCTGTAGCAAGGCTGAGACTGTTTGCTATTGTGGTTCAAAATGCTTTCCAAGAAAAGAAAAGTTGACATCGAAGGTCAGATATTCAACTAATTGGAAAGATCATTTTTTTCTTCTGTGAGGTCAACGGCAAACCTGTGTGTCTGATATGCTCGCAACAAGTGGCTGTAGCAAAAGAGTACAATATCAAACGACACTATGAGACGTCACACAGAGAAAAATATGACAAGTACGCAGGTCGACTCAGAACACAAAAGGTAAACGAGCTTGAAGCAGCTCTGAAAAAACAGCAATCAGCGTTCACCAAAAGTTGAGAGACTCATGATGGAGCTGTCAGAGCCAGCTATATTATTGCCAACAAAATAGCTGCTGCGTTGAAGCCATACTCAGAGGAGGAATTCATCAAAGCATGCGTGCTGAAGGCAGCTGAACTGGTGTGCCCTGTGAAGAGACAGGCTTTTGGTAATATCAGCTTGTCAAGAAACACTGTGGCAGAGAGAATCGGGGACCTTGCAGGAGATTTCAACAGTCAGCTAAAAGACAAAGTGAAGTCATTTATTGCCTTCTCTATTGCAATTGATGAGAGCACCAACATAACTGATGTAGCTCAACTAGGAATATTTATTCGTGATATTGATGCATCTTTGACCGTCACTGAGGAGTTTGCGGAGATGGTGCCCATGACAAACATCACAACGGTGAACGACGTTTTCCCCAGCCTCGTCGAGGCCTTGGACAGACGGGGGGTTGACTGGAGTCACGCTGTCAGCGTGGCAACAGATGGCACACCGTCCATGGTTGGGAAAAAGGCCGGTGTTGTTGCGAAACTCAGAGAGAAAGTTCGGACAAAGAATCCAGAGCAGAAATTCTGGAATTTTTATTGTATTGTACACCAAGAGGCGTTATGTAGCAGGAGCCTGAAAATGGACAATGTCATGGATGTAGTAATCAAAAAAGGTTAATTTTATTAGAGCCAAGGGACTCAACCATCAGCAATTTGACACTTTTTTGTCCGAAAGTAATATTGGACACGGCCTACCCTACCACACTGATGTTCGCTGGTTGAGCAGAGCGGTTGTGCTTAAACGTTTTTCTTCAATTACATGCTGAGATTCGACTACTCAGGAACGAGAAAGGGAAGCCATTGGCAGAGTTGGATGACCCAGACTGGCTTCATGATCTTACAGTTTTGGTGGATATAACAGAGCACTTAAATGTGCTTAATGTTAACATGCAAGGCTGCATCAAACTTAATACTATGACAGCATTCATGCCTTTCAAATTAAACTAGGCCTGTGGGAGATGCAACTGTCCCGGAGAAACCCAGCTCATTTCCCCTCTTTGCAGTCTGTGCGTGTCGCTCATGGGAATAACAACAACATGGACAGGTACAAGGACAAAATATCACAGCTGAAAAGTGAGTTTCAGAATCGTTTCCAAGTCTTCACTCAGCTCGAGAAGGAACTCTCACTATCTTGCTCGCTGTTTGCCATCAACGCAGCATCAGATGTGCCGGAGGAACTCCAAATGGAACTAATTGAAATTCAGTGTAACTTGGCTTTGAAATATAAATTTGAGACTGTGGGTCTGGACTCATTCTATCAATACCTGGGACCAGTGTACCTCAAGATGACAGACTTTGCCTCAAAGATCCTTTGAATGTTCGGGACAACATATCTCTGTGAGCAGGCTTTCTCCATAATGAACATTAACAAATCCAAACTGTGCTCGCAGCTGATGCACAGACATCCAAATGACATTATAAAAATCACAACTGCCCAGAAACTGGTCCCTGATGTTGACAGGCTGGTTAAAGCCAAGAGAAGTCAGGTGTCTGGAAGCAGCAAGTGAAAAATGAGTGACACTGTTCCATGCACTGCGACATGTAAGCAAAATGCATTATGGAATATTGAGTGTCATAATATTGTGAATCAGTCATTTTCTGACTATTCTATTATTGTAAATGTGATCACTTCAATAAAAATTAGAGGCTAACTGTGTTCATTGTTTGAGTTTGATTGCTGGAAGCAGGCTAATAAAAATTAGGTGCAGTTGTCTAGCTTACATTTACAATTTGTTTTGTTAGGTCTACATTTGTGTCTGCTAATGTTCGATTTCGAATGGTTTATTAATGGAAAGGGTGTGGCTCCCAAAACAATCTTAGCCAAAATAACATCGTTTTTTCTTTCTCTCATCACAACTTTCTCGTACCTATGACTACAAGATTGATTAATACCAATCATAAAAATAATGCTTGCTAGGCAATCTTCTTCATAAGAAACGAAATTCGTAAAGTGAAATACTTTGTAGTAGTACTGAGACACATGAGAGCAGGTTGAAAAAACAAAGGCAACGAAAGCTGCGGGAGCACGCGTGCATGCGTTCGCGCGTGCACAACTGATCCGGCCCGCATGAAGTCGCATTTTGCCCAATCCGGCCCCTGACCTAAAATGAGTTTGACACCCCTGCTTCAGAGGGGGAATGTGCAAACTCCACAGGACAGCTTCCAAGCTCAGAACTGAACCCAGGTCATTGGAATTGTGAAGCAGCAGCCTTAACTGCTGCACGAACATGCCACCTCAATTTATTTTAACAAATCTATTTTGTCTTTCTCTAATCCCTCCACAATTCCCCAAATCACTGAAGATCTACCTAGATTATGCTGCTAAAATTCTCATCACCGAGGTTAAACTGGCTGTTTGGTAGTTATTCGGTTTACCCTCACAACAATTATGAACAGGCATGCAACTTTACAATACTATATTCCTCAGCCATCACCCTTCATCTGGTCGCCTCACTACAGGAAGGATGTGGAAACTATAGAAAGGGTGTAGAGGAGATTTACATGGATGTTGCCTGGATTGGGGAGCATGCCTTATGAAAACGGGTTGTGTGAACTCGGCCTTTTCTCCTTGGAGCAACAGAGGATGAGAGGTGACCTGATAGAGGTGTATAAAATGATGAGAGGCATTGATCGTGTGGATAGTAAGAGGCCTTTTCCCAGGGCTGAAATGGCTGCCACAAGAGGGCACAGGTTTAAGGTGCTTGGGAGTAGGTATAGAGGAGATGTCAGGGGTAAGTTTTTTTTACACAGAGAGTGGTGGGTCCGTGGAATGGACTGCCGGCAACGGTGGTGGAGACGGATACGACAGGGTTTTTTAAGAGGCTTTTGGATAGGTACATGAAGCTTAGAAAAATAGAGGTCTATTAGTAACCCTAATAATTTCTGAGGTAGGGACATGTTCAGCACAACTTTGTGGGCCAAAGGGCCTGTGTTGTGCTGTAGGTTTTCTATGTTTCTAAATATTTGGATGATTGTGGCCAGTGTCCTTACAATTTCCTCCCCCACTTCATTTGGCAACCTAAGGCCTTCAGGTTTGATAGAGTTGCAAATCTGTGAAGAAAAGGGAAACAAGAGGAGGATACAAACAGTCTGTATAACAAAATAGGTTAGATGAGAGTGCAAGACCATGGCAAATAGAAAATCATGTGGAACAAAAGAGCGAGAAAAACAGAATGCATCATAAATGGTAAGAAATCAATGTACAGAGCAGTCTTGAAGTCCTGGTTCACAAGACGCAGGATGTAAACGCAATTAAGACAAATGGTTTATTAGCCATTATTAGGAAGGAAGCTAAAGTGTAAAAAGCATTAGTGAGGTTATATAGAGCTTTGATGGAGGGAATTTGGAGTATTGTTTGACGCTCCTTGCCCAAATAAGTTTAGCACAGCAAATTGTCCAAACCAGTTTCTGAGATGAGTATCCTTGATTCTGATTGACAATAGACAATAGGTGCAGGAGTAGGCCATTCGGCCCTTCGAGCCAGCACCGCCATTCACTGTGATTATTGGCTGATCATCCACAATCAGTATCCAGTTCCTGCCTTATCCCCATAACCTTTGATTCTGCTATCTTTAAGAGCTCTACCCATCTCTTTTTTGAAAGCATGCAGAGACTTGGCCTCCACAGCCTTCTGGGGCAGAGCATTCCATATATCCACCACTCTCTGGGTGAAAAAGTTTTTCCTCAACTCCGTGGAATACCACAGAATACATTATTTGGACTTTCAATGTCAGGTTCACAAGAGCAGCGAAATAGGTTTTGTTTATATACAACCACCATGGTGGAAAAAAAACTTTTAAGCATTTCCCAAAGGCATAATTAGTAATAATGGATAACAGGAAAAAGGGGGACCTATTAGGAGGTCTGACCATAAGCAATGTTGAAGTGGTACAAAAAGAAAGCAGGATGTTTAGATGGAGAATTCCAAAAGGTAGAGACTGAATCTTTGAAAGCATGACAACCTGTGGAAGGAGATTCAACAGGCCTCCAGGTTTGCTGGAATGAGAGGATTTCATATTTTCAGTAAGAGGCTCCTCAGTGGTCAATCAATGAACATATTAAATATAAGGACAACAATTTTAAATTAGAGGAAACTGAAAGTAATATGCATCAGTGAAGACAAAAGTGATTGATAAGTGGGTTGTGATATAGAGAAAAGATCTGAACAGGAACACTTAGTCAAACCGAAAGTTTGCAGAACAGGTAGAAAACCCACACTTCGTGTTTAAGGAACGGCTTCGTCCCCACTGCTATAAGATTTCTGAATGGTACATGAATACATACTACTTCCCTGTTCCTCCTTGAGACTATTTAAAAAAAATCTTGCTGCAACTTATAGTAATCTTATGCCTTGCACTGTACCGTTGCCCAAATACAACAAATTTCACAACTTATGTCAGTGGTAATAAACTTGATTCTAATGAACACCATGTTTTTTTATTCATTTCCTCCTAATTACAACCTGTGATTAACAAACCTTCAGCACTTTCTGACCAGCTACATCCACCTGTGTTCTTCAGCCTGGCTTGCTCCCATTGTATCACTAATTTTTCCTTGACACACCACTTGCCCATTTCTGCACAATTTCTGAAAAAAAAATTCTTCTGAAATATCAACTGTTTTTCTTTCTACAAAAGCTATTCACTGCATATGGATGCCATCTCCCTGGCCCTAAACTTATCTCTGGAGATCTGAACAATAAAGACACCTACATTAGACTATTGTTTATTGACTACATCTCTGCCTTCAATACTATAATTCCAAGAAAACTCATCTCCAAACTCAACGCTTCCCTTTGGAACTACATCTTTGACTTCCTGACCAACAAATCACAATCAGTAAGGTTAGGCAGCAACACCTCCACCATGATTATCCGCAACAGTGGTGCTCTGCAAGTTTTTGTCCTCAGCCGAGTGCTGTAATCCCTAATCACTCATGACTGTGTGGCCAAAATCTGCTCTAACTCCATCTACAAATTTACAGATGATACCAATGTAGTAGGCCATATATCAAATAACAATGAGTCAAAATGCAGGAGGATATCCAAGCCCAGTTACAGTGTCATGATAAGTCTTACCCTCAAAACAAATGAACTAGTCAATGACTTCAGAAAAGCGGGCAGTTTACGTGCATCGGTTTACATCGTCATCATCGTGGCTATCCCTCGAGGTCGAGGATGATGGTCTTCGTTCTGAAGTGGCCCACAGAGTGAAGATGCCTGTGCGTGTATTTGTTTAACATGTACTTGATGTTGCACTCCAAGAAGCACACGATACTTCACAAATCAACCAACTGATTCCAATGCAATGGAAAGCACGACGATTGGAGCTTGGAGCTGATGGATTTGTTGTAGTCTTCATCTGCCTTCACAGCCGTTGAGTTTGAAGTAACTTTGTCCGCCTGCTCCACTGTTGAGGTCTTGGTTGGATTGTTCTTTGTCAGGGACCTCTCCCTCGACCTTACCGCCATGGGTGACCCCACCAGGAGCATAGCTCCAGATGGCATTACGCTCAGGATCACAGGACCACACAAGCTTCTCCACCACGACAAGATGACAATCCATGGAGAAGCGGTTTACATCAACAATGTTTAGGCCAAGAGTTTTGAGAGATTCAATTTCCAAGGAGAGAACATCATCAATAACTTGTCCTGACCCAACCACGTAGATGCCACAGCCAAGAAAACTCACCGGTGCCTCTATTTCCTCAGAAAGTGAAAGAAATTTGACATGTGTCCTTTGATCCTCATCAATTTTTATGAGTGCGCCATAGAAAGCATCGTATTTGGATGTGTCACAAGTTGGTATGGCAACTGCTCTACCCCAGGCACAAGAAACTGCATGAGTTGTGGGCATAGCTCAGCCCATCACGAGAGCCCGACTCCCTTCAATGGACTCTGTCTACACTTCACACTGCTTCAGTAAAGCAGCCAGCATAATTAAAGAACCCACCCACCCCAGACACTCTCTTTTCCCCCTCTCATTGAGCAGAAGTAATCATAGCACATGGCTCAAGGACAGCCTCTTTTTCGTCATTACAGAACTCGTTAAGAATCACCTATTACAATAAGATGGATTCTTGAACTCACAATCTATCTCATTATGACGTTGCACCTTATAGTCTCTCAGCATCACACTGTTTCTGTAACTGGAACACTTTATTCTGCATTCTTCTATTGCTTCACCTTGTACTCAATGCACTGTTATAATGAGTTGATCTACATGAACAGTTTAAAGGACAAGCTTTTCCACATGTGACACTAATAAACCAAGTTGTGTCTGCAACTGACTGAGACAGTAACCTCTGGAACTCCATTCTGAAACCTCACATATTCAGCACCAAAGATTTTCTTTCAGGGGAATTTTAAAGCCTAAACCTTTGACCAATTGTAGATCTCATCTTGATATCTCCTTAAGCAGCTCGATATTTTTGCTAATGCTTCCTGTGTAAAGCTTTTTAAAACATTTATAGCTTTCGGACCAAGGCTAAATTCAAGTTTAAAATTTCAAGATTCGAATTTATTTATCATGTGTATATTGAAGTATACAGTGAAACGCATTGTTTGCTTAAACAACCAGGACACCCAAGGGTAGTCTGGGGCAGACCAGACATTTTGGCACACATTCAGCACCAATATAGCATGTCCACAAAGCTTGGTAGAACACAACAAACCAGAACATAACAACAACAGCAAATCAAGTCCTATTCTTCTCTCCTACCCACCTACCTATACACATACACTGTCCTCCAACTCCAGGGCAGGACATCTTCAGCCTCCAGTGGACTCGGACACGGCCTCACAGACATCGGACCCGTCGACTTCCCCAGCGGATTTGCAGAGATTCACCAATCGGCCTCAATTTCTGGACTTCCAATTGACCTTTGGGCCTCAATCCTCTGTATCGAATCCAGAACCCACTGATCACCGAACACTAGGCATCTAGCTCCAGCTGAATGTGTTCTGGATGATACTCAGATACAAGTTGTTGCAACATATAGCACATGAAAGTATACACCCAATAGCCTCTTTATTAGGTACCTTCTGTACCTAATGAAGTGGCACCAAGTGCAACTTCATGGTCTTGTGCTGCTGTAGTCAATCCTCTTCAAGGTTCGACATGTTGTGAGTTCAGAGATGCTCTTCTGCACACCACTGTTGTAACATGTGGTTATTTGAATTACTGTCGCCTTCCTGTCAGTTTGAACCAGTTTGGCCATTCTCCTCTGACCTCTCTCATTAACAAGATGTTTTCACCCACAGAACTGCCACTCACTGGATGATTTTTGTTTTTCACACCATTCTATGTAAACTCTGGAAACTGTTGTGCTTGAAAATTCCTGGAGATCAGCATTTTCTGAGATACTCAAACCACCCCACCTGGCACCAACAACCATTCCACAGTCAAAGTCATTTATATCATATTTGTTCCCCATTCTGATGTTTGGTTTGAACAACAACTGAACCTCTTGACCAGGGCTGCATGTTCTTATGCACTGAGATGCTGCCGTATGATTGGCTGATTAGATATTTGCGTGAACAAACAGGTGTACAGATGTACCTAATAAAGTGGCCACCGAGCGTCTATCCGATAAAGTGTGGCAAACTCTTGTGGTACTGTTGAAAAGCATGATTTTCCAACATGATCTCCCAATAACTTCACCACAAAACAGCACAAATAATTGTTACAATACAGGCTGGGAACTCATACAAAATGGTCTAGGAACTGCCCATAAAAACCTTTCGAACCAAAGATGCCTTTTTCTCATCTGGTCCTTGATGAGATCACTATAGAAATATTAGCCTGGCTGGATTAATTTACCAGAGTTTTAGTCACTCAGCCACTACATAATTGATTCTGATCCACACATTTGACCAATCAAGATCTAAGTATAATTCTTTTTCAAAAATATTATTGTTTCTGTAATTGCAAACAGGCTTAAAAGGACAATTGTCATTGTTTTTTTTAAAATGGAAAGTATTTCCAAGACATCTCTACACATTGACTATGTCGCAATCTGATATAAAAAATGCAACCATGCAATGAAACTTATGTGGGAAGAGTAACTTACTTTGCTGACCATACATTATAAAACGATTTATAAAGAATGTGGTTACAATTTTACTGCGCAGAGCAGAGAGGAAATCTTCCCCCTCCATTGCTTCCATGTGGTATCATTATAATGAATCTGCCAGATAGCCCTTCTATTGTCTATCCTGCCGTTGCCAAAAGGGAAATGATTTCCATTCATTTTACAGTAAGCTGCAGTATAGTTGTAAATGACAGATGTTATTCTTACCAAGAATAAGCATTTGTCGGATAATCCAAAAAATAAATCTGAAATTTATAAACAGTGATGCACACACAAGCTGTTAATGAGGGTAGTGAAACTTGGCTGCACCCCATTAATATGAAGGTTTGAGCTCATCTGAAACACATTAATAGAGCAAACAGCATGTTAATATGGGACTGGGACACATATGCTGTCTGTTAATACAAACTGCAACCTGTTAATGGAACAATTTAAACTCACACCTGTGGCATGTTAACAGAAAACTAAACACACAAAACCTAGGTGGTGTAATAAAGGTGGTATTCATTATTTGCTTTCCAGTTCTGTTTATGTTTCCTAACTTTCCTGCCAGGTTCACCAACAGCTAAATACTTCCTAGATGAGACTTGGACATAAGTGACATTCCATTGTTCTTATCATTCTAGCAAAGGTGGGCTATCTTGTGATTTGAGCAAAACATGCAAATTTCTGGAGGAACTCAGCAAGTCAGGAGGCATCTACGGAGGGAAAAAATAGTTGCCTTTTCAGGCCAATATATTTTGCGTGTGTTGCTCAAGTTTTCCAGCATCTGCAGGATCTCATATTTATCCTGTGATTTGCTTTGTTTCCAAGTGCGTTTTTCCACATAAAATGCCAAATAAATCATATAGTATTGATTCTGTTAATGATTTTGGGGAAAAAATTCATAACTGGGAGTGACTTTAAGTAGGATACAGGGAATCACTGTCCCATTAGTCACCTTTGACATGGGAAGAAAACACAGGCAGGGCGTTTGGCACCGTGCCTCCTCAAAAGTTGAATTTCTCCCCTACTGTGTCCATAACAGGTGTGTCTTATTAGCGAAAAGAGTGTGATAGCTATCTTTTTTCTTTTTAGTAAGTGAATGATGGACACCTAAGATTGTTTATTTTCCTTGAAGTCTGATGGAAAGCATTAATTGTATGAGGGAAGTACTTAAAACTGTTAAAGCGTGAAAGTGATTTAGAAAAATCCCTGCACTTCAGAGTGGAAAGTTTATCCTTCATATATAATAATACGGTGTCAGGTCTTACTGAAATATTTCCATCAGAATGAAGTGGCCATTGATCACTGGAATAAGTTAGGTAGAAGAATGCACGTGTGGGAGCCACGCCATCCATGAAGGGATTGAGATGATCTTATGCATTGAAGTAGATTGGCTCTGCACAGAAATGGAAACTGCATGATTGTTTCCAGGAATTGGGTCCTCTCCCACCACTGACCTGTTATATTAATGTGTTGGATTCAAGGTAACGGATAAAATGTAATAATATGATAAACATGTACAGCCTCCAGATTCAATAATCCATGTGCCTCAAGTTTATAGGTATGCTTTATTGGTGTCCATACATGCCCTTCATGAGCTATCACAACATCCAGACTTCAGCCACTTTGGTTCACTCCACGTGATACCAAATGTGAGATGCTGCATCTCAAGTGTAGTATTGAAGCCCTGCACTCCAAAAACAGCCACACCTCTGGCTAAGCTGTTCTAGTAGAATTACAGCACAAGCAATGTGCAAAAAATGATCCAAGTATGTTCCTTTTGCAGAAGCAGGACAAATCCAATCCAGTTGATTACTGTCTAAGTAATCCAGCAGAGGGATGGGAAGTTGTGTTGTCAGTGCTATTGAGCAACTCTTGGACACAAATAACAGTTTAGGTATGATAGAATTACCTGGCTCCAAACCTCATGACAATCTTGCTCTAAAGATCTGAAGTGAGAATGACTGCTTTTAACATCAGGGCAGCATTAGATTGAATGTGGCATCAAACTGAGGTCCACGCATACCAAGGGGGAATCATTCCAATGGCTGGAGTTACACCTCACACAAAGGAAGACGGTTACAGATGTTGGAGGTCAGTCATCCTATAACCCCAAATCATCTTTGCTGGAGTTCTTCATAAACAGATAGATCATAAACAGATCAGCACAGGAACAGGCCTTTCAGCTTATTCCCCTCCAAGTCACACAACCTGCTCTCAATCCTGCATCATCTCTGGATCTAAATCCAGGAACTCTACCCTACAGCATTACTGAAGTGGTTTCACCAGAGGACAGCAATGTTCAAGAAGGCAGTTCACCACCACCTTCCCAAGGTCAAATAAGAACAGGCAGTAAATACCGCACAATTCCTGAAAAGTTGAATAAGTTAAAAGTGCTCTTCCCTAAACATGGCTCAAAATCTGGAACCTTTGTAGTGTTTAAGACCATAAGACAAAGGAGCAGAAGTCAGCCCTTTGGCCCATCGAGTCTGCTCCGCCATTTTATCATGAGCTGATCCATTCTCCCATTTAGTCCCACTCCCCCGCCTTCTCACCATAACCTTTGATGCCCTGACTACGCAGATACCTATCAATCTCTGCCTTAAATACACCCAATGACTTGGCCTCTGCTGCCGCCCGTGGCAACAAATTCCATAGATTCACCACCCTCTGGCTAAAAAAGTTTCTTCGCATCTTCGCATTTAGTACAAAGACAAGCTGTGTGCTTGTGGTTAAACATACCCAATGACTATTTATGGCTTGAAGGAAGTCAGCACTGTCCATCTTTTGTTGGAAATTGTAATGAGTTGGGTATATCATACATTATGAGTATATGCCTAGGAGCCAATACGATCACAAAAATGGATTAAGTAATCAATTGTGTGGCTTTCACTGGATTCATGCATCAGAACTTCAGCTGTGCAGTTCCCATCGCGAGCTGAATATGGAGCTAGCAGTTTTTCCATCATTTCTTAGCTGTCTGCTAGGAGGGTGGTCGAACCTTAAAAAAAAATCTCTGCCCTTGGCAGTTGAGACCAGCTATGGTAAAAGCCGCTGTGGATATGAGGGAAAACATGGGGAAAGAGGAAGTAGCAGTCTCCAGTGTGTTTATGGCTACCCCACACACAGCACAGTGCCCTGAATGAGTTGCATAGTTTGTCACCACAGTGGATCAGTCTGGCAGATATGACAGCATCTTGCATTGAGGTACAGAATATAGAAAATGCTGCTAACTGTAAGGCAACACAATGTGAATAATCACAAATGCCATAAATAAAACTTCAAGATTCACACTGGGGATCCCTTCATTTTATCTCTGCCAAACTGGTGCAGGATTTGCTCCTTGATCATAGATTTTATCTCGTTCAGGCAATTTACACCAGTAATCTTGATAGTGGACAGGTGGAAATACGGCTCTACCAAAGGAGGTATAAGGCATTCCTTTCCTCCGCTAGCCTGCAGGTCACCCTTGGGCAAAGTGTAGCATCTTCTTAGCTCCAAGATCAGGGTCATGTGAAGCCATGGGAGCAGGTGGTGGATGGTCGTATGAACAGCTGGTGCATATCACAAGTTCTGGTTATGCGACCACTGACGCCAGGCAGGTAACCTTTGAAGGGTATTGACAATGCCTAGGAGTCACCCATCTTGTAACGACATTGCCCAGAACAAGCCACTTCTGTAGAAAAATTTGACAAGAAGTATCATGTTAAGACCATTATCGCCCATGTCAAAAGACACGGCACATAATGAAGGAATGAATTATGAAAATGACTGCTGTGCATGTGATGATATATAGATTCACTGAGTAACACTGGTCAGAAACAGGGTCTCTGGCCCAACCGATCTACGCCAACCACAGCATCCTCCCTATTACACTCAGTTGCCCATATTCAGCCCATAAACCTCCAAGTTCTTCTCCTCCCTGTATCTATCCAAAGGCCTCTTAAATGTTGCAATTTTATCCACTTTCTTTAGCAGCTCATTCCGGGTAACCACTACCCTCTGTGTAAAGAAATTACCTCTCAAATCTCTTTTAAATATCTCTCCTCTTGTATTTGTGTCCTCTGGTTTTGGAATCTGCAACTCTAGGGAAAAGACTATGGCTCTCCAACTTATCCATACCCCTCATGGTGGCGCAATGGAATCAGCGCCGGACTCTGGAGCGAAGGCTCCCAAGTGTGATTCCATGTTGGGCCATCCTCCGAGCACGATTTCCATCCGCTCTGCGCCAGGTTGAGAGTCGAGCTAGCCACTCGGCCTCGTAAAAAATACGGGGTCGAGTCAGGAACGTTCATATCATGACCCGGTTAATCCGAAAGGAGACCAATCCTGACACCACGTGCCAGACAAGAATGGCTGACTGTCTGGTACGACACACTAAAAAAAAATGGTTTTATAAACTTCTATGCAGTTACCCCTCAGTCTCCTAAGCTCCAAGGAATAAAGTTCCAGCAAATCTCTCCTTATAACTCAGGCTCTTTAGACCAGGTAGCATCCTTGTAAATCTCTTCTGCACCCTCACCAGTTTGACAATGTCTTTCCTTTAACAGGATGACCAAAATTGTGCACAAAATGTTGGAGGAGGGAGAGAAGATGGCAGCGCGACGCAGCACGCGCGGCCACTCTGGTGAATGATATCTGTAATCTGTCAAGTAGGATGCCGTGCACAAATCTGATTTGATGGAGGCAGACATGAGAGCACGGAGGAACATCTGGTGAAACTTCTGAAATGCCTGCTTCGCTGCTGCTGCTACTGTGTGATCCAAAATCAACGGAGGAGAAGGCCCCGAATCCTCGGCTTTGCTTGTTGCTCGGCGGTCAGGGCGGGGTCGAAGTGCTCGGCAGAGATGGTGCTCGGTGTCGGAGGGCTGGTCGGAGGCTCGAAGTTTTCGGACCCACGCAGAGTCGGACTGTGGTCGGGTGCTTCCAGGATGCTGCATCAGCAAATTTGAGGCGCTGGATGCTCATGGCAGGGAGAGTTTCTCCCTTCTACCGTCTGCGCGAGATGTTGAGGCTATCGGGGCTTTGAGACTTTTTTTACCGTGCCCATGGTCTACTCTTATCAAATTACGGTATTGCTTTGCACTGTTGTAACTGTATGTTATAATTATGTGGTTTTTGTCAGTTTTAGTCTTGGTCTGTCCTGTGTTTCTGTGATATCAAACTGGAGGAACATTGTATCATTTTTTTAATGCATGCATTTCTAAATGACAATAAACGAGGACTGAGTGTCCTCATAATCTAAAAAAAATTCGAAGTATGGTCCTGCAAACAAATTATATAACTGCACCATAATGTCTCTATTCCTAAACTCGACGCCCTGACTGATGAAGGCTAGCCTGCTGAATGCCTTATTCATCACCCTGTCCACTTGCATGGTTGCTTTCAATGAAATGTACACTTGTATTCCCAGATGTCTCTGTTCCACAACACTCATCGGTGCCCTGTCATTCACTGTATAGGTCCCACTATTGTTTAAATGTCCAAAATGCATCACCTGACACTTATCCAGATGAAATCCACTTGCTATTCCTCAGCCCATTTCCCCAACGGATCAAGATTTCTCTGCAGTTCAATACAACCTACTTCACTACCAACAAGACCCTCTACTTTAATATCATCAGTAAACTTGCTAATCGTGCACATACATTCACACCCAAATCACGTACATAAAAGGGAAAATCTGAAGATGCTGGAAATCCGAGCAACACACACTAAATGCTGGAGGGACTCAGCAGGCCAGGCAGGCAGCATCTATGGAAAAGAGTAAGTCAACATTTCGGGACGAGGCACCTCGGCAGGACTGGAGATAAAAAGCTGAGGAGTAGATTTAAAAGGTGGGGGGAGGGGAGAGAGAACCACCAGGTGGTAGGTGAAACCTGGAGGGGGAGGGATGAAGTGAAGAGCTGGGAAGTTGATTAATGAGATGGGGTGAGAGAGGGAAAAGGGGATGGGAAATGGAGAAAGGGGATGGGGTGCACTGGGGGTCATTACCGGAAGTTAGAGAAATCGATGTTTGTGCCATCAGGTTGGAAGCTACCCAAATGGAATATAAGGTGTTGTTCCTCCAACCTAAGTGTGGCCTCGTCATGACAGTGGTGGAGGCCATGGATGGACATATCGGAATGGGAATGGGAAGTAGAATTAAAACGGGTGGCCAATGGGAGATCCCGTTTGTTCTGGCAGATGGAGCATAGACTCTTGGCAAAGTGCTTTTGCAGTCTACGTCGGGTCTCATCAATGTACAGGAGGACACACCAGAAGCACCGAACCGAGTAAGTGACCCCAACAGACTCACCTGGAAGGACTGTTTGGGGCCCTGGATGGTAATGAGGGTGGAGGTGTAGCATTTGTTCTGCTTGCGAGGATAACTGCCAGGAGAGAGATCAGTGGGGAGAGACAAATGGACAAGGGAGCAATCCCTGCAGAGAACAGAAAATGGGGAAGAGGGAAAAAAGTGCTTGGTGGTGGAATCCCCTTAGAGGTGGTGGAAGTTTCGAAGAAATATGTGCTGGACGCAGAGGCTGGTGGGGTGGTAGGTGAGGACAAGAGGAACCCTATCCCTGGCAGGGTGGCGGGAGGATGGGGTAGGAGCAGGCGTGAGTGAAATGGATGCGATGCGGTTGAGGGCAGCGTTGGTGGTGGAGGAAGGGAACCCCCTTCCTTTGAAAAAGGAGGACATCTGGAGATACCAGGGATAAGGTTCCTCTTGTCCTCACCTACTATGCAACCAGCCTCCAAAGAAGCTTGGGGCACTAGTACGACTATCATTAAAATATAGGAAATTGGTACTGACATTAGCACAGACGTACAGCACATTGTTTTCAGAGGCCTAGTGTACAGGATCATGGAAGATATGTTACAGGTATAGAAATTGCTGGTTAGAACTTACCTGGAGTATTGTTAACCATTCTGTGCACTACGAATTAAGAAGGATATATTGGCCTCAAAAGAGTGCAGTATAGATTTATCAGCATGAGTACTTCAGGGTGGGAATATGCTAAATGCACTTGTATGGCAGTAGTTGTGTATTTTTTCAGGTTCCAAAATTTAGTTTCATTGAATTTAATAGACTGGATTTCAGAAGGAGAGTGCAAACAAGGGTCAGTTTCTGAATACAAAGTGTAAATTACAAGGAAAAATGATACAAACCCTAGAAAGTAGCATAGGTGATGAGCTGAACTGAATGTGCCTGGACTCTTTCGATGTCTTTGTGATTTGGTGTTTCTCGCTCTTTTTTTTTGACACCTTTTTTTGTGCTTTGGAGGTTTGATGTTTTTTACTTTCAATGGGTTTTCTTTGTTCTGTGGCTGTCTGTGGGGAAGATGAATCTCAGGGTTGTATACTGCAAACATACTTTGATAATAAATGTACTTTGAATCTTGAATCTTTCATTACAATATTCAAAATGTTAAGGGAAATTGGTGAAGTAGATTGAGAGAAATATTTCCCTTGATCGTGGAGTTGCAAGCTAGACAGTATCAGCTAAAACAGAGGTTCATAACCTGTTTAATGCCATGGACACTTACTATTAACTGAGAGGTTCATGGCTCCCAGGTTGGGAACCCCTGCCTTCGAGTCCAGACTTTTGGGAAACACACATGATGGTGGTGGAAATTCAGAGCTCTCTGCCACATATGGAAATTGATCATAGATCAATGGTTAGTTTTAAATCTGGATCGATAGGCTTTGTTAATCAACACTATTAAGGGAAATGGAAATGCCAGTAATTATGACCTCATTGACAGTGGGAACAAATTTGAGTGGCTAACTTGTCTACTGTTCACATAGATTCATAGATTCATAGAACAGTACAGCACAGACACAGGCCCTTCAGCCCATCTAGTCCATGCTGAATTATTCACCTGCCTAGTCCCATCAACCTGCACCCGAACCATAGCCCTCCCATCTTGTACCTATTCAAATTTCTCATAAATGTTCAAATCGAACCCATGTCTACCCCTTGCACTGGCAGCTCGTTCCACACTTTCATCACCCTCTGAGTGAAGAAGATCCCAACCCCTATGTTCCTCTTAAACATTTCACCCTTCACCCTTAACCCTTGATCTCTAGTTCTAATTTTCTAATCTATTTCTAAATTTGGTGTCTAATGTATTGTAATTTTCTGACTGCCTGTTCAATTATCAACAGCCTCAAGAAAATGTCTGGCTCCCTCTCCCAGCCACTTGATAATCGTACCTCAGGTAACTGAGAGGTGGCTCTTATATTAGTTCATTAGGGAGGTATGCTGTTCCTTATGAAACCATATTTTTGGTTGTGGAGTTTGAAATGAATGCTCTTTAGAGGATAAAATCCCTCATGGACTGTCCTTTCTCACCATTTTTGTGTTTCCAGTTCATTTGTTATGATG
Source organism: Mobula birostris (assembly GCF_030028105.1). NCBI lineage: Eukaryota > Metazoa > Chordata > Chondrichthyes > Myliobatiformes > Myliobatidae > Mobula > Mobula birostris. Next base: position 45,313,268 of record NC_092387.1, on the reverse strand, counting down.
TCAATAACAAACATCTCAAACTCAGTTTGAGTTAAAAATACCAACTATAGAAGGACAAGTTAACCTGCAGGTTGAGTCGGTGGCGAGGAAGGCAAGTGCAATGCCAGCACCCACCCCGAGAGGACCGGAACACAAAAGCAAAGATGTAATGCCGAGACTCCGCAAGTCATCGGTCAGACCACACGGAGCACTGTGAGCAGTCTGGCCCACCCATACAAGAAAAGATGTGCTGGTGGTGTCCACCCCAGGCTTCAAAGCAGCTGTGTGCAGTTCTGGTCCCCTAATCTGAGGAAAGACATCCTTCCCATAGAGGGAGTACAAAGAAGGTTCACCAGATTGATTCCTGGGATGGCAGGACTTTCATATGATGAAAGACTGGATCGACTAGGCTTATACTGTCTGGAATTTAGAAGATTGAGGGGGGATCTTATTGAAACGTATAAAATTCTAAAGGGATTGGACAGACTAGATGCAGGAAGATTGTTCCTGATATTGGGGAAGTCCAGAACGAGGGGTCACAATTTGAGGACATGTTCCTATGAGTGTGGCCTGACTGGATTTAAAAGCACATGTTTAACCCAATCTCATACAACTGCGCCTCTTTCACGTTCACAATCCAATCATCTCTGTGGCCTTTCTGAGTGAGCTACTCAGTTACCAGACAGCACCAGACTGTGGCTTCATCAGTATGGAAATGATATTTGCATAATTCAAAGAGACAAAACTTTCATCACATCAGTCTGCATTGATTCTGAATTTGAAGTCACAGGCACCCATTGAACCATCATTCCTGCTTCATGTTTTATTAAATAATTTGACTTTAATTTCAGATTTCAGGTCAACAAGTCACAGTCATGCAGATGTTTAGATGAAAACAACAATCTGCCGCTTCTTAGTCAGCAGTTCCTTTCCTAGGCCTCTTAGGGCTGCAAATACATTTCAAATCTTATCTCTCAGACCAATCCTTCAGTCACCAGGACTAATTCCTTCCCGACTGCTACAACTGTCTGTCTCCAGCTGCCTGAAAGATGTTATAAGCAGCTGGCAAACCATTAAAAATGGGATTTATCTTGATTGAGTGATAAATGTCAATCAATGATTTCACTATTTATAATAACAGAAAAAAATCACATCTGAGCTTTCCCAGAACATGTGCTGACTCATAATCATAAGGCTCCCTGTTTTTGGTTCACCTAATGAATAAAGGACTTGTATATTTTTCTCTGATAGAATATTGGAAAATTTATGGTACAGAATGAAGCTATTTGTCCCATCGTGTACGTGCTGGGAGAAAAAAACGATCTCAACATAATTTCACTTTCAACACTATGTTGTTAGCCCTGCAGGTCTTCAAGTATACCTCCAAGTAATGCTTAAATTTAATAAACACAAGAGATTCTGTAGATGCTGGAAATCTGCCTGACCTGCTGAGTTCCTCCAGCATTTTATGTGTTTAAATGTGATAAAGTTTACTGCTTCTACCCCACCCTTTCAGGCAGTGACTTCAGAGACTTTTATATGTTAGTGTCATTTACTGTATCCAGTGTTCCCAATGCAGCCTCCTTTATATTGGTGGGACCTGATGAAGATGGGGGGAACACTTTGTTGAACGCCTCCACTCCATCTGCAAAAAGTGGGAGTTCCCGGTGGCCAGCTGTTTAATTGCTATTCCCATTCCTGTTCTGACAGTCCATAGCCTCCTCTTCTGCCATGATGAAGGAGTAACACCTCATATTCCATCTAAGCAGTCTGCAACCTGACATCAAATTTTCCGGTTAGATCATTTTTCCCTTCCCCCTTCTCTCTTCTTCAATTCCTAATTTCTTGCCTCTTACCTCTTCTCACCTGCCTATAACCTCTTCCTGGTACCATTCCTACTTCCCTTTCTCCCATTGCGCCACTTTCTTCTCTTATCAGATTCCTTCTTCTCCAGTCCTTTACCCTTCCCACCTATCACCTCCCAGCTGCTTACTTCATCACTCCTTCCCCCAGTCCTCTGACTTCACCTAGCCTGTCCTCCTTCCCCTCACACATTTTCTTATTCCATCTTCCCCTTTACTGTCCAGTCTTGATGAAGGGTCTCAACCTGAAACGTCAACTGTAGTTGCTGCCTGACGTGCTGTTTACCTCAGGATTTTGAGTGTGTTGATATGAAAACACTTTTCTTCTCGAACCTATTTACTTTAAATATGCGCTCATGCTGTGACTTCCCTATTAATGGAAATAGGTCTTTTATACTTACTTTATTCAGGGCCCTCATCATTTTATATGCTTCGATTGAGCCTTCTCTCAGCATCCATTCTTCCAAAGAAACCAACCTTCACTAATCAAATCTTCCTGTATAGCACTTGTCAGGTTTTTGTAGCTCTGTTTTTCATTCTCTACAATTTCACTTACCTCCTTGTCGAGTACAAGAATTAGGAAAATTTCGTCATTTTTGAGATTTTAAAGCACTTATACACTTATTGGCCTCCTCACTAGCTACACCTCTACACCTTCTTGATAATGCAAATATCTAATCAGCCAATCATGTGGCAGCAACTCAATGCAGACATGGTCGAGAGGTTCAGTTGTTGTTCAGACCAGACATCACAATGTGGCAGAAATGTGATTAAAGTAACTTTGACCACGACATGACTGTTGGTGCCAGACGGAGTGGTTTGAGTATCTCGGAAAATGCTGACCTCCAGGGATTTTCATGCACAACAGTCTCTAGAGGTTACAGAGAATGGTGCGATAAAGAAAAATACGTCAGTGACTGGCAGTTCTGTGAGCGAAAACATCTTGTTAATGAGAGTGGTCAGATGAGAATGACTAGACTAGTTCAAGCTAAGAGGAAGACAACAGTAACTCAAATAACTATGTTTTACAACATTGGTGTAGAGAAGATCATGTCTGAATGCACAACACATCAAACCTTGAAATAGATCGGCTACAGCAGCAGAAAACCATGAACATACAATCAGTGGTCACTTTATTAGGTACAGGACATACCAAATAGAGTGGTGGTAATAAAATATAGAAGAAGACCAGTATGGAAAGATTCAGTGAGGAATTTTGCCTTTCATTCCATCAGTGATTGATTGGTATTAAAGTTCAATCAAATTGCAGATAATATACTCATGTTTACTGTGTACTATGCAAAAGTTTTAGGCACATATTGTTGCAGAGAACGGGGCGAACCCAAACGCAGGACACTAGCACAGAGATTAAGTTAGGATGCAGACAAGGGTGTGAGAGTGGCTGGCACTGAACGGCAAACAGGAGACAGGTGGAAGGCAAATCTTATCTTGACATGGAGCGTAGAAAGGCAAGTGGTAGACAATACTTTTCTTGACACGGAGAGACAGAGTTACACAGGTAAACCTCAGTACTAAAGTAAAACTTAGAATCCTTATCTTGACACGGAGAGACAGAGTTACCCAGGTAAACCTCGGTCCTGAAGTAAACTTAGAATACACAATCCTAAATTCTGGGAACATTAATTACCACACTGGCTAAAACAATGATCTGGCAATGAGTGGATGCAAAGCCGGGGTTTTTAGCTGCAGGTCTTGATGAGAACCAGGTGTGTCGCCATCAAAGGGAATTAGGAGAAAATGGGGAATTAACAGTTGGGACTGTGACACAATCAAAGGGAATTAAGAGAAAATGGGGAATTAACGGTCGGAACCGTGTCTCATATATATAGCTAGGGTGCCTAAGTCTCTTGCACATTACTGTATTTGTCAATATGGAGCAGAGAGCAAGTTTGTAAATCTGGTGGGAGAAAAGGATGTTGGGAATGGTGAGGGTGGATCGCTGAGGGAAGGATGCGGGACAGGTGGTGGAGAAAGAGTACCAGGGGTAGGAGGTGATGCGGATGCAGACACACCCATCGCTGAGGCATCAGGCAAGGTCATTTGATTCTAAACAGCTGGTTTATTGATCATTACAGGATGTCTCTCTGTTGATTCCCGCCCCCTCCCCCTTTCCACAACCATGATTCCCCTCCTCCCTGTCCCCTTCCCACTCTCAGTCCTAAGAGAGACCAGTGTCAGAATCAGGTTTATCCTCACTCACATGTTTTTTATGACAGCAATACAGTGCAATACATAAAATTACAGTACTGTGCAAAGGTCTTAGAGAATCTAGCTGTATATATGTGCCTAAGACATTTGCACAATATGATATATCTTGGTTATGATGACTGCTGATTTGTTTAATTCTTCTCAGCTCATAATGTTTTATTCATTCTCGCAGCTTAAAAGGTGTATTTGCACATTGCAACGACCCCTTACGGCCCTTGAAGCCTGCTCTAAAATTCAGTAAGATCATGTCCGATCTGTTCATTGGCTTCATCACTTTGCTTCATGGTTCTTCTGAATCCTTCTAAGTATATCTATCTATTTCACTCTCAAATATGCTTAACGTCTCAGCCACTACAACTTCCTGGGATAGAGAGCTTCAAACATTCACAACACTGATAAAAAAATCCTTCTCATTTCCATCTTCATTAAAGGCTCTATATCCTGAGATTCTCTCTCTGGATCTACAGTCCCCTCTATATACCTCTTACAAGGAAACAGCACCTTCACAGCATCCAATCTGTGAAATCCATTCAGTATTTTACAAGCTTCAATGATATCACTCCTCATTCTTCTAAACTCTGAAGCCTAAAGGCCCAATCTGCTATGTCGTTCCTCATTAGCAAGTCACTTTTATCACAGGAATTAATTAAATTACCTTCTCTGTGTTGTTTGCAAGGAGGTAACTCCTTACTTTTATAGGGAAATTGAAACTATTGACAATAATGTAAGTGCATTCTCAATAAAACCCTTCAAAGTTGTAGTAAGCACTTGATACTTCTGTTTCCATCTCTACTGCAAAAAAATCTATTTGACTTTCTAATTATTTGCAATATCAAGTTCGAGTTTTTGTCATTCAAATGTACACATGCATACAGCTAAATGAAACAATGGTTTTCAGAGACCAAGGTGCAAAACACAGGGCATATACTTCATAAATCACATACAATAATACAGTGGATTCCAGTTAATCAGGGCTGCTACTTATTTGGGACAACAGAAACAAAAACAAATAGAGAAAATAGCTGGCAATCCCTTCATTTATTTGGGACACTATGCCTCTTAATTGGGACAGGTGACTGTTGCCAAACAGTTTCTAATAGTTGCAAGAGCTTGACTAGCCTTTAGACGCTACACCATGTTTGGAGCAAACACTTTTTGAATAGCATTAGTTGCATGTGTTGGTGTTCAAAAAGCAGTGATTTTTGTCGCAGATTGTTGCCAAGAAAAAAATAGTAAGACAATTTGGAACTGTCTTGCTCTCTATGGTTTCAAGTGTTCAGACTTGGAAATGCCAGAAACAACAATGAAATGATTTTATTACTTCAACAAGTTAGAAACTATGAAGAATTTGAAGTTATCAACAATCATCTTGAATGTTACCTTTGGTCCCCACCACACACTCAGCTCTTCCCTGTGGCTCCAAGTAGCTGTATGCATGCAACAGCAGCCACACCCTGGTACACCGCTTTGACAGGCATGTTAAACCAGGTGAGGATGGCCTTCGGGTGTCATACTGCAGCGAGATAAGAGACATGCCTGTCCTAGCATACACAGCTTCAGTGGTCTGGGTGGATGAGATCTACAGTGAGATCCAGCGACCAAGAAGGCGGTTCTACAACGCAACACACATAAAAGTTGCTGGTGAACGCAGCAGGCCAGGCAGCATCTCTAGGAAGAGGTGCAGTCAACGTTTCAGGCCGAGACCCTTTGTCATGTTAGGTAAAGATCGCAAGATCCTACATCTACGGACTCCAGAGCCTGCTGGCCATGAAACTAGCAGGCATGAACTTCAGATTGCGGCTCCTGCCATTGATCTCACCGGCTCCAACACCTCCTCAGGGCATATTCAAAACCCGGACTCCAGCAACAACCATGGAGACATTCAAAGTGATTGCGCAACCACCAACTGCGACTCCAGCCTTGAAATCCAGGCCGGGTCTTTATGTGCTGCCATTGTGACTTCTGTCTCCCCTTCCCCCACCACCACTCTGCAACCCTGTCTCCCTCAGATCCCACCGTCAACTCCTGGGCCCTCAGAGGCTCCATCTTCCTCTCACCCCAGCCCTCCCCTCTCCACTGACATCCCCAGCCTCCCCCCTCCCGCCTCTGATCCCAGCTCTCAAGATTCCAGCCTTGAACTCCATGCCGGGTCTTTATGTGCTGCTATTGTGACTCCCGTCTCCCCTTCCCCCACCAATACTCTGCAATCCCGTCTCCCTCAGATCCCACCGTCAGCTCCTGGGCCCTCAGAGGCTCCATCTTCCTCTCACCCCAACCCTCCCCTCTCCATTGACACCCCAAAGCCTCCCCCCTCCCCCCTCTGATCCCAGCTCTCATCCATGCCAGGTCTTTACCATCCCCTCTGACCTTCAACTGTTGGAGGCAGAACGCTCTGTCCTCAGTAAGGGCCTCACCTTTGTCCCCCTTCACCCACACCTCAGCGAGTTCCGTGTTCGCCATGATGCGGAACTTTTCTTCCGCCGTCTCCGTCTCCGAGCCTACTTCTTCGGCAAGGACTCTTCCACCCCCACCGATGACCCCTTCTCCCGTCTTCAACCCTCCTCTTCTTCATGGACACCCCGCTCTGGTCTTCTGCCTGCTCTGGATCTCTTTATCGCTAACTGCCGATGGGACATCAACCATCTCAACTTCACCGCAACTTGTCCCCATTCCAACCTCACTCCTTCGGAACGCTCTGCTCTCCACTCCCTCCGCACTAATCCTAACCTTATTATTAAACCCGCCGATAAGGGGGGTGCTGTTGTAGTCTGGCGTACTGACCTCTACCTTGCCGAGGCACAGCGACAACTCGCGGATACCTCTTCTTATTTACCCCTCGATCGTGACCCCACTAAGGAGCACCAGGCCATTGCCTCCCACACCATCACCGACTTTATCCGCTCAGGGGATCTCCCATCCACTGCTACCAACCTTATAGTTCCCACACCTCGCACTTCCCGTTTCTACCTCCTACCCAAGATCCACAAACCTGCCTGTCCTGGCCGACCTATTGTCTCAGCTTGCTCCTGCCCCACCGAACTCGTTTCTGCATACCTCGACACGGTTTTATCCCCTCTTGTTCAATCCCTTCCTACCTATGTTCGTGACACTTCTCACGCTCTTAAACTTTTCGATGATTTTAAGTTCCCTGGCCCCCACCGCTTTATTTTCACCATGGATGTCCAGTTCCTATATACTTCCATCCCCCATCAGGAAGGTCTCAAAGCTATACGCTTCTTTTTGGATTCCAGTCCTAATCAGTTCCCCTCTACCACCACTCTGCTCCGTCTAGCGGAATTAGTCCTTCTCTTAATAATTTCTCCTTTGGCTCCTCCCACTTCCTCCAAACTAAAGGTGTAGCTATGGGCACCCGTATGGGTCCTAGCTATGCCTGACCTTGTTGGCTTTGTGGAACAATCTATGTTCCGTGTCTATTCTGGTATCTGTCCCCTACTTTTCCTTCGCTACATCGACAACTGCATTGGCGCTGCTTCCTGCACGCATGCAGAGCTCATTGACTTTATTAACTTTGCCTCCAACTTTCACCCTGCCCTCAAGTTTACCTGGTCCATTTCCGACACCTTCTCCCCTTTCTAGATCTTTCTGTCTCTGTCTCTGGTGACAGTTTATCCACTGATGTCTACTATAAGCCTACTGACTCTCACAGCTATCTGGACTATTCCTCTTCTCACCCTGTCTCTTGCAAAAACGCCATCCCCTTCTCGCAATTCCTCCGTCTCCGCCGCATCTGCTCTCAGGATGAGGCCTTTCATTCTAGGACGAGGGGGATGTCTTCCTTTTTTAAAGAAAGGGGCTTCCCTTCCTCCACTATCAACTCTGCTCTTAAACGCATCTCCCCCATTTCACGTACATCTGCTCTCACTCCATCCTCCCGCCACCCCACTAGGAATAGGGTTCCCCTGATCCTCACCTACCACCCCACCAGCCTCTGGGTCCAACATATTATTCTCCGTAACTTCCGCCACCTCCAACGGGATCCCACCACTAAGCACATCTTTCCCTCCCCCCCTCTCTCTGCATTCCACAGGGATCGCTCCCTACACAACTCCCTTGTCCATTCGTCCCCCCCATCCCTCCCCACTGATCTCCCTCCTGGCACTTATCCGTGTAAGCAGAACAAGTGCTACACATGCCCTTACACTTCCTCCCTTACCACCATTCAGGGCCCCAAACAGTCCTTCCAGGTGAGGCAACACTTCACCTGTGAGTCGGCTGGGGTGATATACTGCGTCCGGTGCTCCCGATGTGGGCTTTTATATATTGGCAAGACCTGACGCAGACTGGGAGACCGCTTTGCTGAACATCTACACTCTGTCCGCCAGAGAAAGCAGGATCTCCCAGTGGCCACACATTTTAATTCCACATCCCATTCCCATTCTGACATGTCTATCCACGGCCTCCTCTACTGTAAAGATGAAGCCACACTCAGGTTGGAGGAACAACACCTTATATTCCGTCTGGGTAGCCTCCAACCTGATGGGATGAACATCGACTTCTCTAACTTCTGCTAATGCCCCACCTCCCCCTCGTACCCCATCTGTTACTTATTTTTATACACACATTCTTTCTCTCACTCTCCTTTTTCTCCCTCTGTCCCTCTGAATATACCCCTTGCCCATCCTCTGGGTCCCCCCCCACTCCTTGTCTTTCTTCCTGGACCTCCTGTCCCATGATCCTCTCTTATGCCTTTTGCCAATCACCTGTCCAGCTCTTGGCTCCATCCCTCCCCCTCCTGTCTTCTCCTATCATTTTGGATCTCCCCCTCCCCCTCCAACTTTCAAATCCCTTACTCACTCTTCCTTCAGTTAGTCCTGACGAAGGGTCTCGGCCTGAAACGTCGACTGCACCTCTTCCTAGAGATGCTGCCTGGCCTGCTGCATTCACCAGCAACTTTTATGCGTGTTGCTTGAATTTCCAGCATCTGCAGAATTCCTGTTGTTTGGTTCTACAACACTACGTGGAGAATGATGGACATGATGAGGCACAGAAGAACTCATAGTCATGCAGTGCAACCAGGAAGACCCCTGTTGTGATGTTTACTCATCCCACTGGACCCAAATTTCTGAGGTCAAGAGAGTGGAATAGCCCCAATGTTACAGTTTTCCACTTTAGAAACTCTCCCGCATAGGTTTCCTGTCATCATTGTTACAACGGACAACCAGCAGTGGTGTTGGTAGTGTTCTAATTTGTTCTGTATTTTATTTAAATACATAATTTGTTACTTAGTTAAACTGAAGTTTGTCTTTAACCATAGAACCATAGAAACTACAGCACAGAAACAGGCCCTTTGGCCGTTCTTGGCTGTGCCGAACCATTTTCTGCCTAGTCCCACTGACCTGCACACGGACCATATCCCTCCATACACCTCCCATCCATGTATCTGTCCAATTTATTCTTAAATGTTAAAAAAGAACCCGCATTTACCACCTCGTCTGGCAGCTCATTCCATACTCCCACCACTCTCTGTGTGAAGAAGCCCCCCCTAATGTTCCCTTTAAACTTTTCCCCCCTCACCCTTAACCCATGTCCTCTGGTTTTTTTCTCCCCTTGCCTCAGTGGAAAAAGCCTGCTTGCATTCACTCTATCTATACCCATCATAATTTTATATACCTCTATCAAATCTCCCCTCATTCTTCTACGCTCCAGGGAATAAAGTCCTAATCTATTCAACCTTTCTCTGTAACTGAGTTTCTCAAGTCCCGGCAACATCCTTGTAAACCTTCTCTGCACTCTTTCAACCTTATTTATATCCTTCCTGTAATTTGGTGACCAAAACTGAACACAATACTCCAGATTCGGCCTCACCAATGCCTTATACGACCTCATCATAACATTCCAGCTCTTATACTCAATACTTCGATTAATAAAGGCCAATGTACCAAAAGCTCTCTTTACGACCCTATCTACCTGTGATGAAACTTTTAGGGAATTTTGTATCTGTATTCCCAGATCCCTCTGTTCCACTGCACTCCTCAGTGCCTTACCATTAACCCTGTATGTTCTACGTTGGTTTGTCCTTCCAATGTGCAATACCTCACACTTGTCAGTATTAAACTCCATCTGCTATTTTTCAGCCCATTTTTCCAGCTGGTCCAAGTCCCTCTGCAGGCTCTGAAAACCTTCCTCACTGTCTACTACACCTCCAATCTTCGTATCATCAGCAAACTTGCTGATCCAATTTACCACATTATCATCCAGATCATTGATATAGATGACAAATAACAATGGACCCAGCACTGATCCCTGTGGCACACCACTAGTCACAGGCCTCCACTCAGAGAAGCAATTCTCTACCACCACTCTCTGGCTTCTTCCATCAAGCCGATGTCTAATCCAATTTACCACCTCTCCATGTATACCTAGCGACTGAATTTTCCTAACTAACCTCCCATGCGGGACCTTGTCAAAGGCCTTACTGAAGTCCATGTAGACAATATCCACTGCCTTCCCTTCATCCACTTTCCTGGTAACCTCCTCGAAAAACTCCAACAGATTGGTCAAACATGACCTACCACGCACAAAGCCATGCTGACTCTCCCTAATAAGCCCCTGTCTATCCAAATCTTGTAGATTCTGTCTCTTAGTACTCTCTCCAATAACTTACCTACTACTGACGTTAAACTCACCGGCCTATAATTTCCCGGATTACTTTCCAATCCTTTTTTAAACAACGGAGCAACATGAGCCACTCTCCAATCCTCTGGCACTTCACCCGTAGACAGCGACATTTTAAATATTTCTGCCAGGGCCCCCGCAATTTCAACACTAGTCTCCTTCAAGGCCCGAGGGAACACTCTGTCAGGTCCCGGGGATTTATCCACTTTAATTTTCCTCAAGACAGCAAGCACCTCCTCCTTTTCAATCTGTACAGTTTCCATGGTCTCACTACTTGATTCCCTCAATTCCATAGATTTCATGCCAGCTTCCTTAGTAAATACAGACGCAAAAAACCTATTAAAAGCCGACCACTCTGATCTTCAAGAGGACCAATTTTATCCCTTACAATCCTTTTGCTCTTAATATACTTGTAAAAACTCTTTGGATTATCCTTCACTTTGACTGCCAAGGCAATCTCATGTCTTCTTTTAGCCCTCCTGATTTCTTTCTTAAGTATTTTCTTGCACTTCTTATACTCCTCAAGCACCTGATTTACCCCCTGTTTCCTATACATTTCATACAACTCCCTCTTCTTCTTTATCAAAGTTGCAATATCCCTTGAGAACCAAGGTTCCTTATTCCTATTCAATTTGCCTTTAATCCTGACAGGAACATACAAACTCTGCACTCTCAAAATTTCCCCTTTGAAGGCTTCCCACCTACCAATCACATCTTTGCCAGAGAACAACCTGTCCCAATCCACGCTTTTTAGATCCTTTCTCATCTCTTCAAATTTGGCCTTCTTCCAGTTCAGAACCTCAACCCTAGGACCAGATCTATCCTTGTCCATGATCAAATTGAAACTAATGGTGTTATGATGGTGTTATGGGGAGCAAGGACATGGCAGACCAATTGAATAATTACTTTGGTTCTGTCTTCACTAAGGAGGACATAAATAATCTTCCAGAAATAGTAGGGGACAGAGGGTCCAGTGAGATGGAGGAACTGAGCGAAATACATGTTAGTAGGGAAGTGGTGTTAGGTAAATTGAAGGGATTGAAGGTAGATAAATCCCCAGGGCCAGATGGTCTGCATCCTAGAGTGCTTAAGGAAGTAGCCCAAGAAATAGTGGCTGCATTAGTGATAATTTTTCAAAACTCGTTAGATTCTGGACTAGTTCCTGAGGATTGGAGGGTGGCTAATGTAACTCCACTTTTTAAAAAAGGAGGGAGAGAGAAACCGGGGAATTATAGACCGGTTAGCCTAACGTCGGTGGTGGGGAAACTGCTGGAGTCAGTTATCAAGGATGTGATAACAGCACATTTGGAAAGCGGTGAAATGATCGGACAAAATCAGCATGGATTTGTGAAAGGAAAATCATGTCTGACGAATCTCATAGAATTTTTTGAGGATGTAACTAGTAGAGTGGATAGGGGAGAACCAGTGGATGTGGTATATTTGGATTTTCAAAAGGCTTTTGACAAGGTCCCACACAGGAGATTAGTGTGCAAACTTAAAGCACACGGTATTGGGGGTAAGGTATTGTTGTGGGTGGAGAATTGGTTAGCAGACAGGAAGCAAAGAGTGGGAATAAACGGGACCTTTTCAGAATGGCAGGCGGTGACTAGTGGGGTACCGCAAGGCTCAGTGCTGGGACCCCAGTTGTTTACAATATATTAATGACTTGGATGAGGGAATTAAATGCAGCATCTCCAAGTTTGCGGATGACACGAAGCTGGGTGGCAGTGTTAGCTGTGAGGAGGATGCTAAGAGGATGCAGGGTGACTTGGATAGGTTGGGTGAGTGGGCAAATTCATGGCAGATGCAATTTAATGTGGATAAATGTGAAGTTATCCACTTTGGTGGCAAAAATAGGAAAACAGATCATTATCTGAATGGTGGCCAATTAGGAAAAGGGGAGGTGCAACGAGACCTGGGTGTCATTATACACCAGTCATTGAAAGTGGGCATGCAGGTACAGCAGGTGGTGAAAAAGGCGAATGGTATGCTGGCATTTATAGCGAGAGGATTTGAGTACAGGAGCAGGGAGGTACTACTGCAGTTGTACAAGGCCTTGGTGAGACCACACCTGGAGTATTGTGTGCAGTTTTGGTCCCCTAATCTGAGGAAAGACATCCTTGCCATAGAGGGAGTACAAAGGAGGTTCACCGGATTGATTCCTGGGATGGCAGGACTTTCATATGAAGAAAGACTGGATGAACTGGGCTTGTACTCGTTGGAATTTAGAAGATTGAGGGGGGATCTGATTGAAACGTATAAGATCCTAAAGGGATTGGACAGGCTAGATGCAGGAAGATTGTTCCCGATGTTGGGGAAGTCCAGAACGAGGGGCCACAGTTTGAGGATAGAGGGGAAGCCTTTTAGGACCGAGATGAGGAAAAACTTCTTCACACAGAGAGTGGTGAATCTGTGGAATTCTCTGCCACAGGAGACAGTTGAGGCCAGTTCATTGGCTATATTTAAGAGGGAGTTAGATATGGCCCTTGTGGCTACGGGGGTCAGGGGGTATGGAGGGAAGGCTGGGGTGGGGTTCTGAGTTGGATGATCAGCCATGATCATAATAAATGGCAGTGCAGGCTCGAAGGGCCGAATGGCCTACTCCTGCACCTATTTTCTATGTTTCTATGTTTCTATGATCACTGGAACCAAAGTGCTCCCCTACACAGACTTCTGTCACTTGCCCTAATTCGTTTCCTAACAGGAGATCCAATATTGCATCCCCTCTAGTTGGTCCCTCTATATATTGATTTAGAAAACTTTCCTGAACACATTTTACAAACTCTAAACCATCTAGACCCCTAACAGTGTGGGAGTCCCAATCAATGTATGGAAAATTAAAATCCCCTACCACCAGAACTTTATGTTTCCTGCAGATGCCTGCTATCTCTCTGCAGATTTGCTCTTCCAAGTCTCGTTGACTATTGGGTGGTCTGTAATACAATCCCACTAATGTGGCCATACCTTTCCTGTTTCTCAGCTCCACCCATAAGGACTCAGTAGACAAGCCCTCTAATCTGTCCTGCCTGAGCACTGCTGTAATATTTTCCCTAACAAGCAATGCTACTCCCCCACCTTTCATTCCTCTGCCTCGATCACATCTGAAACATCGGAACCCTGGAATATTAAGCTGCCAGTCCTGCCCCTCCTGTAGCCAAGTTTCACTAATTGCTACAACATCATAGTTCCACGTGTCAATCCACATCTTCAACTCATCCGCCTTCCCCGCAATACTCCCAGCATTGAAATATATACACCTCAGAAGATTTTTACCACCACTCACAACCTTTCTATCAGCGGATTTGCTTAAGCTTTCAATATCATTTATTTTCACCCCAGCCACACTGTCGGCTCTGGCACTCTGGTTCCCATCCCCCTGCAAATCTAGTTTAAAGCCTCCCCAATAGCACTAACAAACCTCCCTGAAAGGATATTGGTCCCCCTGTGGTTCAAGTGTAACCCGTCTCTCTTGTACAGGTCCCACCTGCCCCAGAAGAGGTCCCAATGATCCTGAAATCTGAAACGCTGCCCCCTACACCAGTTCCTCAGCCACTTGTTCCTCCTCCAGAGCATCCTATTCCTACCCTCACTGGCACCTAGCACAGGTAGCAAGTTGAAATAAAATGCATATACAAAATATAGTTGGATGTACAAGAGTATACAGCAACTGGCGCTGTCATAAATAATGTGTACTGGGTGCTAGCAGGGTGTCCAGCAGTCTCATAGTCTGGGAAAAGAAGCTGTAACCCAGCCTAACAGTCCTTGTTCTTACACTGTAGTACCTTCTGCCTGATGGTAGGAGGTCAAACAGATTGAGGGATGGATGGGAGCGGTTCTGGACGAAGCCGATGTTTCTATAAGTACAGTGCTTTTGTTATATGTCTGGATGGGGGAGGGTAAAGAGACCTCAGTGATTCTCTCAGCGGTCCTCATAATCTGTTGCAGTGTCTTGCGGTCAGATGCCTTGCAGTTCCCATACCAGATGGTGAAGCAGCTGGTCAGGACACTCTCAATGGTGCTCCAGTAGAATGTCATGAGAATGGGGGTAGGTGAGCCTCACTTACCTCAATCTCCTCAGGAGATGGATCTGCTGGTATGCGTTGTTGACTAAACAGCTGGTAATGAGGGAGCAGGTGAGATCATCCATGATGTGCTCTCCAAGAAATTTGGTGCTCTCTCTCCACAGAGGAGCCAATGATGTGCAAAAGTGGTCAGCCTGCACCTTCCTGAAGTCCACAATCATTTCGTTAGCCTTGTCCAAGTTAAGACTCTCAAGTTATTGTGTTCCTCTCTGTATGCCGACTCAGTGTTGCTGATGGGGCCATACTTATAATAACGTAATTATGAAATTGTGTTCAGAAAAGATAAATAAAAGCAAAACAATGTTACTATTTCACTAGGCTTCTGTCACAAATGGAACAATCCAGTGGTGTGGAGAATGAGTGTGAAGTGAGGAGGTATCAGGTGACGTGATAACTTTATGACTTTGGTAAGAACATCAGCTGTGGCTTATTTGGTAGCACAATATGAGAAGGATCTGGGTTCAAGTCTCACGCCAGAAAACTGGATGTCACACTTTTGCCTGAGACTCCAATACAGGTCTGATGGACCATCATACCTTCTGAGCTGCTGCTGCTGCCTAGGTTGGACATGAAATAGTGGCCTATCAGCTGGAAGTAAAGGATGATACAACTGTATTTCACAGAAGAGGTGGCTGTCCTGGGTGATAACTTCCATTTAATATATGTTTCTTGAACAACTTTTCTAATCATTATCACAGTACCATTTATGTGAATAGATTGACTGCTGCAGTTTCCTACATTGTAGCAGCAAGTACATTCAAAGGTACTCTATTTGCTCTAAAATGCCTTAGGACATACTGAAATAAGCATGAAGAAGGTAATACAGTAACTTCAATTTATAAAAAGTAGTAATTTCTACTCAAACATTTATCCAAATACATCTCGATGAATGACTGGCTGCTTTTGATCTTGGGCTTTAAAATTAATTCTCTTTGATTGAAACTATGAAATTCAAGTCAATATACAGACATCTTATGAGAAGAAACTCACACAACACCTCTAACAGGTTAGAATTTTTGGTTTAGTTAGGCTTATATTCCACAGATGTTCTCTCTATTTTGATGAAATAATGTTCCATTAATTTCTTGGCTGGGTTTCAAACCACTCAGAACGACTCTCCAACTGTTGTTAGGGAAAGCTTAGTCTCCAATTATCTCTGGTTTGTGGCCTGACATTCCTATCCAATTGATCTATTTTTGGTTTTCCCATTGTTTTGGTGGCCTCACAAAGTACAATTCCTGGCTTTGCAGTGTAACAGTGTAAAGGAATGTATTACATGGGACCTTACCAAATAGCACTGTACCAAAATGGGTGTACCATAAAAACAATGGGTGCATAAAATTGAAAAGAACAACAAAAACAGAACCAACAAGGTAATGAAAAAATGTAAATATCTCTACTATATTTGTCATCTATGTACCTTGTGCACAAGCAGAACATTCTAATTTGTAATTTTCTGGAGTCTGACTCTCACCTGCAATTACAGTTGTATTTAATTTAATTTCAATACCAGAAGTATAAAAGAAAGTCACGAACCAATTCCATAATATGGTTCCTCTGTGTACTCTGATTATATTGTGAACCTGGTTTTGATTGTAAATTACCTTTGCAGTCATTTTAAACAGAACAACTAAAGCAGTTTAGGCAATCGCTAAACAGGTGTTTGTGCAGCTTATGTAGAATTATAATAGATTAAGATACAACATTTTAAGCAGGAAACAGCAAAAATCCTATTGGTTAGATGGATTTCTACATTGTACTTTGTGGCTTTTTTTAATAAAATCTCTTTTAAACATATGTTCAAGCCTTATGTTCTCATACAGTTTATGAATCATTATTTAAATGTGCCAGTGTTCATGGGTGGTTAGTTGTGTACTTGAAGCAATATCAGAGTTACCATTAAACTCCTTCACCAGCATATCACCTTTAGTAGGACTTCTTTCAATTCACTCTCTTAAACCTATCGTTACCCTCCAATATTTTATTAAGCCTCTCTGCATTCCTTCCTCAAATTTTTCACTATTGAAGGAATTGTACTCATGAAAGTTATTCACTTTGTTGCTGTTAACAATTCATTGGGTCAAGAATGCCCAACACACTATCTAATATTTGTGGAATTCTGCCTTGAAACCTGTCCTTGGCTGTCTGTGGTTGTGTAGTAATATTAATCCATTTCGGCAGGTGTATTGGGAGAGAGAAGAGTGGGATTAGTGAGATGGGAATGGAGCAGAGTGGGGCACATTTATGCTAAAGAATGCTTCTGAACCAAAGAATATTACTGAGATTGAGTAAATTGTTCAGTTTCAGGATTCAGTGCTTGGTATTCTGTGATGGTATTGGTACTTTTCAGGAAAATTTAAGCTAATACTGTTACTCGTGAAATTGCAGAATGGATTTTTGTTTAGAATGTTCTATAAAATAACAATAACTTTTATTTATATAGTGCCCTTAGCATAATAAAATATTCCAAGACCTTTTTTGGGAATGCTGGTTCTAAAATGCTGTAGTTCAGCTCTTTTATCTACAATTAATTGTACAGGCTCATTTGCAAGCATAGTGGAAAAACTGGCTGCTTTCTCCATTGCCTCATCCATGTTTTTGAGTGTTCTTAAACTATACAAAACCTTAATGTAATTTGGTAAACTGATCCATAAATTTCTCATTATTACTGAGATACAGTGTAAAACTTGTCTTGCATGCTGTCCCTGCAGATCAATTCAGTGCAACAATGCAATGAGGCAGTATAGGGTTAAAACAATAACAGAGTTCAGAATACAATGTGCACTGGAGGTAGAGTGTAAGGTGCAAGTTCACAGCAAGGTAGACTGTGAGGTCAAGAACCTATGTTATTCTATTAGGGAATGGCTAAATAGTCTTATAATAGCAGGATAGAAGGTGTCCTTAAGTCTGGTGGTACGTGCTTCCAGGCTTCTGTATCTTTTGCCCAATGGGGGGGTGGGAAGAGAGAATGGCCAGGGTGTGTGGGATCTTCGATTATGTTGGCTGCTTTACTGAGACAGCAATGTGTAGACAAAGTCCATGGAGTTCTGTGATGAGATGAGTTGTGTCCACATCTCTGCAGTTTCTTGCAGTCATGTGAAGATCAGTTGGCATTCCAAACATTGATCCATCCATATAGAATTTTTTCCATGGTGCATTGATAAAAACTGGTGAGAATCGAAGGGGACATTCCAAATTTCTTTAGCTCCCGAGCAAGTCGAGGCCCTTGACCATGGTGTAAATGTAGCTGGATCAGGATAGCCTAATGGTGATGTTCACTCCTAGAAACCTGAAGCTCTCAGCCCTCTTGACCTCAGCACCACCAATGTAAACAGGTGCTCTTCCTGAAGTCAAGGACCAGCTCTTCATTTTATTGACATTGCTTTAAAAAGCACAGTGGCTCGAAAGGGAAATGGACTAACCTAGCTAAACAAGAAAATAACACTACATTATCAAACAAAATGTAAATCAGGCCACCTTAGGAGATATTAAGCAGGTTATCAGAAGCTTGGTTCATAGAACCATAGAACCGTAGAACACAACAGCACAGAAAACAGGCCATTTTGGCCCTTCTAGTCTGTGCTGAAACTTTATTCCGCTAATCCCATTGACTTGCACCCAGTCATAACCCTCTAGACCTCTCCCATCCATGTATCTATCCAATTTATTCTCAAAACTTGAGAATGAGCCCACATTTACCATGTCAGATGGCAGCTCGTTCCACACTCCCACCACTCTCTGAGTGAAGGTTCCCCCTAATGTTCCCCCTAAACTTTTCCCCTTTCACCCTAAAGCCATGTCCTCTCGTATTTATCTCTCCTAACCTAAGTGGAAAGAACCTGTCTATACCCCTCATAATTTTGTAAACCTCTATCAAAGGCGAACCTGAAAAATGAAAAGGTGGGAGACTCAGGAGCTCAGAGATTGAATTCCAGAATTTAGGATCAAAGCAACTAAAGAGACAATCACCAGTGGGAGAGGCACCAAGATCTATTATTTTCAACTTTTATTTAAATTAGCTGAGATATTTCATTCGTGTTCCCCTTCATTCTCTATTAAGAGGAACCCAAAAATGTGTTAGTCTCTCTCAACCTGGCATAATTTGTCAACAGTCTAGCTTTTTGAGAATATCTTTTGAATTATTAAGTGTTCCTAAAATTGTTCATAATCAATTAGATTTTTTTTAGGGGAATACACTCTCAGTATGCAGTCAAGACAATTAAAGCCACTAAGGCCTGAAATGCTGCAGCTAGAAAAGCAACCAGTCATCTTCTGGAAATATGCATCTAGAACTACCAAAGAAGAGGAAGTCACTTGTGCCTTGGTTAATCCATGCCTAAGGATAGATTTGTATGTTGGAAACCTCACAGCCCATTTGATTTCCTCTCACAAGGGCAGCAGTTCTACAGATCGGCCTTAACAAGATCTAGCTGTTTCTTAAATGAGGCAGTACGCTGGACTCAACTATCCTCCTCCTAGCAGGAGATTTGCTTTATATTCAGAATGACAGGCAGTGACTAGTGGGGTACCACTATTAATGACTTAGACGAGGGAATTAAATGCAGCATCTCCAAGTTTGCGGATGACACAAAGCTGGGCGGCAGTGTTAGCTGTGAGGAGGATGCTAAGAGGATGCAGGGTGACTTGGATAGGTTAGGTGAGTGGGCAAATTCATGGCAGATGCAATTTAATGTGGATAAATGTGAGGTTATCCACTTTGGTGGCAAAAAACGGAAAACAGATTATTATTTGAATTTTAAAACGCAAACAACAGGGATTCTGCAGATGCTGGAAATTCAAGCAACACACATCAAAGTTGCCGGTGAACGCAGCAGGCCAGGCAGCATCTCTAGGAAGAGGTACAGTCGACGTTTCAGGCCGAGACCCTTCGTCAGGACTAACTGAAGGAAGTTAGTAAGAGATTTGAAAGTGGGAGGGGGAGGGGGATATCCAAAAAGATAGGAGAAGACAGGAGGGGGAGGGATGGAGCCAAGAGCTGGACAGGTGATTGGCAAAGGGGATATGAGAGGATCATGGGACAGGAGGCCCGGGGAGAAAGACAAGGGGCGGGGGGACCCAGAGGATGGGCAAGGGGTATAGTCAGAGGGACAGAGGGAGAAAAAGGAGAGTGAGAGAAAGAACGTGTGTATAAAAATAAGTAACAGATGGGGTACGAGGGGGAGGTGGGGCATTAGCGGAAGTTAGAGAAGTCAATGTTCATGCATCAGGTTGGAGGCTACCCAGATCCAACCTGAGTGTGGCTTCATCTTTACAATAGAGGAGGCCGTGGATAGACATGTCAGAATGGGAATGGGATGTGGAATTAAAATGTGTGGCCACTGGGAGATCCTGCTTTCTCTGGCGGACAGAGGGTAGGTATTAGGCAAAGCAGTCTCCCAGTCTGGCGTCGGGTCTCACCAATATATAGAAGGTCACATCGGGAGCACCGGACACAGTATATCACCCAAGCTGACTCACAGGTGAAGTGTCGCCTCACCTGGAAGGACTGTCTGGGGCCCTGAATGGTGGTAAGGGAGGAAGTATAAGGGCATGTGTACCACTTGTTCCGCTTACAAGAATAAGTGCCAGGAGGGAGATCAGTGGGAAGGGATGGGGGGGACGAATGGACAAGGGAGTCGCGTAGGGAGCGATCCCTGCAGAAAGCGGGGGGGCGGAGGGAAAGATGTGCTTAGTGGTGGGATCCCATTGGAGGTGGCGGAAGTTACGGAGAATTATATGTTGGACCTGGAGGCTGGTGGGGTGGTAGGTGAGGACCAGGGGAACCCTATTCCTAGTGGGGTGGCGGGAGGATGGAGCAGATGTTCGTGAAATGGGGGAGATGTGTTTGAGAGTAGAGTTGATGGTGGAGGAAGGGAAGCCCCTTTCTTTAAAAAAGGAGGACATCTCCCTTGTCCTGGAATGAAAAGCCTCATCCTGACAGCAGATGCGGCGGAGACGGAGGAATTGCGAGAAAGGGATGGCATTTTTGCAAGAGACAGGGTGAGAAGAGGAATAGTCCAGATAGCTGTGAGAGTCAGTAGGCTTATACTAGACATCAGTGGATAAGCTGTCTCCAGTGATAGAAACAGAAAGATCTAGAAAGGGGAGGGAGGTGTCGGAAATGGACCAGGTAAACTTGAGGGCAGGGTGAAAGTTGGAGGCAAAGTTAATAAAGTCAATGAGCTCAGCATTATTTGAATGGTGGCCGATTAGGAAAAGGGGAGGTGCAACGAGACCTGGGTGTCATTATACACCAGTCATTGAAAGTGGGCATGCAGGTACAGCAGGCGGTGAAAAAGGTGAATGGTATGCTGGCATTCATAGCAAGAGGATTTGAGTACAGGAGCAGGGAGGTACTACTGCAGTTGTACAAGGCCTTGGTGAGACCACACCTGGAGTACTGTGTGCAGTTTTGGTCCCCTAATCTGAGGAAAGACATCCTTGCCATAGAGGGAGTACAAAGAAGGTTCATCAGATTGATTCCTGGGATGGCAGGACTTTCATATGATGAAAAACTGGATCGACTAGGCTTATACTCGTTGGAATTTAGAAGATTGATGGGGGATCTTATTGAAACGTATAAAATCCTAAAGGGATTGGACAGGCTAGATGTAGGAAGATTGTTCCCGATGTTGGAGAAGTCCAGAACGAGGGGTCACAGTTTGAGGATAAAGGGAATACCTTTTAGGACCGAGATTAGGAAAAACTTCTTCATACAGAGAGTAGTGAATCTGTGGAATTCTCTGCCACAGTAAACAGTTGAGGCCAGTTCATTGGCTATATTTAAGAGGGAGTTAGATATGGCCCTTGGGGCTAAAGGGAACAGGAGGTATGGAGGAAAGGCTGGTACAGGGTTCTGAGTTGGATGATCAGCCATGATCATACTGAATGGCGGTGCAGGCTCGAAGGGCTGATTGGCCTACTCCTGCACCTATTTTCTATGTTTCTATGTTTCTATGTATTCCAAGAGCTGATTTTAAGAGATGCCTTTAATAAATATCGTAGGGGATTCACATCTATTTCAAACCAAAAATTATGCCATTTCATCCTTTGCTGCTGAGTGTTATTTCACTCTTAATTTTAAAGCATCTGGAGATAGCATTCGTTGTCATAAATGAAAAGATTGCATCCCATTATCCCAGTGTACACGATACAAACCTTTGCTTCATCTGCAATTCCTATTTCAATCTGCATTTTCTCAATCTATCCCCAATTTCTTAATGCTCCAGGTGCGAATTACAGTTTCTTTTTACTTGGTCCTCAGACTATGCAAGCAAAGCAAACCAGAGTTTCAAGATTTAACCAAATGCTGCACAAAAGTCACATTCCATATACACGCTTTGCTCTATTTTGTCCATCCCTTTCAGACAACAATAAATCTACTTTGTCTCCAATCCAATTTAGTTCCTAAGGCAACTGTAACAAGAATGTTATCATGCACCTCACCTTCCTCATCATCATGTATTCATTTTGAATTAATTTGTTTGGATGTCTGGCCAAAAAGCCTTGTAATCTTGCTTTTTACTTATTCTAGCATTTTATAAGACGTCAATTTACCATGTTCCACAGTGTATATGTTTAGTTCTGTAACTTGAGTATAAATTAAAACATCTTTGATGTCTTGTCAGGCACATGGGCAGAGAGTGGAGGAAAATACTTTGATATCCTTCTATAGGGCCAAGGACAGAGAGGTCATGTTGGCTTGTTCGTTAAATTTACATAGAAAAACATTAAAATGCAGAATGTGGGGATTTTCTTTTCACTGAAAGTGGCTTCTCTTCTTGTACTAAATTAACCATATGCAAACCATTATCACATTTGTTCCAGCCCATCAGTAATATGATCCCAGACAGAATTTCTGCCAAAGTCATTGAATGACCTGAGGCCTTGGAAAAAAAACTGAAAAAAAATTACATTTCAAGATGGTTTCATTTATTTGTTTTTGTTGGGTTTACTTCTTTATGCCTCAACAGAAAATATAGTAGTTTCATTACCTTTCTGATAAATACCCCTAAAATGTTATTAACTCTTTTCCAGTAAAACTCTGAACTGAATGGCTATGGTTTTAGTGCATGGAACCTTTATCAACATGACACATTTTATTCAATAACTTGATGTCTTCATTGCATTAGAAACATTATGATGCTTGTTACTTCTTTTTATTTCAAGCAACTTCTGTGTGTGTGTGTGTGTGTTGTGGGGATATGTGTGTGGGTGGGGCAGGTGCATGCACTATCACTTTATCAAGAAACAAGGATAAATTGGCATCCCTTTGGACTATCAAATCAATTTGCCCAAATGATACCCAATATACCTTGCCTTGGCATTCTAGATTAAGGGGGCCAGTTTCAGGAAAATAATCATGAGTAAAGGACACGAAGAAATGTCTTTTGGTTGGATCTCTTTGAAGATGGCGGAGGATAATGTAATGAATATGATGTCAGGCAGAAGGTGAAAACAAGGAGAATTGTATCCTTACTCTGAGAAGAAATAGAAAGAATGAGAGTAAAGGTAGGTATAAGGTGAAGGGGGAAATTTAAAGGAGATTTATGAGGATTTATTTTACACAGAGGGTGGTAGGTATGCAGAATGTGATGCCAGGGTTGGTAGTGGAAGGAGACACAATAGTAGCATTTAAGAAACATTAATGCCATTTAAGAAGCACTTAGATAGGGTGAAGCTTAGAGGGATATGGGCCAAATGCAGGAAATTGGGGTTAGCTGGGTGGGCACTGTGGTCAGCAGGGACTCAGTGGGCCAAAAGGCCTACATCCAATCTGTAGTGTTCTGCGACTCTATGGCATATCATTTGATGCAGTTGACTCTCAGCAGCAGAACCATGCGTACCAAAGTAACTAAATGGAATGAACAGGGAAGCTGGTGCCTGAAGTCAGTGCCCTAAGATGCAAACAATAAAAGCAGACTGAGCAATAATTCTTACAGTTGGCAATTTGACAGGTCGATACTCATTCAATTATTGCTACTGAGAACTATGACTCATGAAACTCTGAAAGGATAGCTTGTAAATGTGTGGTTGTAATCTGTGAAATGACTTGCACAGTTTCTGTTTTGCCCAGAGTGTCTGTACGTTCTTCCTTTGATGTTGTTCAGGGATGAAAAGATGTTGGCAATCAAGCATTATGATGTCTGGAACATGCAACCTTGATAACCAATGAGATCATGAGAAGAAACTATGCCTTACACAACAGTCATGCAAGCTAGTATCAAAGAAACACAAAACTAACAATGGCTGGCATGCTGTGCTCAAACTCGGTGGTACGTGATAGACAAGGAGTCATGCTTTCATTATCCTTTCATTCAAACTGCTTGTGTGAAATCAGAGAGTACTGCTATCTGGAAACTACTGGTTGTGTAGACAATTACCTCAAACTACGTGTTTGCATATAACTCTGTATATTTACACACAATATCTACATCTGCATGGAAGTGTTTTATTTCTATCTGACGTTTGTATTTCTAGATTTTACATGTATGTGTGCATGTGGTGTGTGGTATATAAATAGTTACTTTTTGCATCTGCTTAATAGGAGTGAAATAAAAATCTGATAAACATCTCTTTGTCAATCATTGAAACTGCTGTTCTCTCAGACATACTCCTTTAGGAGTTCTCTTGCAACTGCACAGTGCCACATTGCATTATTCTTGACAACTTGCCAACATCCTTTATCAACGTTGTGGTCCCAACCTTCCATTGTCAATTACTAATATTACTATTTAAACATTCCAGAAACAAGGATAATTATATTAAAACTCCACTTGGTAAGTTTTTTGGAACTTTATGCTTTGCTTCCAATTTAAACTTCTTATCCCTTTTTAGAACAAATTTCTTTTACCTTTTAACAAAATAGAATCTAAACTGAAAAGAAAATGCTGGAAATCCTCAGTGAGACTGGCAGCAGCTGATGTGAGGGAAGCAAAGTCAATACCTTTCATCAGAACTTTGTTAAATAATGTAATCAGTTCAGATAAAAAGATATTGAGCTGAAATGTTATGCGTTTCCAGAGAAACTGCCTAACCTGTTGAGAATTTCCAGCCTTTCCTATGAGGTTTTTCAATTGTTTTGACAGAAAGGAGCTGCAGATTTGTATCTAAATTGTGACCTCATAATGATAGACAAAATATGTTCTACTTTACAATCACCTAATCTAATAGAGAGCCTTTTTATATAATAATATGTGGTAATGTTCTTGACTTTAGAGAATGGCTGTGCAGTTCTAAGTGATAAGATTGACAGTATAAAAAAGGTGGATGGTGGGATGTGTGCGTTAAGTGTATGTTTAGGCGTATTGCTTTCATTTTTCTTATGAAAACAATTTGAACAGCATTATAGATCTTGATATCTCTTTGGTGGATTTCCATTCCATTGTGGATTATTACTTTGGCAGCAGGTGGATTAGTATTGTACTTACTGCTAACTTCATTTGCCTGGTTAAGATCTCTGCAAAAGCACTAAATGTGGCAAATAAAGGTAATTATAGCTTCTCAGATTTATTTAAAAATCCACTTAGATTTGGATAAAATACTTGCAGATTTCAGGCTTTATGCCAAATAATTTTGTAGCGAGAGTACATCAGATTCAAGCATTTTCCTCAACATATATTTATGGATTTATTCCATAATAGGATACATTGTTTTCAACATTTTCTCTGTGCACACACCAATAATCTACCATAAGAGGATGTTAAAAATAAACAGAAGCTGGGGTAGACCATTCTGCCCATCTGTGCCCAAGATGAGAGCTAATCTTCTCTCCGGTGTTACCTTCTTGGACCATCACTATACTTGACACTGTTACATTCAAAAATGTCTCATTCTATTCTGAAAGAATTCAATGACTAATCCTTGACAGCCACCAGGGTAGAAAATACCAAAGATATTACACCTTTTGAGTAAAGAAATTTCTCCTCATCTCAGCTCTAAATAGCCTAGCCTTTATTCTGAAAGTGTAATCCATAGTTCAAAGCATCCCAGCCAGGAACAACCCCACCCTTCCATCTGACCTTTAAGCCCTTTAAAATTGGTAAATTTCAGTGAAATCTCCTCTGATTCTTCTAAACTGCATGATACAGGTCCAATCTCTTGTTATCCGCAACCCTTCTATCTGGGGACCAGTCTGGTGAATCTTCACTTCACACCCTCTATGCCAAGTCCATGCTTTCTTTGACAAGAAAATCAAAGGAATGCACAATACTTTGTGTGCTGTCTCACCAAAACTCAACATAATTGTGGTAAAGGTTTTTTACTCCTGTATTCAAATCTTCTTGAAATAGAGACGAACATAACCTTTGCCTTCCCAATCAAATGTATTAATTGCATGTTGGCTTTCAATAGCCTGTATATAAGTACACCTGGGTCCCTTTGAACATCATTACCCTTTGATTAAAAAAAAATGTTATTGTGTTTTGTGCACTAAGGTATTGGATCCAAATGGTTCCACATTATATTCTATCTGCCATATTCTCACCCATGTCTACATCTTGAAGTCTCTTTACATCCCCCTCTGTGTTTGCAATCTCATCTATAGTATCATTGGTAAACTTGGAAAATGGCATTCTTAATTAAATAGTTGATAAAACGTAAGTAGCTGGGACCCAGGCGTTGTTACAGCCTGTCAATCTAAGAAGGATTCATTTATTCCCTCTCTGCTTTATACATGGCAGCCGGTGGTGTAGTGGGATGGGCACTGGACTTTGAGGTGAATGGTTCTGGGTTCGAATCCAGCCAGCTCTTTGCACGCTTTCCATCTGTGCTGGGCTGAGTGCCGAGCTAGCAAGGTGGCCTTATAAACAGCAGAAAAACGCTAAAGAAATGGCAAGGTTGCCAGCTGATGCGCCACAAGGAACGGAGAGAAACAACAACTCTGCTCTATGTCCAAAACTCAATTTTCAATCCACATCGATGTATTATATCCTATAAGCACAGGCTCCATACTTGTTAACTGAGCCCCTCTCAAAAGCTTCCTATAATCTAAAAACACCACATCCTCTAGCCCCCATATCTATTCTCTTATTTCATCCTCAAAGAACTCCAACGGATTAGTCAAATCCAGCTTCCCTTTCTTTTTGCAATGCTGACTCTGACAAATTTCATTATCATTTAATGTTTTGTTTATAAATCGTTATAGATTCCAGCATTTCCTAATGAACATGCTTTAAAAAGGACATGCATTCTCTCATCTGCTTTTTTTTTTTACTTTGCTGCTCTGTTGTCTTGAGGCTGGAAGCTGGGTTTTCCCCACAGAAAACATACCCTAATGGGGCCTGTACCGAGGTGTATTGCCATTCCATCCAATAGCTTTCAATTGACATTTGTATTGATTTCCTGCCGTTGCTGATTGAAGAAATGGAAATAAACATCAAACATTGCATGGAGACATGGTGAGAAGGTGCATGGTACGGCTCAGTCGCGCAGAGTTAATTCCATCTCCACCACCTACTCATCCTTTCACGTCTGCAGAAGCTCAAACTCCAGATGCTGAGAACTGCCAAGATAGGCATCAAAGACTATAGACATCTGTGATGACGAAGGTTAGTGGGACCTCTTTCACTGCTAGCCCTGGTAAGTGCCAGGGTGGATCCATGGTGCAGGCATCGGAGAAGAGAGGCTATATGTCATATGTGGTCAGGTTTGCGTGACCTACACATATCATGGTTTCCCAATCTTTCTTTTGTGATGCCAAGTACTCAGGACATCTTTTAGTCATTACCCACATCATAAGGACATCACATTACTCCAGTCTTCACCAGCTGACTCACTATAGAAAGATAATCCCTAAATTACATAAGTGCTCATTATCTGAACACAATACTTATATTTTCCTGTGTGTTGGTTCTTTTGATGAATTTTAAATCATTCTTACAGTTATACAGTAGTCAGTCCAAACATAACAAATACATTCTGAGATGCCTATTTGCCTCATGCGTGCCAGCTACTTAAGATGTCCGGTTACATTCACATCAGCCTTGATGCATACCACCTGCTGCCCTTGATAACCCTCCTCAGACAAGGTTAATCTACCCCTAACTACCAATGCCCCCCATTCAGCAATCATGTCCCAATCAGCTGGTAACTTAAAGAGGACCAGTTAATGTGTGACCAAGATCATTTCCACAAGTAATGCCATCCACTAAGATGTGTTCTGATATATACCATATGGATGGATAATAGGAAAGGGTTGATCTGTCACCTCCCCTCAATAAGTTTTAGGGTTTATTTAAATTTTTCAGTGGAAATTTTAAATCTCCTTGTATGTTGGAATATTGGCCTTGCTTTTCAGAATACTATTTACAAGCTTACTCCTAAGAGTCCGTCACAGTAGTAAAGT
The DNA here is from genome assembly GCF_030028105.1 of Mobula birostris. NCBI lineage: Eukaryota > Metazoa > Chordata > Chondrichthyes > Myliobatiformes > Myliobatidae > Mobula > Mobula birostris. The sequence continues at coordinate 45,285,135 of NC_092387.1, read as the reverse complement.
GCTCCAGTGCAGAAAGTGAAATGAGAATTGCAGTCTACGCATTTCCAAACTGCAAAGCGAAATTGTCTTGCACATCAGTACTGGTCACGTTAGGGCGAGGGTGCAGAGGGAGCATCCAGCCTCCAGCCCCAGTGGGTCTGCGGTTTACTTGGCCCTAATGATGCTGTCACACAAATGCCCAACTATCCACTTAAGGAGGTGGCAATCAAGATGAAACTGCAGAGAAAAGTCGCCTTGGTGGCCCACTCAACATGAACTATTGATTTCTTTCAATTCTGTATACTGCATTTTCTGTTCAGAGTGTTGTCCCTTTCCTTCAGTGAAGAAGCCAGGACCAACAGGCCCCAGGACAGCTTCTTTCACCAGGTCATCAGACGCTTAATTCATGCTCACACAACTGTACTTCTATGTTATATTGACTGTCCTGTTGTACATACAATTTATTATAAATTACTATAAATTGCACATTTAGACGAAGGCATCACACAAAGGTTTTTACTCCTCATGTATATAAAGGATGTAAGTAATAAAGTCAATTCAATTCAAAATGGATGACCATTTTGCAAAATTCTTCAGTTCCGTCCATAAAGATGAACCAGTTGCCATTCACTTTAACCTTCCATCCCACTCCCACTCTGACTGACCTTTGGCTCCTTACCCTGTTCCAACATGGCCCAATGTATGCTTGAAAGACTCCTTCTCATCTTCTGCCCAGGAACGTTACAGCTTCAGGACTCAGAATAAATCCAACAATTTCTGATAACCAGCCTTTTCTGTTTGTGTGAGAATAAGAGAGTACTTGTGAAAGACTATCATCTGTAACATTAATTGAATTTTACTGTCTTCCAGATGCTGCCTGATCTATGGGATATTTCCTGTACTCTATTTCAGCTTTTCATTAACTGTAGTATTTTGTATCTCTCTGTTCTAGAATTATATGTTTTCTCTCTCCCCATCCCAATCCATGTATCAACTTCCTCCCTCAACCGGCACCACCTCTCTTTGTGTCATTCAATTTGCCTTGGACTTCACTTTACCATCAATGGACATTTATCCTGTTCTCTCCACTCCTCCCTATCTCTGCTGCTTAAAACATGCTTGATTTTTAACAATTCCTAGTTCTGATGGAAAGTTAAATCTGATGAAATGTTAAATCTCTCTCCACAGATGATGCCTGACTTACTGAGTAACTCTACCATTTCTACGTTAATCCCAGATTTACAACATCTACAGTTTATTAATTGATAGGTCTTTCAGAATCCTCCACCATTTTTCTTTTTGGAAATCCAATCAATAAGTAACAGAATGTGCCCTTGATTAAAGGGAAGATGGGTATATGAGCTCTCCACTCTGTCAAATGTCCTTGCAATTTGAAGCAAATATCTTGCAAAAATGTTATGATTTTTTCAACTATATCTAAAGTATAAGATTCAGTGGGTTGCTAATACTTAGTGTAAAAACATTAAGTAAGTTTTAAAATTATTCGTAAAGTTGTGAACTACAATTTTAGAAAGTAGAACTTGAACACGTATGACCAGATTTTAACTTGTTTTCAAACACTTGCTTAGTGTTGGGATCAGAACTATCAAATAAAAATATAAAATACGGTGCATGCAATCTCTTGGTCAAATATTCTGCTGCTCTTTAAAAGAACACAAACTCCATGACAGGCTCTGGATCTGACAGAACATGAGATGTAAACCCTTTATCTCCAGAGTTGGTGTTCTGGGCAGCTAGCCTATCAAAGAATCACCAGTCATTTGTCTTTTTCTGTGGTAAATAAAATAAATTAGTTAAGTCATTCTGATCTCTTGGGCAACCTCATATCATATCAGTTGAATAGATATTTGCTCTGCATTTTCACGACTGTAAACGCCAGACAATTAAGTTGCAGTTCATGTTTTGAATGAGAATATATCAAATTCTTGCCAATATTCTTGATGGATCCCTTCATCAAATGTGGAGCTCTGCAGATTCTTCTGGAGACAAAAGTTTGGTGACTATCTGCAGTGCACTATCTCTGTAAATGTAACGCAACATTCTGCAATTCTTCCTCACCAACCGCCCCCCCACCCCGCCCAAACCTCTTTTTTACTACCTTGCTGTACTTATGCAGAGGATGATCTGTCTGGATGGCAAAAAATAAAAAAACTTTTCACCATACCTCGGTTCATGTGACATAAATAAGCCAGTTACCAATTCACATCACAGAGAGATTTCCCCAGTAAAAATATCTGGTTGGCTCTGTAAATACGTATAAGTGACATGGAATACTGAAAAGAGAAAGAGGAACTATAACAGTGAATAATTTAATCCAATTCTCTTAAGTCTGGGAATCAGTGCATGTGCTCATCCTTCACAAAAGAATCTTAGATCTTTACAACTGCTGTCAGAGATTCATATCAGATTTTGCTTTTCCAGCTGCATAAGTCAAACACCATCCCTCACCCCTTCCACTTTGATTGCTACAGTTATAGTCCTGTCAGCTGCATCGAATAATATTCGTGCTGCATCTCTATGCAGCAAATATTCTTAAGAGGAGACTTCCATTTTTACTGGGGAGATCTCACAGATGGAGTTACCAAGATAGAAGCCTTCACGTGCAGTAACCATTGATGTCTGTGTTGATTAAGGGATGGCATGTTGCCAACTATCTCTGTATATACTGTAGTTAAAAACAATGGACAACATTGTTTAAGTAAGGTTTTGCTTTATTTATAAAAGAGTTGGATGAGCCAGGAATTTTCAAGTTCAAGCCAAGCATTTTTTTAAATTCACTGATTATATATTGCATGTGAACCTTCTTAAATTTTACATTTTTAAACTGGTATTTCAGATCATAGGAAAATAATGTGCAAAGTAATCTTTGCCTTGAAGTCTCTTTTCGGAAGATCAAAGTGTTAGTTAGCCTTGTGTCTCTTTAATGCATGGAACAGTGACATTAATTAAAGTATTTAATGTAAAATTATATAAGATGCAAAATAAAAATGTAATCATGAGAACGACTGGTGTTCAGTCAACCAGAGTAAATGTGATGGAGTAGGAGCTAGGTGACATGCCAAAGGTCCTTCTGAAATGTTGTGGACAACATGGGGATGGATTCTATGATTTGTATAAGAACAGCCGTCAACTTAGTGTTATGTTTTCCCTCATAAGAGGCTGAAATAAATTGTTGTGATAACTTCAGCTTCAAAATGAGTAATTTTGACTTCAAATAAAGTCACAGATACCCTTGAAATTAATTGCTTTCTTCATTGTTTTGGGCCTTATGAAATACTCGTGCCCCTGCTACTTGAGTGAGTGTATTTTTTCCCCCGATTTCCCCCAACTTCCCCCGGGATCAATAAAGTATGACTATGACTATGACTATGACTTATTGAGCTGGTTTGGGACAGAAATCACAGGGAGTCCTCTATTTCCCATTCAATGTACAGCCTTGAAGACTGATTGGAACATACATCCTCAGCCATCACATCCTACCCTCCCACTTAAACCCACACTTCCACTCACCATCTTCTCTCCTTCAGCAACTGATTAACTGGAAATTAAAGGAAAAAATTAAGTCAAGGATAAATATTCCTAGTGTATCTGGACTCTGGTCTGGAATTATAGGTTCCTTGCCTTAACCAGCTCCAATAATAACTGTCAATAGTGAATCTGGTATGACTTTTCTCATGGGAAATTTGGAAATGAATAGTTATTGATACTGCACTTTTAAAAAATCATGTTATTTTAGCAGTTTGAGAACTAAATGAATTAAGTGCAAAAGCCTGTAATTATTTTAATCCATTTTACAGGATCTAGCGCCTTTGGCAAAGCTGGCATTTATTCCTCTTTCAGAATTACCCTTGAGAAGACGGGGCTACCTTCCTGAGCTGTTGCAGCCTTTCTGGTATCTGCACAAAACATGAATGCTACTGCATCTTGTAAAAAACAGGTTTATCTCAAGAGAAATTTCTAATCTTATTTTGTCTCAGTGTTCTTCCTGACTGCTCAGTTGCAGATTGACATAGACTATAAAATTCTTCATAATTAATGTTTTTTTTCCAAACAGTTTAGAAAAGCAACACAGATTGCACTGGATTAAACTCTCATTATTTCTAAGTCATAGCTGCACTTTGATTTAAAACCTCTTCCTCTGGTCTCATGAGCACAAGAAACATTTGTTGCCTCATGCAGACTGGGTCTAGGCAAGCACTCATGTAAATATAAAGTCTTGTCGGGCTGAAGTTTTGGACAAATAACTAGCCTGTGGAAGAATGAGTGTTCTGTTTTATCCCCAGGTGAACTAATCAATTAGTTAAACAGTTGTGGTCAGTGACCAACCAGACAAAATAAGAATCTAAAAAACAGGCACTATGTCTGTAAATGATGTGGATTTGGTCATTAGGGAAATCTTTTATAGAGGAATACCATTCAAAGGATAGTAAATCTGTCAGTGAAGAGTTTCAGGAATACATTTGAGAAATTTTTATCAACTGGAACAGCAGCTGATGGAATTCATTACTTTAGCATTAAGATTAATTTATTTGCATCTTATTTATTCCTTATTGTAATTATATGCACATTAAATGAGAATATTAATATTCTAGATTAGGCTAAGTTTAGCAATGTACAATATATAATTAGCATGTCACTAACAACACCTGTGTCAAAAACCTGCTAAATAAGTATTGTGTTCTTGAACTTCATCACGTACTATAGGTGTAATTGTTGGGAACTCGTCAAGATCTGGATCATCTAACTGAAAACCTCAATCAAAAATTGTCTTTGCATGAAGGCTTGGAGCATGCAAACTCAATGATGAGAAAGGTTGCGCTTGGAAATGCAGCATTCCTTTGAAGCTACTTCCCCTCCTACCATTGGGCTGAGCCAGCAAGAGACAGTGCGGATAAATGAATAAGTTATACCCAGCCAAAATAATCTTCCTTAATTCCCAGTGATACAGTACGATTTGTGAATGAAGTGTAGCGATGTCTCACTTGTTGTGATAAAATAGCTCTGGCTGATACATACCTGATATTTCAATGGGTAAGAAAGTGGTCATATTATACACATTAGAGGGATAAAAGGCGGCACTTTCATCAGTCAATATCTAATCCCTGAGACATCCACCTATCAATAGGTCAGGAGAATTTTTCGATATCTTTTGAGTCAACTTTTTCCTAACTTTATCTCTGGGTGCAGAGGAGGTTCTCAAAAATTAATATGGGGATGAAAGGGTTAACATATGAAGGGTGTTTGATGACTCTGTGCCTATGCTTGATTGAGTTCAGAAGGGTGAGGATGGGATCTCAATGAAACCTACCAAATATTGAAAGGCCTGGAAAGAGTGGATGTGGAGAGGTTGTTTCCATTAGAAGTAGAGTCTAGAATCCAAAGAGACTCAGAGTAAATAAATGACCCTTTAGAACTGAGATAAGGAGGCTAGAGGGTGGTCAGTTTGTAGAATTTGTTGTCACAGAGGGCTTGAAGGACAAATCACAGGGTGTATTTAAGCCAATGTGTGGGCACGTGGTCAAGTGGTTAAGGCATTGGACTAGCTACCTGAAGGTCGTGAGTTCAAGCCCCGGCCGAAGGAACGTGTTGTGTCCTTGACAAGGCACTTAATCACACATTGCTCTGCGACGACACCGGTGCCAAGCTGTATGGGTCCTAATACCCTTCCCTTGGACAACATTGGTGCCGTGGAGAGTGGAGACTTGCAGCATGGGAAACTGCTGGTCTTCCATACAACCTTGCCCAGGCCTGTGTCCTGGAGAGTGAAGACTTTCCAGGCGCAGATCCATGGTCTCGCAAGACTAATGGATGCCTTTATTTTATTTAAGCCAATGCTTTGTCAAGATGCAGCACACTTGGATGCAGTTTGCTGGGTCCAAACAAAGGTGCAATTGTTCATCCTTTATGTTTTTTTTTTGACAATCGCAAGACACGGCTGGATATTAAGAACATCAGATCGGGCAGGTCTGCCCCACTAGTGAGTTACTCAATAGAGGTGGAGCTGGTCTCATTGAGTGAGGTGTGGCAGCCTGCTTCAGCCACCCATGGACAAACAGATCAGAGGTAGTGCACGGAAGTAGTGTGCAATCCAACCAGTGGTGGAAATAATTATCATAGGTGTTTTTCCTGTGATCACAAGACCCTGCTGGACATTGGTAATATAGAATACTCTGTGTCCGATTCACTGGTTCATTGGTGAGACTGACATCGGGGCAGCTGCATGGCCTCATTTATGGTGCAGCCTTGTGCTGCGGCCGTCAGGGAAGGAGATGCCAGAGATGACAGTTTGCTGCTGGATTGCATACTGGGCTTGGGGGCTGGGCCCTTCCTATTGGTGCTGCTCTCCAATGTTCACTCAGTGGACGACAAGCTGGACTGCATTCGAGTGCGGCTGCAATTGTGCTAGCTGTTGCACAATTGTACAGGAGTGTGCTGTTCTTGTGGAAACTTGGCTGCAGGACAACATCCACGTGCCATCAATCTATAGACCGTGACACTTAGGCACTTGGGCTATATTATTATTTTTTTATATTTTTTTGTTACTGTATATTTTTCTGCTATCATAATTATATATTCTATATGTTCCGTGTGACTGTGTGTGACTGTTGGTACTGTGTTTTGCACCTTGGCCCCAGAGGAACACTCTTTAATTTGGCTGTGTACAGTGGAATGACAATTAAACTTGAACTTGGAAATTTGATAGGTTCATCATTGGTAAACAGGTTAAAGATTATAGGGAGATTAGATTAGATTATGAGGACACTCAATCCTCATTTATTGTCATTCAGAAATGCATGCATGCATTAAGAAATGATACAATGTTCCTCCAGAGTGATGTCACAAACCAAGGACTAACACTGACAAGACCACATAATTATAACATATAGTTACAGCAGTGCAAACTAATACCATAATTTGATAAAGAGCAGACCATGGGAAGGGCAAAAAAAAGTCTCAAGGTTCCGATCGACTCCCGATAGTCCCCGATAGCAGGCAGCAGGAGAAACTCTCTCTGCCATAAACCCCCAGGCACCAACTGTCGATGAATTGGAAGCACCTGACCACAGCTGACTCTGAGTCCGTCCGAAAACTTCGAGCCTCCGACCAGCCCTTCGACACCGAGCACGATCTCTGCCGAGCGCTTCGACCCCCGTCCCGGTCACCGAGCAACAAACAAAGCCGAGGATTCGGGGCCTTCCCCTCCGGAGACTCTGGATCACACAGTAACAGCGGCAGCGAAAAAGGCATTTCAGAAGTTTTTCCAGTTGTTCCTCCATTCTCTCACGTCTGTCTCCATCAAATCAGGATTGTGCACGGCACCCTACTTGACAGATTACAGATATCATTCACCGGAGTGGCCACGCAAGCTGCGTTGCGCCGCCATCTACTCCTCCTCCAGGAGAATGGGATATATAAAAAAGTCAGCCATAATCAAAAGGCAGAACAGATTTGATGGGCTGAATGGTCCAATTCTGGTCCTATATCTTATGGTCTATTAAGGTAGCCTCTGGAGCCCATTTTGAGACTGTGATGCCTTGGAATTATCAGATATTCCCTTAACACCACTTCCTAGAGTAGAGAATTGGTGGTCTACACTACAGAGGGAAGCAGTATTGTCACATGAACCCAGGAGTAGCGGCTATATATTCCTCATGAAGCTTGCATGTGTGTTGGTCCCTATTGCTCCTCCTGCTTTTCCTCATCCTTGCAACCTACTCAACTGTAGATGACCATTGACCTCACCAGCACCCTGCACCTGATCTCAGCCCCACCAAACTAGCTCTCTGATTCTGACCTGTGAACTACTTCTAACCTATGTTTCTTCCCCTCCCTTACCCCATCCCTCCTATCCACCTCTGGGGTAAATTGGCCTCTCACTAGACCAATGGACTAATTTTGACAGGACCTTGGCCCAGTCTCTTGGTGCCATTCCTTGGCTGCTCTATGTGATGTTGTGAGTGGTGTCCATGAGTGTTAGAGACAGAGAATTTCTGGTGTGCTATTGAACGGGATGAAGGAGTTGAAGGGCTGGAGGATTCACATGGGAATGATGTCCTTATGGGATAATAAAGACAAGGCTAGAAATTTTGCATTTGAGGTACAAAGGAACAGAAGTCAAGATGGAGGAACGGAAGTTAGGGCAGGAAAGCACGCAGCCAGCATAATTTTGAATGAGCTCATGGTTATGTAGGTGGTGGATGGGAGGATTGCCAAGAGAGGATAAGAGGAATTCAATTAAAGGTGATAGAAGCAAGGAGGGGGTGTCTACAGTAGAGTCTGAGACAGAATAGGACAATGTTACTGAGGAACAAGTTGATGTGCTTATGAGGGGATGTACTGTATATGGTTTGGATGCTCAGCACGGTTTGAGGGATAAGTTATCGACTGCAGTGTTGGATCATTCCCTAGTCACCCATAATGGATACACTAGATGTGGTACTACCTTCCATTAAGTTTCAATTTCATCAATTGCTGGGCCATGTTTGTCTTTTAAAGGGAAAAAAAATGAAGAGCTCATGGCTACCTCCACAGGAAATAAAAGCCTGTGTTATTTCAATCAGCAGAAGGAATGCATGCACAAACCTGCATCACCAGTCAGCATACAAAAAAGCACACCAAACAGAATAATACAGGAAGAGCCTACTAATTTCTGTAGCAGATACTGGCAAGAAGAACAGGCAAGACATAATGAGAAACACTCTGAATATTGAGGCACTATTCACTGTTCAGACATCCTGCTGTAAAATAACAAGAGCTCAGTCATTGCTGGGCGGTTATTACGAGATGGTTGAAATAGTAACAAAACAACTAATCTCTGTGATTTACTAACTTGTCACAATAACTGTGCCGACAGAAAAAAAAAGGCTACAATGAAATGAATGACGGAGAACGATACGGTATTCACTCAGAACTGTTTACAGCAACATGTTCTGGTCCCTTATCACGGGTTTCCATCTTGCCTTTTGTGTAAAGACAGAGCCTGATTCAGCTAGTAATCAGAAATGTTTACACAAACTAAAGTCCATGACCTATCTCCAATGCCAAGAAAAATGTGGTAATGGCACACCACCTTTACCCATCTTGTCAATCAAATGTTCAGTGCAAGGTGCTACGTTGGGCGTATGTCACCAGTTTCACCATTGTGCAGTTTCCTGACATTTTGTAATGATTTTTTTACCAGTCATTGAGTCAAAGAGCATACAGCACAGAAACAGACAATTTGACACATTTAGTCCATGCCAAACTTTTATTGTGCCTAGATCCATCCATCTGCACCTGGACCATAGCCCTCCTTACCCCTCCCATTCGTATACTTCTCCAAATTTCGCTTAAGTCAAACCTGCATTCACCACTTCCGCTGGCAGCTCACCACCCACTGAATGAAGACATTTCCCCTCAGGGTTCCCTTAAACATTTCACCTTTACCCCTTAACCCATGACCTCTCGTTTTAGTCTCACCCGAGCTCATTGATATATAATACCTCCATCAAATCTCCCTTCACTCTCTTACACTTCAGGAAATGGAGTCTGAACCTAGTCAATCTTTCCCCATAACTCTGGTTAACATCCTTGTTAAATTTCTCTGTACTCTTTCAATTTTATTGGCATCTTCCCTGTAAGAAGATGACCAGAACTGTACACAATACTCCAAATCAGGCCTCGACAAAGTCTTATACAACTTCAGCATAACATCTTAATGTCATTAAGTTCAATTAAGGAGCATTAATTCCAATTGCATTTTTTTTTCTGTAGGCAGTCAATTAGCATTCTCTTCACTCTAGTGTACTCAAAACAACTTTGTTCACGTGAGACCTGAAAATAGAACAAAAGATGGAGCACATGAAGATTCCTAGCATCAAGAGAATAATATGCTTAAAATAATTTCATTAATCAACTGCGTACCCCTCGTTTCTCAGCAGCAAAGTTTGAGGAAGAAGTCTTGGTAATGGCAATAACTTTCCTAGCCTAGGGTATCTTTTGTGGACCCAGGCTCATCAAGAGTACGGAAATGACGGTAGAAATTACAGAGCTACTAAGTGGTTATTAACTGATCATTGTTCCAGTCCTAACTGAGAATAGTGGAAATGGCCTCGTTAGTTCCTCCATATTTGTGAACAAGCAATTTTGACTGTTTCTATACGATGCAACAGACCTGAACCTTGTAGTGAAGGTATCATGACACAGTGACACAAGCCAAACCACAATCTAGACCCCAGTAAAGTGCAGAGGGAATTCAATATCTTGACTCTCCAATGGACATGAAAGATTTTGTGGGCTATTTCAGAGCACGACAGCAGAGATATCCTTATGAGCCATTCAATGTTTCTAAGCAGATAACTCACTATAATTATATTTTTGACTGTGGAAGTTTCCCATGTGCAAAGCAGTTCTTCTACATTTATTGATCTTTTGGAGTATGAGCATTGTTATCAAGGCCAGCAGTTATTGCCCATCCCTAACTGCACTTGAAAAAATGGTGGTGTGCTGCCTTCTTGATCTTCCATTGACCCTGCTGGTAAAGGAAGGAATTTTAGGATTTAGTCTTAGTATGAGGAAGGAATACTGACAACATTCCAAGGCAGAATGGTATGTAACTTGGAGGCGAACCCAAACATGGTGAAATCCATTGCAACTGATGCAATTGTCCTTCTTCAGAATCAGAATTGGAACCAGGTTTTAAATCACCAGCATACAGTCGACGTTTCGGGCCGAGAACCTTCATCAGGACTAACTGAAAGAAGAGATAGTAAGAGATTTGAAAGTGGGAGGGGGAGATCTGGAATGATAGGAGAAGACAGGAGGGGGAGGGATGGAGCCAAGAGCTGGACAGGGATGGGAGGCCTAGGGAGAAAGAAAGAGGGAGGGGGGAAGCCCAGAGGATAGACAAGGAGAGGTACAGAGGGAGAAAAAGGAGTGAGAGAAGAAGTTACTAATAATAATAAATTAATTAATAATGGATGGGGTACGAAGGGGAGGTGGGGCATTAGTGGAAGTTAGAGAAGTCAATGTTAATGCCATCAGGTTGGAGGCTACCCAGACGGAATATAAGGTGTTGTTCCTCCAACCTGAGCGTGGCTTCATCTATACAGTAGGGGAGGCCGCGGATAGACATGTCAGAATGGGAATGGGATGTGGAATTAAAATGTGTGGCCATTGGGAGATCCTGCTTTCTCTGGCGGACAGAACGTAGGTGTTCAGCGAAACGGTCTCCCAGCCTATGTCGGGTCTCGCCAATATATAGAATATATATATATGTACAGTTAAAATAAGTAGTGCAAAAAAATACAAAAAGTAACCAGGCAGTGTTCATGGGTTCAACGTCCGTCTAGAAATCAGATGGCAGAGGGGAAGTATCTGTTCCTGAATCACTGAGTGTGTGCCTTCAGGCTTCTGTTCCTCCTTCCTGATGGTAGCAATGAGAATAGGGTATGTCCAGGGTGGTGGGGATCCTTAATGATGGGCGCTACCTTCCTAATGCACCGCTCCTTGAAGATGTCTTGGATACTACAGAGACTAGTACCCATGAAGTAGCTGACTAATTCTTGGTGGTAAGGGTCACTACTTTAGAAGGTAACATCAATGTAGTCCAAGTAAACCACTGAAGTGCATTTTGAAGATGGTGTACACCTCAGCCACTGAGTGCCAGTGGGGAGCATGTACTGTACATGTATTGTGGTGCCAGTCGAGCAAGTTATTGTGTCACAGATGCCGTTGAGATTCTTGAGAGTTTTTTTTACACCTTTACTCTTCCAGGCAGGTCCGGCATATTCCAATACAACCCAGGTTTGTGTCTTATGGATGGTAGAAATGCTCTAATATGTCAAGAGGTGAGCCACTTCAAGCAGCATATCCACTCCTAACTTGGTCGTGTAGCCATAATGTTTTGTGGATGGTCCACTGTAGTTTCTGGTCAGTGGTGACCCCCAGGTTTCAGCTGGTGAGAGACTCACCAAGGGTGATTCATTCATATCAAGGGGAAATGGTTAGAAGTGTTTGTGTTGGAGACAGCCATTGTCTATGACTTCTGCAGCACTTTGATGTTACCTCCTAAAGCAGCGACCTTTACCTTCAACAACTGAATCTTTTGGAATATGAGCATTGTTGGCAAGGCCAGCTTTTACTACCAATCCCTAAATGCCCTTCAGAAGGTGATGATTAGCTGCCTTCTTGAACTGCTAGTGAGCTGGTGAAAAACTTACTCCTCAGATTTCATTTAAATTTCTTCCCTCTCACCTTAACTGTGTCCTCCGATTTTAGACTCCCCAACCTGGGGGGGGGGGGGGGGAATCTGATTGTCACTATCTGTCAACCAAATATGCTTTAAAACTTCTATAAGCTCACCCCTCAATCGCATACATTCCAGAGAGAACAAATCCAACCTATCTCCTTCTCAGTAAAGCCCTCCATTTGAGACTGAGAATTTGTGAGAGGCGTCAGGATGAAGGAGGGAGTTCTTCTTTAATTTCTTGCAAAGAAACCATGAGAGTGTGTGTGAAGTGGTGCACACCTCAAAGTCACCAGGCAGTGGTGGATGGAACAGGGTCATACCTTGTGTAGAAGTTGGTTATTGTTGGAGGTTAATCATCCCAATCCAGGATATTACTGCAGCTGTTCTTCAGGGGAGTGTGAGCTATTTCATCAATAACCTTCCTTCCACCATAGAGTCTAAAGTGGAGATGTTCAATACTGGTCGCACAATGCTCAATTTCATTTTCATCCACTCACCAAACAGAGCATGAACGTGTCTACATTCAGGAAGTCCAAGATAAGTTTTCACATAGAAGCTGGTGGTTGCATGGAATGATCTACCAGATGAAGTGGTAGAGGCAGATACAATTACGACATTTAGAAGGACAAGTACTTGGATAGGAGAGGAGTAGATGTGTACACACCTAATGTGGGCAAATAGGATTAGCACAGATAAAGGGCAACGTAGTGAATTGTGCCAAAGGACTCTAACCAATGAAGTGTTTTGCCCTTAGTGTGCATTGACCAAAGTTACTTGACACCGCAGGTTCAAAGATACTTTGATGTTAGGGTAGTCACTCTCAATTCACTTCTGGAATGCAGCTTTGCTCCAGGTTCTGGACCAAGTACTGCTGGGAGATGAGGGGGCCGAGCACCACCATCACCAGATGTCACTGAGCTGGTTGCTTGTGAGAAAGCTTCCACCACTTTTCCAATGATTAAGAGTGGTCTGATTGAGCAGTGATTATACAGATTTGGATTTGTCCTGGTTTTTGAGAGCAAGTTGTACATGAGCACTATTTCACATTGTTGGAACGAGACCAATGTAGTAACTGTACTGGAATAGTCTGGAGAGTTCTGGAATGCAAATGTTCAATACTACAGCTAGGATGATGACTTGCTACATGACCGATGCTGTATCCATCCTTCCGGATGTTTTTTGATGTAATATGGAGTAGTAAACCCAATTAGCTGGAGGTATATTTTTCTGGATGGTGGGGATATAAAAAGGTAGCTGAGGTGAATCATCCACTTGGCACTTTTGAGTGAGCATGGTTGTGAATGCTTCATCCCTGCCTTTGCTGAGGATGACAGTATTCTGGAATTTTCTTTTTCTGTTTTGCTTCCCAGCACCAGCCATGGCTAGATGCAGCATCTCAAATGATGCCACTAGCGACACTTCGAAAGTTGGTCGTTGGTGCTGAAACCTCTTGTAAGGGACATGAAGAGTGCTAAAGACATGCGGTTCTTTCTTTTATTCAACAACATATCAGAGCTTTAGGCTCGATTCACTCAAACAGCTGTGTTTCTAATATTACAGCAAAGATCATATTACAAGTAGTACACCAATTACTAAGTTCATGGTGTTGTTTAGAAGTACTTTCTTCTTTCTTCTGTCATTTCTCTCTCTTTCCATTTTCTTATCTGCCTCGATAATTTTTCATTCGTACTTTCTCTTGTTCTCTTTATTCTTTTCCTCTTATCTTGCAGCCTAAATGTGTAAGTGATGTCTGTGCAAATGCAGAATTCCATGCATTTGTATGAATGGAGAAATGCTGAAGTTCCTGAGTGTCGTCTTCTGGTGGTGTTTACACAGGCAGTACTTGAGGCACAAAATGCTCCCCTTCTGTGCTGTTATGTTTCTGTAATTATATACTCCTGTAAATTGCGTAAATTCTCCAATGTCCAGTGAAGGGATGGCACCATGTCAATTGCCTTGGAGCTATCTTTGTGGATGAAAATGGTTCTTGAAGATGTGTAGAAAGGGAGCAGCAAGCTCAGCTTTATTTATATACTTGTAAGACAGGGGTTCCCAGCCTTCTGTATGCCATGGACCAACACCATTAAGCAAGGGGTCTATGGACCCCAGGCTGGGAACCCATATTGTAAGACAAAGAATGAGGCCATTTGGCCCATCAGGTGCATGCCAACTCCCTGTGCAGCAACTCCATTCCCCCTCTCATTTTGTTGTATCCAGTAACTTATTCTCTCTTACACTTGCCTGTAAAATCCCCTTTGAAATTTTTCTTTGCTATTAACCTGCACTCAGGGTGAATATACCATTGCAAATTAACTTTGGGACCTGGAAGGTCACTGCAGCACATACAAGAAACCCTCACGATTACAGAAAGACCATGCAAAATACCTGCAGTCGGGAATCAAACCCATGTCACTTTAGCTGTGAGGCAGCAACACTAGCTACCGTGCTACCTGACAGCCCATTCATCACAACCAGGAAATTCTGGCCCATTGTTTCTCTGCCTTTGTTGGGAAACTGTGTTTTATCAATATCCAAATCAAAACCAGAATCATGTCTATTATCACTGACATATGCTGTGAAATTTGTTGTTTTGTGGCAGCAGTACAACACATAAAAAATAAAGTAAATAAATAGTATAAAAGTGAAGTGGTGATGTAGCGTTCAGAAGTTCATGGACCATTCATTATTCTGATGGCGGAAGGGAAGAAGCTGTCCCTAAAATGTTGAGTGTGTATCTTTAGGTTCCTGTACCTTGATGGTAGTAATAAGTAGTAATAAGAAGTAATAAGTAGTAATAAGAAGAGGGCATGTGTCAGATGGTGAGGGTCTGTAATGATGGATGCCACCTTCTTTAATGCACCACCTTTTGAAGATGTGCTCGATGGTGAGGGGATTTGTGCCATGATGGAGTTGGCTTTGTCTACAACTTCTACAGCCTCTTTTGATCTTGTGTATTGGAGCCTCCAAACCAGTGTTGATGCAACCTGTCAGGAGTGTTCTCCACAGAACATATGCAGAAATTTGCAAGAGTCTTTAGTGACTTAATAAACCTCCTCAAATTCCTAATGAAGTACAGGGCTGGTGTATCTTCTTCATGATTACATCGATACGATATGCCCAGGATAGTCCCTCCGAGATGTTGATCAGATATCCAGAATGTTACAGCTTCGGGTGCTCCGGAGTTTGAAGTTCAATTCCAGCTTCACCTGTAAGGAGTTTGCATATTCTTCCCATGTGAGCATGTGGGTTTTTAATGGGTGCTCTAGTTTCCTCCCACAGTCCAAAGATGTACTCATTAGTAATGAATGGGTCATTGTAATTTGTCCTGTGATTAGGCTAGTGTTAAATACACATTGCAGTGTGGCTAGGTATAGCTCAAGTACCATCTTTAAATTTGCTGATGATAGAAACATTGTCAGTAGATGCTCAGATGGAGATGAGAGGGCATTTAGGAGCAAGATATACCAGCTAGTTGAGTGGTGACGTATCAACAACCTGGCACTCAATGTCACTAAGACAAAAGAGCTGATTGTGGACTTCAGGAAGGGTAACATGAGGGAACACAAACCAATCCTCAGAGAGGGATCAGAAGTGGAGAGAGTGAGCAGTTTCAAGTCCTTGGGTGTCACATCAAATGAGGACCTGATGTTGTCCCAATATTTTGATGCAGCTGAAAAGAAGCCAAGACAGCAGCTATATTTCATTAGGAGTTTGAAGAGAGTTGGTTTATCAACTCAAAAACTCAAAAACTTCTATAGATGTACCATGGAGAGCATTCTGACAAGTTGCATCACAGTCTGGTATGGGAGGACTACTGCACAGGACTGAGAGAAGCTACAGAAAGTTGTAAAATTAGTCAGCTCTATCTTGGGTACCAGCCTCCATAGTACTGAAGAGATCTTGAAGAAGCAGTGCCTCAGAAAGCTCATGTCCATTATTAAGGACCCACATTGTTACCGTCAGGAAGGAGGTACAGAAGCTTGAAGGCACATACTCAGCAATTCAGGAACAGCTATTTCCCCTCTGCCATATGATTACTAAATGGACATTGAACCCATTAACACTAACTCTCTTTTTAAATATCTTTGTTTTTGCACTGTTTTTAATCAATTCAATATATACATATATATTTACTGTAATTTATTTATTTTTCTTTCTATATTTTCATGTATTGCATTGAACTGCTGCTGCTAAGCAAACAAATTTCACGACACATGCTGGTGATAATAAACCTGATTCTGAAATAGGTGGGTTGCTGGGTGGTGCGGCTCATTGTGCCGGAAAGGCCTTTTCCACACTGTATCTCTAACTAACTAGATAGATTGATAGATAGAAAATTAAAATGATACACGATTCCACACACCTACTTAGTAGTGGATCTGTGGAACGCCCTGCCAGGAATGGTGGTAGAGGAAGATACAGTAGAGGTATTTAAGAAACTTAGATAGGCATATGGATGATAGAAAAACGGAGAGCTATGGAGGAGGGATGATTGATTTTAGAGTAGGTTTCAGGGTGGGCACAACATCATGGGCTGAAGGTCCTGTACTGTGCTGTAACATTCTATGTTTTATGTTCTATGATTAATGGTGTGCTTCCATTGGCTCCTAAGTCTATGACATCAGAAACATTGGCACCTGCATACTGGAGACTAGACTCCTCCTTTTGATTGAAATAGACACAATACATACTTTATACACTGCAACATGAGAATTACCAGCAATGAAATGACAAAATGATCTTACCTATATCATATTCTCCCAGTAAGATGACAGTCAAAAGTACAGATTTATTAACCAACAGTTGAATATAATTTCCTCTTTCATTTTCTTTATAAGATCTTCTACAGCAAGGGTCTTATTTTTCAAACGTCAGCTCTCTGTTAGTAGGAAGATGTAAATAGACATTTTCAAAAAATTACAGCTTTAAGTAAGGAATGTCTTGTAGAAGAGTAGTATATCAAAATACATTAGAGATTACTTTCAAAAATATTGTTCTATGCCCTATGTTCAACTACTCAAATGATTGTTATACATTGCAAAATCAAATCTTTGTTTTTTTGCCAATTATTATCTAAGAGACAGTGAAAATGAGTGAGACACAGAAGGACTCGGGTTCCAATGCATAAATTACAAAAATAATACCAGGCTAGTCCAACAATTAGTTATGAAGGCAAATTAAATTTTGACCTTCAGTGCAAAGGGGTTGGAGAGCATAAAACATAGGAGCAGAACTAGGTCATTTGGCTCATCAAGCTCGCTGTGTCATCCCATCACGGCTAATCTATTGTCCCTCTTGATCCCATTCTCCTGCCTTTCACCTCATAACCTTTGACGCCCTTAGTAATCAAGGACCTATCTGTAGTGTAGTTAATATTTCAGTGATATTGTAACTGTATTGTTTGATCAAGCATTACTTGTTTGTTTATATAATTCATTACCTGTTATAAGTATGAAGTATGTGAATGACATAGGTTAGCACATTATATATGAGCACCTTACTAAAGTAAAACTAAGTACAACACAAGTATCCCCGGCCTCCTTTGTTTTACTTTCAATTAGTTTCTGGAGCTACAAGTAATAACAGTGGTGACGAGGTAGTTTTAAAACAAACCCAAGTTGATTACGTACCTGTTGAAGTGTAGCATGTTCTTTTTTGGATTGGGGGGGGGGGTGGAAGAGAGAGGGAGAGAGGGAGAGATAGAGCGAAAGAGAGAGATGTTTTTTAAAAAAGGCAGAAAAAGAATGAAATTCATGGCTTCATAAGCAGTGAGTGATAATAACAAATGAATAAATAAATAAAAAGCACATTGGAAAGACAGATGCATTCGATTGCACAACAGATAATTGGATGATGTGTACTGAATGAATTGAGCAGTATTTTGAAACAAAAGAAACAGCTGATGAAAAATGAACGCCAGTGTTGCTGAATGCCATGGGTGGAAAAACATATAGTCTGCCTTGAAGTTTAACTGCTCCAACCTAACCAGCCATAATGAGCTTTGTTGATATTGTGAAAGTAATGCAGGAACATCTAGAACTGAAACAATTGTTGATTGCAGAATGCTTTGGGTTCTATAAGCAAAAGCAAAAGGAAGGAGAGTCTATTTCAGCATATGTGGTGAAATAGAAGAAATTGTCTGCATGAATGAAATTGCTATGTTTAAACAGAAAACTGCCTGGCTGAACAATTTGTGTTACCTTTGTGGTAGGGGTTCACACACCTCAGACCAATGCATGTTTAAAGGAGAAACTTTGAGAAAATACGACAAAGCAGGACACATACAAAGAGCATATCAGGCAGACAAAATAAATCGACTGCACTGAGATGAGAAAAAGATAAAAAATGATGTTTTAGTTCAAAAAAAGAGCACTAATCAGCATGCCGTTGATGAAAAATCTGATAAGGATGAGTGACACAGGATTAGGTAGCCTTGAGACACTCAATATGGCTTACACCATTAGTATTCGGCAAGCTTATTAAAATGAAATTGGACGCTGGCTTGGCAGTTTCAACCATTACATAAAATGAATTTGAACAACATTTCAAAGATACTGAACTGAAGCCTAGAGATATCTAACTAAGAACTTATTTTTGAGAAATTATAGCTCCTGTGGGAATTATATTTGTAACCGTGAAAAACAACAACCAACAAGCCACATTAGGCTTGTGTGGTTAAAACAGGAGAGCCAGCATTGTGGGGCCATGAATGGTTGAGATAACTAAAAATTGATTGGAGATCCATCAATCATTTACATGCAACATCCCCTGCAACTGAGTCAACTGAAAGCAAATTAAGCAAGGTACTGGATGATGCCATAGCAGTATTCAAGGATGGCATTGGAAGACTCAAATGTATCAAGGGTATAAATAGTGTTAAATGAAAATGCTACACTCAAGTTTTACAAAGCCTGTCCGGTTTCTTAAACCATCCGTGATAAAGTAACCAGTGAGCTAGATTGAATGGAGGCTCAAAGTATTCTTTCCAAGGTTGAGTGGAGCCTGTGGACAACACCAGTGATCCCAGTAGCCAAGAAGAATGGATCTGTCAGGATCTGAGGTGATTTTAAGGTCATCAACAACACAGTACTAAAAAAGCTTTCTGGAAGGAAACACTTCAGCAAAATGCTCTTAGCTGAGGCCTACCTACAAACAGAGTTGGAAGAAGAATCCAAAATGTTTTTCATCATTAACACTCACAAAGGGCTTTATCGCTATAATATGCTTATTATTGGAGCATCTGCGCCTGTTCTCCAGGAGAATACTATGGACCAGGTGCTGCAAGTTGCCCAGGCACTCAGTGTTACCTGGATGACATCATTATTACCAGTAAGGATGACAAGGAACATTTCCAAAATCTCTAGACAGTGCTAAAAAGATTAGAAGATTATAGACTAAGAGCATGACATGATAAGGGTGAATTCCTCAAAACAATCATCATTTACTGTGGTCACACCATTGACACAGAAGTTTTAAACACATGTGCTGAGAATATTCAAGCAGTAGTGGATGCCCTGTGACCAAAGGACATGTCCTTTTTAGGATTTGTTAATTACTATGATAGGTTCTTGCCAACCCTGGCTGCTGTGCTCCACCCCTTGGATTTGAGGTAGTCACAGGAGGCAGAGGAGCAGCTACAGGAATGCTTCCAGTTTGGGGACTGCGCCATGTTCAAGGGCTCATCTGTAGATCTAAATGAAATCACCATGGTTGTCATGGACTTTATAAAAACAGTTGTTGATGAGTGCAATCACCATAAAATCAGTTTTCCCCAACCAGAAGCCCTGGACAAACCATGAGATCCACAATCTGCTTAGGGGCAGATCAGAGGCATTCAAGTTTGGCAACCAAGAACATTACAAGAGGCCCAGGTATGATCTCCAGCAAAGGGCATCTTGAGGACAAAGTAGCAATTTCAGACTAAATTTGAATCAATGAAGAATGTTCAACAACTGTGGCAGGGTCGAATGCTATCACCTCTTACAAAATGAAATCAAGCGACATAGGTGATAACAGGACTTCGTTTCCAAATGAGATCAATGCCTTCTATGCTCACTTTCACAGTCAAAACATGGAGACACATGAGGCAGGTTACCACATTCTCCTTAGGCACCAGTTTGATTGAAACCTGCTTGAAGAAGGTGGGTACCTCAGACTGACAAAGGAGGAGGTTACAAATATTGGTGAATACTCCAGCACAGGGGTTGATTCACCCTCATGAAGGATGCTCTCACGTTGGCCTCAGACACTGAAATCACAGGGTCATCAGGGGCTGTGAGAGTTTATAAAGGTGCCTCCACGGATTGATGGTCAAAGTGAGCATAAAAGGGATTGAGGTCATCTGGGAGTGAAGCTTTGTTGTCAGCTACGTCACTTGGTTTCACTTTGTAGGAAGTGATGGCATTCAAGCTCTACCACAGCTGTCTAGCATCATTCAGTGATTCAAGTTTGGTGCGGAATTGCCACTTTTCAACTGAGATGGCATTCTAGATATTGTACCTGGACCTCTTGTGTTTTACTTGATTAGCAGACCTGAATACCACTGACCAGGCCCTCAGTGGATTGCGAATCTCATTGTTTATCCAGTTTCTAGTTGGGGAAGACTCTAAATTATATTGTAGGGACACAGTCATCCACAACTGTTTTCATAAAGTCTATGACAACTGTGATATACTGGTTCAGATCCTCTGATGAGTCCTTAAACACAGCCCAATCCACTGACTAGAAATAAACCTGTAGCCAATCCTCTGCCTCAACCATCACCTCTTTGTTGCACTCTTCCCTTCCCCCCTTATTATCTGGCTTCTGCCCCCTTCCTTTCCAGACCTGATGGAAGGTCTCAGCTCAAAATGCCAACTGATTATTCACTCCATAAATGCTTCTTGACTTGCTGAGCTCCTCCAGCACTTCGTGTGCATTGCTGAAGGTTTGCAGCATCTGCAGAATCCGTTGTGTTTGTGGACATTGGTTTTATCACATGAAATTACTTCAGCAATTCTAAAAATGTAACCATGTAACCAAGTGATGGTTCTGGCACTTTACTAAAGCCAAATTAAATCGTAAACTGAACAATGTTGGAAATATTCAGCAGATCAGTCAGTATCAGTGGAAAGAAGCAGAGTTAACATTTCAGAGTATTGAAACCATGTTCTGTGTTTAATTGCTGATATTTTACTGCCTTTACATCATGTTTTGAAAAGTTGTTTGTGTCTGTTTTTTTCTTGGGATTCCCGTGCAAAAGTTTAGGCTCTGCAGTTCTAATAAGTGTTGGAGTAGGGTATGCAGTCTTGAAAGTCTGCTCTACAGATAATACAATTATGGTTGAACACCAGTTCCACTTCACAACAATACAATAAAATAAAAGCAGGAGTAACCTCACCACAAAACATTTGTAGTGACCTAATTAGCACCATCTGTTGCGGGAGAGAATTCCAAAGGTTTACCAGCCTCTGCAAGAAGAAATTTCTACATATTTCTACATCTACATTTGCCCCTTAGTAATTATGCCTTCTTGTTTGAGACTCTGCTACTCATGAAAAGATGTCAACATGCATCCTGATCGCCAACTGAGCCAGCATTTATTGCCCATCCCTAGTTTCCCTTGAGAAGGTGGTGATGAGCTGCCTTCTTGAACTTCTGCAGTCCCCGAGGTGTAGGTACACCCACAGTGCTGTTAGGGAGGGAATTCCATGATTTTGACCCAGCGACAATGAAGGAAAGGTGATATGTTTCCAGTTTGGTTATGGTCATTCCTTTTTCTTCTAAATTCAAAAGAACAGAGCCAAAATTAGTCTTTCTTGGTAGGGTAACCCATTCACACAGGAATTAGCCAGATCAATCTCCTTTGAAGTACCTTGAATGTTGCAATATTTTATTTAGATAAGGAAACCAAAACTATACGCTGTATTCAGGTAAGGTCCCACCAACACCCTATATAATTGCAACAAGCAATTGCTATACAATTGCTTTAAGACATTGATCGGGCCACACTTGGAATACTGTGATTAATTGGACACCTTATCTAAGAAAGGATATGCTGGCATTGGAGATGGTCTGGAGAAGGTTCATGAGAATGATCCTAGGAATGAAAGGGTTAATGTATGAGGAGTGTTTGATGACTTTGGGCCTGTACTCACTGGAATTCAGAAAAATGAGTGAGGGTCACATTGAAACCTATTGAATATTGAATGGCCTGGACAGAGTGGATGTAGAGAGGATATTTCTCTAGGATCAGAGGCACGACCTTAGAAAACAAGGACATCTCTTTAGAACAGAGATAAAGAACATTTTCTTTAGCCAGAGAGTGGTGAATCTGTGGAATTCATTGCCATAGATGCAACAGTGTTATGTTTTGTAATTCCAGAAACTATTGAAAGAAAAACACAGGAGCCCAGCGATACTCACGTACTTAGTTTAACTTTAGTCAGGTGGTCACATATGATGTGGTGACATAATGACATGTACCATTCACTTACTTCTTACATATAACCCGTAATAAATTATGGAAACAAAGAATGCTTAATTAAACAAAATGGTTACATTATTACTCAAATGTTACCAATATATTAAAACACTACACTCCTCCCTGTTTAGCTATAAACTCCAACTCAGTATAGAATGTATCTCAAATCAAATATGTAACATATTGCTCTCTTGTCATATATGTATAGTATGTATGTGTGTGTGTGTGTGTGTGTGTGTGTTAAAAAAGTATTCAGCCCACAATTCTTTGTTCACATAAATCTGTATTACAACTAGGGATTTTGATCAATTTAACTGAGAATTTTTATTTGTGAATTACATACCTCTTTTTTCACAGTAGAGCCCAAAATCCGGGAAAACTGTAAAGCGTGAAAAACTAAAAACTCAAGAACTGAGATGTCAGCAACTCAAAAGTATTCATCCCCCTTTGCTCAATACTTAGTTGAGCCACCTCTCGCAGATATTACAGCCAGTGGTATTTTTGGATAAGTCTCTATTAGCTTTGCAAAATGCGATAGAGCAAGATTTGCCCATTCCTCCTTGCAAAATTGCTCACGCTCTGCCAGGTTAGTTGAGGAGTGACAGTGGATGGCAATCTTCAGGTCTTGGCTGAGATATTTGATCAGGTTAAGGTCAGGAATCTGACTGGGCCACTCAAGGACATCAATTTTCTTCATTCAAAGCCAGTCCATGGATGCTTTAGCAATGTGCTTTGGGTCGTTGTCCTGCTGAAAGACGAATTTCCTCCTAGTTTGAGCGTTCTCGCAGAAGCTAGCTGGTTTTTATCCAGTGTCCTCTTTTGTATTTAGCAGTATTCATCTTCCCATCAATACTGACCATATTTCCAGTCGCTGCTGCTGAAAAGCATCCTTCAAGCATGATGCTCCCTCCAGTATACTTTACAGCAGGGATGGCGTTACCTGGCTGATGCAGAGTATTAGATTTAGGCCACATGTACTGCTTAAAGACTTTGCAAAACATCACTTAGAAGCTGTAAAGAAGTTGAAGAAGGTCTTGTGGTCAGATAAGACTAAAGTGGAACTTTTTGGCCTCGACACTAAAGGTAACATTTACTATTTAAAACAACCACTATAAAGACATCCACACCATAGTAAATTTTAAATTGATTCATTCCAGCCAAAAGATTTAATTGATGTGGAGAATTTCTTACTGTTGAGGCATAATGTATTTCCTGACAAGGGAGGTTACTCTGCTTGGCAGATGAGACGTGAGGTTGTGAAACAATTGCAGGTTCTGGGGCCTCCACTATGTTGGTTGTAGGAGTTGACCCTGGGACTGCAGGAAGTGGTTCTGACAGCTCTGGATCTCTTTCTTTTAGGTGTGTTGGCATCCTGAGCAGTGCATGGCAAGCTGCTCGATCTGCTGATCTATCCCAGGTCACCAGACAAAGCTTCAAGCCAATACTTTCATTTTGACCACGTCTACATGACGGTTATGTAGCTCCTCTAACACTTCAGCTCTCCACATAAGGCAACTCCTGTCAAGGGCAGGTTCATCCTGGTGTTGCTAAAAATGGGGGAACTGAACTTTCTGCTGCACATTCCAGCCATTTTGGGTGGCCATGTAGACCTGAGCCAGTGGGGGGGGGGGGGGGTCTTTTCTGATTTCCCTTTGGATCACCTCTGCCATAATAGGGAGACTTTTGATTTGCATTAGGCAGAATCCGTCAAGAGGAGTGTCCTCTTTTGCAAATTTTTCAGGTATTTTCTTTTCCATAGGTAAAAAGGACAATTCTTCAGATTTTCATGATTAGTTGTCCTCTTGAAATCAATCTTGTAATGGTGTCCTCTAAGAAACAGACCCATCTCTGCATTTGTGCTGCTGCTGTTAGTGGAATACCCTTCTGTGGTTTGAAAATGGACAGCAGGGATTGATAATCAGTAATGAAGGTAAACTCTCTCCCATACAGGTACTGGTTAAATGTTTTACACCCCACTCCAGACTCAAGGCTTCTCTGTCAATCTGAGCAAAATATTTCTCTGCAGCGGTACGGGATGTTCACTTCCATCACTTAGAGCATGTGACATGTCTGCACCTACCATTGCTGACACTTATTGCTCTGCTGATCTGGAATACCTGAGTACTGTATTAAGTGCAGACCTACTTATCAACCTCGAGAGTTTACATGCATCATTGCTGTCGCAGTTTATGTTCCACTGGATGCTAATGCCAAAGTAGCCATGAAAGACCTCAGTGCCGCTATTAGCAAGCTGCAGACATTGTATCCAGACGGAGCCTTTATTGTCGCTGGGGACTTACATACCTACATTGCAACCTACATACCGTGCTTCCAAGATTTTACCAAAATGTATCATGCACCACAAGGGGTAATAAAGATCATGTCTACACAAATGTGGCTGACGCTTTCAAAGCCACTACCCTCCCCCACCTGGGACAGTCTGACTATCTTTCATTGTTTCAGCTTCCCAAGTATAGCACGATCATTAAACGTGTGAAACCCACAATGAAGACTATTAAGATCTGGCTGGAGGGTGCTGGCTCTGCTCTTCAGCACCAATTCCAGCACATAGACTGGAGCGCGTTTGCTGCCCATGCCACCACAGACTCTCAGATTAACATTGATTTGTAGACCAACTCTGTCCTTGAGCACATCAACAAGTGTGTAGATAGTGACATCACAAAAACAAATAAACGTTTTCCCCAATCAGAAACCATGGATGAACAGAGAAGTTCGCCTCCTGCTCAAAGCCAGAGGTTCAGCCTTCAGGTCTGGAGACTGGGAGGCTTACAGCTCAGCCAGGGCCAACCTGAGGAAGGGAATCTCTCAGGCTAAACACATATACAAACAGAGAATCGAGGAGCATTTCCACTCCTCAGCTCCCGGCACATGTGGCATGGCATACAGGTCATTACAGACTTCAAACCACCTAGTACTGTGCACCCTTCCAGCTCTGCTTCCCTCCCTGATGAGCTCAATTACTTTTACACTCGCTTTGACCGAGAGAACAAGGAGGTCACCCTCAAAGCGGATCTCCCACCTAGTGAACTGCCTCTCTCACTTTCCACCTCCGGTATTTGCGCCACCCTGAGCAGGGTGAATGTACAGAAGGCAGCTGGTCCAGATGGAATACCTGGCCATGTGCTCAGAGTCTGTGCAGGGCAGTTGGCCGGGGTCTTCATGGACATTTTTAATCTGTCCCTGGCACAGGTAGTTGTCCTCACAAGCTTCAAGATCACCACCATCATGCCAGTGCTGAAGCATTCCACTGCCATGGGCCTGAATGACTTCTGCCCAGTTGCACTCATCCCCATCATTGCAAAGTGCTTTGAGAGACTGGTTCTATCACATCTGAAATTCTGTCTGCCCAATACCCTGGACACCCATCAAATTGCCTATTGCATCAACAGGTCAACAGAGGACGCCATCTCCACGGCACTTCACTCTGCCCTGACCCACCTGGACAGCCCCAATTCTTACGTCAGAATGCTGTTCATTGACTTTAGTTCGGCATTCAATACTGTGATCCCCTCCAAGCTGATCACCAAACTTCACCAGCTTGGTATCAGTTCGTCCCTCTGCAACTGGACCTTGGACTTTCTGACTAACAGACCCCAATAAGTTAGACAACCTCTCCTCCTCCACTCTCACCCCGAACACCGGCGTGCCTCAAGGCTGTGTGCTGAACTCTCTTCTGTACTCCCTTTTCACCTATGACAGCGTTCCTGTACATGGTTCTAACTCCATAATCAAGTTCGCAGAAGACACCACAGTGGCTGGCCTGATCAGAGGGGATGACGAGATGGCCTACAGAGATGAAGTCCAGCACCTGGCCATGTGGTGTGCCAATAACAACTTGGCCCTTAACACCCAGAAGACCAAGGAGATCATTGTGGACTTCAGGCATGCTAGGAGCCACACTCACGTCCCCATCTACATCAACGGAGCTGTAGTGAAGCATGTATCAAGCTTCAGATTCCTTGATGTCCACATTTCCGAGGATCTCACCTGGTCCCTGAGCTCCTCCATCCTGATCAAAAAGGCGCAACAGCGCCTTTATTTCCTGCAGAGCATCAAGAAAGCTCACCTCTGTCCCAGGATACCGACGGACTTTTACCGCTGTACCATTGAGAGCATACTCACCAACTGCATCTCAGTGCGGTATGGCAATTGTCCTGTATCGGACCACAAAGCACTCCAGCGTGTGGTGAAAACTGCCCAGCAGATTATCGGCACCCAATTGCCCACCATTGAGAACATCTACCATACACGCTGCCTGGGCAGGGCAAAAAACATTATCAAGGTTGCATCTCAACCTAACCATGGACTTTTTACTCTCCTCCCATCCAGTAGGCGCTATAGGAGCCTCCACTCCCGCATCAGCAGGCCTAGGAAGAGCTTCTTCCCTGAGGCTGTGACCCTGATGAACCTCACATCACAGCGCTAAGCAGTATTGCACCCATATTGTACTGTCTCAGTACTTTTATATTTGTGCGCTGTAGCACTTACATTTTATTCGCAGTTATTTTGTAAATAACACTATTATTTGCATTTCTGGTCAGATGCTAAATGCATTTCATGGGCCTTGTATCTGTACTTGGCACAATGACAATAAAGTTGAATCTAATCTAATCTATAGCATAAGGCTACCCAGAAAAATGAAGAAATTATCACTACAGAAGAAAAGGTTAACCGAGAGAACAGCATGCCCCTCTATGGAAGACATGATCAGAGCAGACGAGATGTCGACAAGGAAGCGTCAAATGCCTGGCCCAGAGTTGGAGACCTCTTTTCAGAAACAGAAGGGTTCCTTGTGGCAATACAGGACCAGGTGGTTAACACAAAAAAATTATCAAAAATACATAATAAAGAATCAACAAATTCAAGATGATAAATGCCAAGAGAAACCAGAAACAACCCAACACATTTTAGCTTCCTGCAGTGCTCAAGGGCATTACTGTTTCCATATCAGGCTGTGATGCAACCCGTCAATATACTCTCCACCCGACATCAACATAAGTTTGTCAAAGTTTTAGATGACATGCTGAATGTTTGCAAATTTTTTAGAAAGTAGAGGTGCTGCCATGATCTATTAATAGTTCTGTAAACAACACAGCATTTTTCATACTGTTTTGTTACAACAGTTTTTCTAAAGAAAAACAAGTGAGTTATGCATGCAGTATAAATTTTGTTTGCAGAGGTACAAGCAAAGCTAGATTTTGGAAGGTGACTGCAATGCACAGCCACATCTGGTGCAAGCACAGTGTGATCCTCTAATCCAGGTCCAACAGCCAACTCCTGTCTTACTTTCTTTTCCACAAGAGCAGAGCACGGCAGATGTTTTCCCATATACATACAGAGTGCTATACTCAGTCACTTCTAATTACTAACAAAGAACCAACTAGAAATAAAATCTGTGCCAGAGGATTGTAGGCTGAAAAATTGCAACTACTTTTAGTCAAAGAAGGCATTGGGGATAAACCAGGAAATTATACACCCTTTGCTTCACTTGTTGATAAATATCTTGGGAGTCAATAACACAGGATCATATTAGGTTTAAAAAACCAATGGATTTCTGAAAAGTGAGATGTGCTTCAACGTCTTTACGGAAGTATTTAGCGATCTAACAGGGAGGATAGGTAAAGAAGGTAAAAGACAAATTGAGTAACAAATTATGTACTTAGATGAAGTATAGAACAAATTAAGATACTACTAATACTACTACAGTACTATAAAATTGTGTATTAGTTCCTAATAGTTATCGACCAAGGAATTTATCTGCTGTGTTCTTTTGATTGACTATAAATGAACAAAATGAGCATGGATATCTAGTGCAGATAATGGACTGCCTTCAAACAATGCTTTCAAAGACTGTATCCTCCAAATCTTCATTTTCATTGTAACATTCAAGATAACTGACATTACCTTCAAATTCTTTATAGCTCCTAACCTGCTGAAGTAGTGAAATCATTTCGTTTTCACTGCCTGCCATTTCTAGCACAGTCAAGCCTCAATGCATGATTGAAACCAGTGAGCAAAAAAAATTTTGAATGGTCTTACTGCTTATTTCTCACCAATTATCAGGGTCAAAAAATCACTGCCTTTTGAACAGAAACACATGCAACTGACACTATTTAAAAGCTGTTTGCTGTAAGCACGGAGTGGTTTCCATTGGACACAGAAGTTCACGTGACTGACACTAGTTAGAAACTATACAGCAACCATCTCCTGGCCCAAATAAATGAAGGGTTTTCTGGTTATTTTCTCGATTAGATTTTGTTCTTTAAGAGTTGTCTGAAGTAAGTTGCTGCCCTGATTAACTGAAAGTCCCAATTAATTGAATTGACTTTATTACTTACATCCTTCATATACATGAGGAGTAAAAATATTTACGTTATGTCTCTGCCTAAATGTGGATCTTATAGTAATTTATAATAAATAGTATGTACAACAGGATAGTCAATACAACATAGAAATACAGTTGTGTCAGCATGAATTAAGCAGTCTGATAGACTGGCGGAAAAAGCTGTCCTGGAGCCTGTTGGTCCTGGCTTTTGTGCTGCAATACCATTTCCCGGATGGTAGCAGCTGGAGCAGTTTGTGTTTGGGGTGACTTGGGTCCCCAATGATCCTTCGGGCCCTTTTTACATACCTGTCTTTGTAAATGTCCTGAATAGCGGGAAGTTCACATCTACAGATGCGCTGGGCTGTCCACTTTACTCTCTGCAGAGTCCTGCGATTGAGGGAAGTACAGTTCCCATACCAGGCAGTGATACAGCCAGTCAGGATGCTCTCAATTGTGCCCTTATAGAAAGTTCTTAGGACTTGAGGGCTTATACCAAACTTCTTCAACTGTCTGAGGAGAAAGAGGCGCTGTTGTTCCTTTTTCACCACACAGTCGACATGTACAGACGACATGAGATCCTTGGTGATGTTTATGCCAAGGAATTTAAAGCTGTTCACCCTCTCAACCCCAGATCCATTGATGTCAATAGGGGCTATCCTGTCTCCATTCCTCCTGTGGTCCACAACTAGCTCTTTTCTTTTTGTGTTATTGAGGGAGAGGTTGTTTTCTTGACACCACTGTGTCAGGGTGATGACTTCTCTGTAGGCTGCCTCATTGTTATTTAAGATTAGAATCCACTATATTTTCCATTATAACATTCAAAACTAAAAGCAAAACATTTCCATGAGGCTAGTCGATTTTCTATTAATTGTTTAATAATCCAATTAAAACTGGAATTAAGTTGTTGACTACTTACAATTAAAACTTATAATCATTGAACAGCTTTTAAAAGCAAAATTGATAAAAAGAATCTCGTTACAGTCAGCATGGATGAAATAACAACCCTGGAACAGAATCTGTAAAATGTTCAACTTCTGCAGATGCTGCAAATCCTGAGCAATACACACACAAAGCGGTGGAGGAACTCAGAAGGCTGGGCAGCAATAATAGTGAGGAATAAATAGTTGCCATTTCGGTCCAAGACCCTTTATCAGGGCCTGTAAGATGTTAATGGGTGACTAGTGATGACCTGGAAACAGCCGATTTAATGTATTTAAAATAAAATGTAACAATTTCATGAAGAGTGTCACAGAGCAAAAACTGGCCTTTTGCCCCACTGCTTTGTCCCAGTGTTTCTGTAACTCCGATATGTTTTCCTGCTTTACTTTGCCTCAGCTGAAATTTCAGCACTACTCTCAATGGCAGCACAAACTTCTTCCAGTCCTGTGGTTCCAAATGTTGCCAAGGCCTTGATTTTTGACCAGCCCACCAGTCCAAGTGTTGTGGATGTGGTGACAGGGCTTCAGCTGGCAGATCCTGAGGTGTCACAGCCACACCACCCAGTTGCTTCCCTGCCACTGTTTTTCAATGTTTCAGACAACCAAATACTTTTAAAACTAGGTCAAACTGATTTTGAAAAAAAAATCAATTAAAAAATGTATTTAAAATGTCTTAAAGCATTATAGGTCCTCCCGGGTGATGACTGGGTTCCATTCCTATGAATTTTTTGTAACCCAGATAATTTGCAAGCAGGAAATATGGTTATGAACCAAGTTTCCACCCAGCAAATAATGCCAGCAGCCTGGCAGCAGCTGGCAAATCCATCACATGGTCTCCTGAATACTTATTCATGCGTATGGTTTGTGTATAAGTTCAGCTTTTGCTAGCTGGGGAGGACCTGTAATTAAAACCCTTAAGGTAAAGAGAAATAAAAATAAATAAAACATTTTGCATCATCATTCGGCCCATCGAGTCTGCTCCATCATTCAATCATGGACTGATCCAATTCTTCCAGCCCTCCCCACTCCCCTGCCTTCTCCCCCTACCCTTTGATGCCCTGGCTAGTCAAGAACCTATCCATTTCTGCCTTAAATGCACCCAATGACTTGGCCTCCACAGCCGCTCGTGGCAACAAATTCCACAGATTTACCACCCTCTGACTAAAGTAATTTCTCCGCATCTCTGTTCTAACTCGACATCCTTTAATCTTGAAGTCGTGTCCTCTTGTCCTAGACTCCTCTACCATGGGAAATAACATTGCCATAACTGATCTGTTCAGGCCTTTTAACTTGCGGAATGTTTCTATGAGAGCCCCGCTCATTCTCCTGAACTCCAGGGAATAGTCAAGAGCTGCCAGATGTTCCTCATATGGTAACCCTATCATTCCTGGAATCATTGTCATGAATCTTCTCTGAACCCTCTCCAATGTCAGTATATCCTTTCTAAAATAGGAAGCCCAAAACTGCACACAATACTCCAAGTGTGGTCTCACGAGTGCCTTATAGAGCCTCAACGTCACACCCCTGTTCTTATATTCTATACCTCTAGAAATGAATGCCAACATTGCATTCACCACCGACTCAACCTGGAGGTTAACCTTTAGGGTATCCTCCCAAGTCCCTTTGCGTGTTTGCATTTTGAGTTCTCTCCCCATCTAAATAACAATCTGCCCGTTTATTTCTTCCACCACAGTGCATGACCGTACACTTTCCACCATTATATTTCACTTGCCACTTTGCCCATTCCCCTAAAGCATCCAAGTCTCTCTGTTTCCTCAACACTACCCGCTCCTCCACCTATCTTTGCATCATCGACAAATTTAGCCACAAATCCATTAATCCCATAGTCCAAATCATTGACATACATCGTTAAAAGTAGTAGTCCCAACACTGACCCCTGTGGATTCCCACTTCCTCTCCGCTCCCTTCCCTTTCTCCCAACAATGATTCCTCTCTTCCTGCCCCCTTCCCACTCTCAGTCCACAATAGAGACCCATATCAGAATCAGCTTTATCAAGACTCACATGTTATGAATTTGTTTTATTTTGTGGCAGCAGTACAGTGCAATACATAAAGTTACTACAGTACTGTGCAAAAGTCTTAGGCATCCGAACTATATACATGTGCCTTTTTTGCACAGTACTATATGTATATGTATAACATTATATTATAATATATATGTAACATCCAAGTTGTTATTAAATATATATTAACAACTCGGATGTGAAAGTAGGAGGTATAATTAAGAAGAAAATTGGCAGTATTATAGATAGTGAGGATATTTTTCTAAAGTGACAGGATAGAGATTAGAAGGAAAACTGGGCAGAGCATTGGCTATTGAAATTTAATCCCACTTAATGCAAGTTTGTGAAGTCAAATAGAGGTTGGATATATTTGAATCCAGATGAAGTCTTGACCCAATGCCTTGAATGTCCATTTCTCTCCATGGATGCTGACTGACCTGCTGGGCTTGGATTCTAGCACCTGTGGTCTTTTGTGTCCACATCAGAGGCAATACAAATGTTAATAATCGCAAGGATTTAGAAGTCCAAGTCTATTGTTCCCTGAATATGGAAACGCACAGTGATACAATGGAGTAGAAAGTGTACTTGCACGTTGGGGCATAGAACACAAGAAGTTGGGATGTTATGTGACAAGATAATGGTTAGGCCACACCTGGTCACTGCAGAACAGGATGGATGTACAGTAATTGTGCTGGAGAGAGTGCAGAAGAAATTCACCAGGACATTGCCAGGCTTGGAGCACTTCAGTTCTGGAGAGAGATGGATCAAGCTGGGCTTGGTTTTCCCGAAGTGAGGCAGTTGAGACCTGACCTGATAGATATATATGTAAAATTATAAAGGAGGTTTATAATTTAGGTTAGATATTCAAAATCATAGGAGGGGTGGTAGGGGTGCCATAAACAAAAGGGCACAGCTTCAATGTGAGGGGAAGGAGAATCTGAGTAGATTTTTTCTACATTAAAAATGGTTGATATTTGGAATGCGCTGCCAAAGGAGGTGGTGGAATTAGATACAGTTACCACATCTCAGATGCATTTAGGCAGACATTTAAAAAGGCAATGCATAGAACCATAGCAGTGATTTACCCGCTAATACAACAAACTGAATACAGAGGCTCTGGTCCTAATTTGGGCTGCTCTAGGGATTTGGATCTAAGGACTCAATTTAGTTTAGAATGCTGTTGTTGTTGCTCATTTCTATTGTTTACATGATTTGTTTTGCGTTTTTTTTCTCTTTCTCTGTGGGCATGGGGAGGGGGGTGGTTAGTCTTATTTTTTTGGGGTTCTTTTGGGTTTCTTATTTAGTGACTGCCTGTAAAATAACAAATCTCAAGGTTGTACAATTTATACATTCTCTGATAATAAATGCAATTTCAAACTTTGAATACAGTCCAAAAGCAGGTAAAGTGGATTAGTATCAAGGGCAAAAAGATTATTGTGAACATGTTGGGCTGAAGGGCCTGTTTCAATACTCTATGGCTCTATTTACATGTACTGACATTATCGATCAAGTTTAAATGAGTGGGATTAAACAATTTCTTACACCCACGCTTGAGTTGAATGTGCGTGCATTGCCCCCGCCCCCTCAGCTCCAAACATCTGCCCTTCAGCGGCAGAGCAACAGGCCAGCTCCAGTATCTGACCTGCGGTAACAGGTCGTCAGTTTTCCTCATGCATCCTCAGAGGTTAAATCGGATTGAGGGCATTCTGAAGGTATTATGTATGTACTGCAGTTTGCTACACCGGTCGGAGACCGTTAGTGAGGCAGCTCACCCTCGACGGAATCGCAACGATCACATGCATTTAACTTAGTGATTATCCATCCTTAAAGTGACCTTTACCGCACAAGTACCTCCCTCAAGTTACTTCAAGTTGTAAAAATCCCCATCAGGTTCGCCTAACCTCGATATCTTCTGCAGCACACACACACACACACAATGCTGGGAGAACTCAGCAGGTCGGGCAGCATCTAGTAGGGAAATGAACAGTCTACATTTGGGGCCGAGACCCTTTATCAGGACATTCGTGCGTGTTGTGTTCAAGATTTGCAGCATCTGCAGTATCCCTTGCGTCCCTAAAGTCTCTCTTGTGGAGATAAGTTCACCTTTCCTGGCGCCCAGAACTATTCTCTGAAGCAGCCAGCCTCCCGCTAAATTGGATACAGCCCGTGGTCTGATGCATCTGATGATTGGGTTTGAAAACGCTGCAGTCCCCAGTGTTCATTTCCATTGGTGCTGAAAGGCTGTGAATGGTTTGCTGAGGTCAGTGTGAATTCCTATACCTCAGGGAGCTGCCAAATGGTAAAGACTCATGTTTGTGTTACACACTAACCGGGGAGAGTGCTGGGAGGAACACACCAGGACCGGCGGCCCTGCCTTTAAACTATGATCGCCGAAATCGGACGAGACGCTGCTGGTCTTTCCGAACTCCCCCTGCCTTCTCTGTCCGGATTGTGTTCTCTAACACTGCCTACAACGTGGAGTGAAGCAGCGGGAGCGTTTCAGGCTTTTTTTTTCCCCTCGCTGGTGGCTGGAGCCTCAGAGCAAAATCCCCGGGAGCGGTTAAAAATAATCCGACGCGTTTGGGGGAGGGAGGCTGCGCGTCACTCATGATCAAAGTGGAGGTTCCGACCCTAAACCCGCCCTGTCACGTTGAATAAATAAATAAATTATGTTAAGCAGACGTATGGCTGGAAATAGCATTGATAAACCAGAGCAGCCAGTGGCTGTGTTATGTTCCCGTTAAGACAGGGAATGGTTTCAGTACTGTTCAGATCCTGACATCTCTGTGGATACTCTAATTGCGGACAGCCTATCTGTTCCAGGGCTCCTGCGGAGGACTTGAACCATTCACGTTCACTTTACTTGCAGAGTGCATCCAAGCAAACACTGCGACCGACGGGAGATCCAGAGAATTAGCAACAGATTTTTTAAAAGGGAACTGTTTCCTTCAGGAGAGATTTGCTCGGCCAGCTCTCCCGGAGCAGCTCTCATGTGTCCGCGATTGTTACTGCGGGTCTGGGCTCGATAAGGGTTGAGTACGTTGAGCGAAGATGGAAGGGTCTCCGGAGAGGACACGAGAGACGGTCCGTCCAACGTGTCGAAGGACCTGTAGCGCATCTCAGATCTCCAAGCATTTGCGACATTGTCTAGACCTCCCCCGGGTTTTTTGCTGCCTCTTGTCAGTTGTGTCTCTGGGGGTTTGCATTCTAGTGCATTGCAGGACTTCAGATCTCCAAACCCGCGTCTCGCATTTGGAGGAAGAAAGGCAGGTTTATCAGGCTTGGTTCTCAATGGACCAAATGGAACCGGCTATTTTTAACAGAGTGGATCAGCTATTGACCGAGGTTGGTGTACGGCTGTCTTAGATGAGGCTGACTACAGAAGCGCAAAAAAATTCAACAAAACGCTAGTGTTAACCGTGTTTCAAAGAGCCCTGCATTTTACTGTGATTATGATTGTGTATTTAATTGTAGTTGGCGAATAAAGATAATCTTTCCCAGTCAGCCCCTGAAGCGAGGTTAGACAAACACTCTGCTTTCCAACAACTTTTTTTCCAAAACACATGCTTAGTTAGTTGGTTGTTGCAAATGCCTAGAAAAAAATCCGCCTGCAACTTCACGTTGTTACAATTGGCACGCACTTTAAAGGATTTAGCACCCAATCGTCCAGCCTGAAGCCTCCCCACCCTTAAAGTACCAATCACTGCGATTTTCAGCATCAACCTATTCGCAACAGAGTTTCCAACATAATAATTATAGTTTAAGAACTTATTTAGGTTAAGTTCCGTGTGGAATTGCTGTTTTTGGTTATTTATGATGGGGGAGGAAGGGATATTACTTTTTGGGCAAAAGAAAAACTGTGCATGCGTGTCCGTGTAGTATTTGCTTGTGATGCCGTGCTCTTAAACTTTCCCTCCAGAAACTAAAGGAGCATTTACCTAAGGTGAGAATGGCCCGTGGTATCCCTGGCGCCTGCATCTGTCCTCCAGGTAAGCACTACTCTGTAAGTCCCCACCCACTTCCAGCCAACCAGCGGTGTAACTGTTCAAGTACCCCAACAGTAGCAGGCAGCTTGCCCAGGGGTTTGGAGGTTAAATTGCTCATGCAAGTTGGGTGCACAGACAGTCTCGAAGACCTTAATGGAAACAGACAGTGGAGTGGATGAGGGACCTTTGTTTTAAAGAGGTGGTTCGTAAATAATCAATAAAACATTTACGACGTTTCCCTCCTCTGTACCACGCTGGTCTTTCTGAGTTCTCTCTGCTGCTCTGGTTATAATTTATGACTAGTCGACATGCTTCAACCGATACGTTCAGACACAAATATAGAATCTACGAAATGCGCGCGAGAAAGTCCGGGGATATTTCACAGAACAGCGCCGGCGCCGAGAGAGTTAACATTTGATGTAGTGTTGAGTGTCCAGAGTTGGATTTAAAATTCGAATTGCGGAATAGATTAAAGCGTTGGTTGCTGGCACCGTTAAAATTGCTATTCTAGTCTTTGCGGCAGCAGTCTACAATTCTATCCATGTTGCTGTCTCTTGCCTTACAATAATTATCATATTTACACCAGCTCGGCCGCAACATGCAGAAATACTACCACTCCCGCTGATTTTACAGTATTTTCCTCCATCCAGCCTTCCCATAACATGAAGCGACGTTTCTCTTTCTTGATTATTGAGGATCTGAAATCACTTATGATAAAATGCAAATTGTAGACAGCGGGTTTGGTCGACTCTCTAGAAAGTTTATTAATAGTTTGCATTATTTTCTTTTAAAATGCACCTTTTGGGAATAAATTGCAGGTAAATGTCTGTAGATTTAACGCCCACAGCAAAGTTGTACTCTGGTAGGAAACCCGTTAACCACACACAAAAAAAACTGCTGACTTCTCGTTAAACGGCAGTGCAGCTGGAAGCGTGTGTTTCCGCTCGGGTGCTAACGTCTTGTAGTCTGGATTCGAGTGGGCGCAGGTTCCAGAGCGCCCTTGTGCTGGGTGACAGAGTGGGCAGGTAGACCTGCCGACCACACTTTCAGAGTGTTAAGGAAATCTTTCTCCCCGCCCACAGAAATTCACGCTTTGGCTGAAGACTTGTATTCCAGAACTTTTCCCAGCACTTGAGTGACTGGGGAAACCTTGGGTGACTTAAGTTCGTGACAAATCTAAATGGAGAGAAATACTTAGCTTCAGAGAATGACTGTAATTTTTTTTTGTTATCATTAGTGGTGCAGCTAGTAAAGCTGCATCCTCATTTGGGTTCAGAGTTGACCCCAGTGCTGTCTGTGTGGAGTTTGCATGGATTTGCTTCAGGTGCACCATTCCTCTCCCATGTACAGTGTGTGTATGGGGTGTCAGGGAGGGGTAGCACCTCTGGTGGGGGAACATGTCGCGTCCTTTTCAGGGCGGTTAGTCCACCTTTGGTCCCCGCCTGGCACTCAGCCCTCACCTGTGGCTCCCCGTAGCTGTTTGCATGCAACAGCGGCCACACCCCGGGCAACGGCTTCAACTAGCCGGCTAAACCAGGTGAGGGTAGCCGACGGGTCTCAAACCCTCGGAGAGATAGGGAGTTGTCTATCCCAGCATGTGAAGACAGACTCCGGCGGATTGAGCGGACGAGACCTATGGAAGGTCCAACGGTCAAAAAGGCGGTCTCTGCAAGCGTCGTAGAACGTGGAGAGCAGGACAAGACACAGAAGACGTCCTGGTCATCCACTGCGCCTAGTCCCATCTCCAGCCGTCTAGACTCTGTCTTGCCACTGAATCCAGATGGGAATTGGGAAGAGAGAGTGAGGCTGACGCTGCGCAACTCTCCCTCACTTAAATCCAAATCACGCGCAAGTCTTGACACCGTCATAATGGTGTCGAGGTCCTCATCGATGTCTACGATGGACGAACAACAACAACCACAGTGTGTGTGTTTGTGCAGTTAAATGGTCACTAAATTGCTCCCAGTAGGTAGGTTGGTATCGACCCTGGGGTAGCTAATGGGAATGTGGGGAGGCGTTTTAAAAAAATGTTTAGTGTAGGACAAGTGTAAATGGGAGCTTGGTGAGTTTGCTGCGTGCTTGATGGGGACTTGATGCGACACTTGGCGGGGAATTGCTCCAGAAGAGCCTATTTCCATTCTACATGCCTGACACTAAAGAATAGTTCAAGTGAACAGACAGTTGCAATAAAAAGGCACATGGGAAGTACAAAAGAGCAAGGAATTGGAAATTATGTAGGAATGAGGAGATGCCAAATGAAAGGAATGTTTTGATATGTTACTGTAAAATTGCTAATTTAGTCTGATTATAAAGGATTGCAGACTATTATAAAATGAAATTCACAGGAGAGTCTGGATTAATGTTTCGTGTGATGATCTATTTAAGTTATTTTTTTTCTGAGAATCAGAATCAGGTTTATGATTTTTTAAATATATAATTAGTGCAAAACTGTGAGCAAAAACAGTGAGGTAGTGTTCATGGTCTGTTCAGAAACCTGCTGGCAGAGGGGAAGAAGCTGTTCCTAAAACATTGACCATGTGTCTTTAGGGTCCTGTACCTCCTCCCTAATGGTGGCAATGAGAAAAGGGCATGTCCTAGGTGGTGTGTGCCCTTAATGATGTATCCTGCCTTTTTGGGGCATTGCTTTTGGGGACATTAGCGTTTCCCCGGCTGTGGAGCTCTTACATATATGATCAGAATTCAAAACATGAATCAGAACTCCCAACTTCTGATATTTTAAAAAAAACAATGTTGGAAGTTCAGGTGCAGTAGTCTAGAAACACAAGAGGTAGTTTCTTACACCAGGGGACAGTCTTCTTAGGATAGAGAAGGTTCCTGATAGCTTTTGTGAATTGCATTAAACCAACACTTGAACAAGATCACATATTCTTTCAGTTGTTCTTCAGATATGGCTCTTGTCTGCTTGTACTCACTCTATCCCTACACTTCCCAATTTGGTGTAGAGACTTCACCATAGGTGCTTTCGTGTTTTTTTAAATTTATTAAAATTCTTAATAATAGGCCCTTCGAGCCGAGCCATCCGCCAGCCCCCCAATTTAGCCCTAGCCAAATCACGGGACAATTTACAATGACCAATTAACCTACCAACCGGTACATCTCTGGACTGTGGGAGGAAACCCGAGTACCCGGAGGAAACCCATGCGGTCAAGGTGAGAACGAACAAACTCCTTACAGGCAGCAGTGGTTGGTGCCTGTTCATACCCCATCTGTGCTTTTAATACAGATTTTTAGCTTCTTCCATTTTTTTTTCTTTTTATCTCTTCAATACCCCTTTGCTTTAAAGAAATATAGAAGTTTAAAAGCTTCTTAAACTTGTTCTATCTCGGTCTTGTATCATTTGCGAATCATGTTTTCATACGCAACAAAATTAAATTATACATTTACTAACATTTTGCCTGGAAAAACACATGTTGGTTGTGCTGATAGGGACCTCCGTAATTATTTTGTTTTGATATAGTTTATACATTGCATTAGACATGCATCTGGGATTTATTTTAATTTCTTCCCCCTGCACCTTTCTCAACGACATTTGGGTCTTGTCTTAAAAGGTAACATTGATGTAAAAAAATACACTTGACCACATGACCACAACTACTGATTGAAAGAATGCTCCTGTGATCCAAGATGTGGTTGGTGTCTGTAATCACAACAACAGTATGGTTGCAGTCAAAATCCTTAACCACAGATGAAGTGGGCTTCTTGGATGAGGGAAAATGTAGTGCTATAAAACTGGCTTGTTACAAAATTAGATGAATGCATTAAGCATCTGGACCTGTTACGTGTTCTGATGAGGTTGTTAAGGTTGATTGGGAGTTTGCTAAATATTTATACAGTTTTTAAATTGTAGTTGACCTTAATAGGAAGAAGTGTATTCAGTTCCCTCCTGTTCCTTGCAGCCAAATTGTATGCAAAATTCATTGTTATAAATTGAACCTTTAACAACAATGTATAAAAACTTGAAGTGCATTAAGTTCCTTCATAACATAGACATTTAAGTTTTAGTCTTTGGGAAAATTCTGTAATCATGGAATGGGTCTGGCAGGGTAATAGCTTTAAATAATCCTGCTGTCAACAGAAACCCACTTATTTTATAGGTGTTTAGTTTATTACATGAAAACTTGTCAGTAGCCTTTTTCTGTCAGGCACATTGTGCATGTAGCAAATCAGGCCTTTCATCTGTGCCTGGCTCATAATGGAGGCTCTGCAAAGCACACAACTGGCATTTGCCTGACGAAGGGTCTCGGCCCGAAACGTCGACTGTGCTTCTTCCTATGGATGCTGCCTGGCCTGCTGAGTTC
The DNA here is from genome assembly GCF_030028105.1 of Mobula birostris. Lineage (NCBI taxonomy): Eukaryota > Metazoa > Chordata > Chondrichthyes > Myliobatiformes > Myliobatidae > Mobula > Mobula birostris. The sequence continues at coordinate 45,244,831 of NC_092387.1, read as the reverse complement.
CACCAGCATTTTGTGTCTGTTGCTTGATATTTGCCATTGTCAGAACTAGTAACCATATTATCTTTTGTAGTTCAATAAAGCATTACCTGTAGTAGCATAATTACTTCAAACATTCAGCTGTTCATCAGATCAATTTGTCCTTCATCCCCAGAACATTTCATTTCAGTTGAAGATTGTGAACACCATGTCATGTTATGATATAACAATCCAATTAAACTGTTTTCACTTCCATACCTATTATACTGACATCTGTATTCTCCTGCACTAAACCAATCCAGCTTCATACTTAAAAGAGCAAACAGTGGAAACATCATATTACCACCATGATAGTATCATAAACCTCATGACAGAATCACCTTCTAGAATAGCGAAGATAGCCAGCTCAGTGACTGTATTTCTAATTGACAGAATTTTCAGAAAAGGAAAGCTTGCTTACATTCTAACTTTAAAAGGAATTGTTGTAATTTATTTGTAGTTCAGTTTATGCTGGTGATTGTTGTATGCCTTTTTGCCTATTGTATTGCTGTACTGTATCTTGAAATCAGAGGTTGAATGTTACTAATTATTTCCCAACTCTTCATTCTATTGTAGAACGATACCTTTACAGTGTGAGCGCTAACAACTGCTTCATCCCCCAATAATAGTTCCTTGCAGTCTTTCTGGAAGTATTCATCGCTGGCCAGACCTGCAAGCTCCAAAATGTATTATTTAACAGGGAATTGTGCTGTTAAGGAAAATAGTGTTAAGGTTATTATACTCAGTGGCCACTTTACTGGGTAACTCCTGTACCTAATACAGTGGCTATTGAATGTACGTTTGAGGTCTTCTATTACTGTAACCCATCCACTTCAAGGTTTGCTGTGTTGTGCATTCAGGGATGCTCTTCCGTGCACCACTGTGGTAATGCGTGGTTATTTTAATTACTTCCACGTCCTGTCAGCTTGAACTAGTCTGGCTAATTTCCTCTAACTTCTCTCTTTAAGAAGGTGATTTTGTCCACAGCCACTCGATGGATCTTATTTTTTGTTTTTCATGCAATTCGCTGTATACTCCAGAGACTGTTAAGCATTTAAAAAAAATCTCAAGAGTTTTTGAGATACTCAAAACAATCTCCTCTGGCCCCAGCAATCATTCCATGGTCAAAGTCACCTTGATGATATTTTTTTCCCATTCTGATCTTTAGTCTGAACAACAGCTGAACTTCTTGACCATGACTGCATGCGCTTATACACTGAGTTGCTGTCTCATGATTGGCTGATTTAACATTTGCATTAACAAACAGGAGTACAGGTGTACCTAATAAAATGGCCACTGAGTGTACGTGAACAGCGAAACAGCTTTTGGCTTTGTTTCAAAAATATCTGTATTTGAGAGTTATTTAAGACTAGTACTAGTTATATATCAATGTGAAATTAAGTATTAATTTAGTCGATACTGCAGTTACATTAGCCTTCAAAAAGAATACTCCAAATTTTAATTTTAAACTTATTGTCAAATTTCTAATTAAAAACATTAAGATTAACTTGAGGAAGTTTTAGAGTTTAAGTATCACTGCAGATGAACCTTTCAAAAAGTTGGCATATGATTAGGAGTTAATTGAGACTGTTCTGTATGGAGAGATCACTTTCGGAGAGATCTGTACGTAGGATTTCAACAGTGCTGACTGTTGAACATTTCTGGTAACACTCCTGAGAATTTGGGTCAAGAGTCTCTTGTAAGCTCTTAAGCACCAAATGCACTGATCCAATTTTATCCCATCATACACATTAAGTGAAACCTTCCATATCAATTTCAAATGCATGGAGTAAATGGCTGGATTGGGTGGATATTTCCGTCAGCTAATACAGAAATAAATCCTTCCAAGGTTTGTGTTACCTGGACTCGATGATAATCAAGGAATTGGATGTAAAATTCTTTATTCTCAAGAGCGGTGAGAATGCGGGACCTGTCCTGACATGAGATGTTTGGGATTAGGAGCATTTATAGGATATTCAACCTGATGGGCACATGTGCAAGCTTTGCTGTTGCATGGGCAACATCTGCATACCTTCGTAACCACATATTCATAAGCTCGTACTTTGAATAAGGTTGAGTTATTTTTTTTTAGAGGAAGCATACCTTTGCTTACCCTGGTTGAACTGAAGATCTTGTGAGAAGCAATGAAGTACAAAAGAGAGGAATGTATACAAAGTTAGCATAGGATGGACTTGGATGCTAATGTGGAGAATGCACATTGCCTTAGACCAGGTTTTCTTAAGGTATAGGTATCTGTGTCTCACTGTGTACATGGCAAATATGTTGGAAAGTAGTGACTTTATTCATATGTTTGGTTAAGGACTAATACCAGGGGGCATAATTTTAAGGTGATCGGAGGAAAGTGTAGGGGGATGTCAGAGTTAAGTTCTTTATACAGAGACTGGTGAGTGCATAGAATGCCCTGCCAGGGCATTTATAAAACTCTTAGATAGATAGGCACATAGATGATAGAAAAATGGAGGGTATTTTGGAGGGAAGGGTTAGATTGATCTTAAAGTAGGTTACATGGTCGGTTCAACATTGTGGGCCAAAGGCCTGTACTGTTCTGTAGTGTTCTGTTTTATATAGTTGCCCAAAGAAGGTTAGAGATCTAAATGCAGGAGGTGTACCACAGTGAATTACTGCTTATTTCTGGGGCAGATCTAAGCCTTGCCCTGGGCCTTGAGCACACAACTTAGTTTTACTCATCATTGCAATATTGAGGAAAGTGCTGCTTTCTGGATAAGATCTTGTACTTGGTTAGCTTTTGTAGATGAATGGAAAAGATCCTTTATGCAGTAGGAAATGTTCATCGCTGGCCAAATCAGTGATGTCTTGGACATTATTTTAACAACAGTGGATCTATTAGGAAAGTTATCATTCGGTATAGGTTTATTATGGTCACATATACCAAAATAAGTGAAAAGCTTATCTTGCATGCTGTTCATATAGACCAAATCATTGAACTATGCACTGAGGTAGAACAAGGTAAAATAATATTACATAATAAAATGTTAAAGACACACAGAATGTTCAGTGCACAAATTAGTTATTATTTGGTGGATAGATTCATATACAGTACTTTAACGTCAACGAAACATAACATGGTCATTTAGTTCTTCATCAATATTTATTCCTTTAGTGATCTTACAAAGTAGATTAACTGATCACATACCTAATGTCGGGATTTTGCTGTGTACAGAAATTAGTCACAATTGTTTAGAAAAATACTAAACAAACTGCATTTCAAAATAATGAAGTGACTGTGGTGCATTATGAGATTTTCAAAGCAAACTCTTCTTTAAAATTGAATATTTTTAATAAGACAAGTTTAAATTCTTCAGAATCTGGATCTGATTAACTTTGGACAGAACAGTAACAATTGAATGATTTACTATCATTAAAATGTAAAAAAAAATTGCTAATCTCGTCTGTCTACCAAAGAAATGCTTCCCCCTCATTGCACTCTTTTTCTGAAGTTCCTTTTGTTTGTCTTGGGTCTGTCCATGCTGTTTTTGTCTTTCGTTTTTGCATCCATCCCTTAAGTCCCTGCCTGCTGGTGCTTTCTATATCAGCTGTAACATCTGAGCATATTAGCTTGGCACCGAAGAGTTTTACTTGGATGCCTATAACAAATGAGAGGAAGGCAGTTGAATATAAAGTGAAGAGAAGAGTGTTAGCAGCTGAATAAACGATCAGATCAAGATGGGGGAAGATTAGGTCACTGGTGTCCATCCACACAGAAACAACTGAATTACAAGTGGCCTTGATTGTATCTTTGAACATCTGTTAAAAGTATATTTAACTCAAAATGTGGATGCAAAACATTAGGTCATCTTTCCCCTACTTTTATTTTTATTTTGGAGTTTTAGAGAGCCAAAGAATTATTCGTAATATAGGTCGCTATTGTGCTATGTGTAGAGCTTGCGAAGTACTCCTTCATGTACAATAAGAATGAAAGAGTTGGTCTTTTTTTTTCTCTTGATAAGAGCTGTCATCATTTCTTGCGCAAACCTTGAGTGCTTCCTGTATTTTGATGTGGCATAATTTGTATAGGCTTTGTTGTAATTTGTGGTACTCCTCCGTATGAAATTCCATCTGTTTCGGGAATTGATACTGAGAGCTTTGTTCAGTGGTATCATCAGATAAAGTTTGGTTGGAAGTTATGGTAACTCTTAAGGGTTTATCAGAACTTAATGGTCAAGGGAAAACTATTCCACATAATGTGTCCCAGGTTGGATTCTTATTCTGGACCTGGTTAACTAATCACAATTTGCACAATAGTTTGTGTAAAGCAGCTTGTCTCCATTGTCTAGTAGAGAAAGATTGGTTAGTATTTCCATTCATAGACTTAAGTGTTCCAGATAATCTACTTTTGGATGAATGTTCCCATTAATCAAGCAACATGTAGCATTGTTTACTCTCTGGACATGCAAGGCAAAACAATGGTCATTGGAACTCAATGCAAAATAGTGGTGATTGGAACACTGAACATGAAATATTATCCAAAAATGAAAGATCAGAGTGACGGAGTTAGTATTAGAAAGCTGAACTTTTCCACTTACCCAAGGGTGATAAATAAATGTGCAATTTATTCTGGGCTGAGTCTATGATCAGACAGATGGTCGACGTGGTAACTTGAAAGATGAAAGACAAATTGTCAAGTTGAATAAATTTCTCTCAACTGTCTTTTCCTTGTGTGTTCTTTTTCTCCAGCACATGAAACGTCTTGACAGCTAATCAAGTGCTAGTGAGGTGCAGTATTTGGTGGCTCCATTCAAGTTGCCAGAGTTTCACAGGGTCTGGTTGACTTTATAAGGACAGGGGCTGATGGAAGGTGGAAATACATCTTCTGTCCTACCCCCCGCCCCCATCACAAATCCCAGTCCAAATTCAATACACTTCCTTATAGACACTATATTAAATTAAAGCCATGACCCTTTTGTTACATATATGACCCTTTACAGCATACTTTTGCATGTCCAGCTTAGACCAGGTCAGGTAATGTCAAACCCTTCATATCACGGCTTCCTAGTTGGCTGTTTCAAGCATCTGTCTCAGCTATGTCACACTATGTAGGAGGAGGCCAGGTTATCTTGTGATTAGTAATGAAAGAAAAATTAAGACGACTTTGTCAATAACCTGCCACAAACACTTACTAAAATTTCCTTTAAATGAGAATCTCAGAATTTACTAAGATGTATCCTTTTTGACTGTGTATTGGATTTGTGCATCAGAATAACTTTTTAATCTTAAACCATCTTTTACTAGTCAGGACACAAGAGATTGGTAATGTTGGAATCTCGAGCAACACATAAAATTCTGGAGGAATTCAATGGATTTGGCAGCACCTGTGAAGTAAAAGGACAATTGATGTTTCATTTAGGGACCGATGGAATTGAAGGGTCTCAACCCGAAACGTTGACTCTCCGTTTCCTTCCATAGATGCTGCCTGACCTGCTGTATTCCTGTTTTACCAGTCATGCCCATATTTACCTCCAGGCCCGCAGAAAGTGGCTGACTCCTAATTGGATTCTGCAGTACATCAGCAACACACTTGGTCCTATGGACTCCACTGTACACATGGGAGTATTCCACCTTAAGGACTGCAGCAGTTCAAAAATTTGCCTCAACAATATTTTCTCAGGGCCAATTTGGAATGCCCATTGCACACTTCACATTAATTAAAGAAAGAATTCAAACTTGTGATTTAGAAGTTGTTGAATGATTAGTCATCAACTACTTTATTGGTACAACAGAGGTTATGTAACTCAAATAACGGCAAGCTCCTTGATTAACATTTTTGCATGGAAATTAATTGACACACGAGCATGCTCAGCTCATGTTAACTGTGTATTTTCAATGAAAGGGAACACTGTTAAATTCTGAAATGTAAATATCTTTATAAACATTGGACGTTCACATTCTGTTTAATTGCAATCAGTCATTTCTGAACATTTCAAAGCTTTATTTAATTTACAAAAAAAAACATTTTTGAAAACAAACTGGTCATTCCACTAATTAAATTGATATTTATCTCCAATTTAGGTTTATTGCCCATGTAGAATACTTGTAACACGTGAAATGTTCGTTTTTTAAGATCTGTAATTCAAAATCTCCCTATAGTAGTGCTGCAATAAATAATCTTCAGTCTAAACACCAAGAAAATACATGAATACTTCTGAACTTTGACATTTTTAATTCTGTAGCATGCCAGTTTATGCAGTAGTTTATACATAAAAAGCACTATGTGGGTGCAAAAGTTTCAATACAAATTCCTCAGTGTTATATTAGAACTCAGGAACAGATTGACCTCTGCAGTTCATGCTAGTTTTCTGTATCTGATTGACAAGGATTCAAGGTGAAGGAGCAGAGGTTAGTAGTATTTGTAAATAAACTTTCAGTTTCTGAGATAATAGTGCTGGGAAAGAATGAGTCTTTTCAAAAGCACAGAAGCTTCCATTGGTGCATCCTTGTTGAGGAAAAAGGTATTTAAGAAAGCCCAGTGCTCTTACAGAGATTGGATGAGAATACAATTTTCAAATGTGCTAGAAGGACCAAGGGAGATTGTCCTAAATTTATTCACTTGACTCTCCCTTCAAGACATTTGAGCCATCACCCTTGAGTCCCAAAGATCTAATTTGTCTCAGACTTGAATATACTTAATTGGTCACTGTTTACAACTATCCAAAGATTTGCAACTCTTTCAAAGAAACAAAATTCTTTCTGTATTAAATGGGAAACCGCTTATTCTGAAACAATCTCCATAGGCCCACCAAAGTGGAATCTCATGACATGTATCCTTCTACTCCTTGGAATTTCAATATTCTTGCTTCTAAAATCTAGAGAGTTGAGCTATAAACTGCATAATACTTCCTCATTAGATAAACCCCTCATGCCAGGATAAATCTAATGAATCGAAGCTTTCTTAAACATCTTATTAAACCACTGCAGCAAGACTGAACTACTCTTGTATCCAATTCTCCTTGCAAAAAGGGATTACGTTCGCCTGGGTCCCCTCCTCCTTCTCTTTCTCCTATTGTCCACACTCCTCTTGCACCTGATTCTTTCTTCTCCAGTCCTTGACCTTTTCCACCCACCTGGCTTCACCTATCACCTTTCAGCTAGCCTCTGCCCTCCCCCCACCTTTTAATTTGGGCATCCTCCCCCTTTCCTCTCAGCCCTGAAGAAGGATCTCGGCCTGAAACGCTGATTGTTTACTCTTTTCCACAGATGCTACCTGACCTGCTGAGTTCCTCCAGTATTTTGAGTTTGTTTCTTTAAATTGATTACTTGCTGTGTAAGGCTGAATTTGCATATCTAATACATGATATTCATATTGCTTTGAACCACAACACCTAAATAAGATTCTTCTTTTCCTATTCTTTATCCCAGAGTGAACAATATCATACCCTCAGTGGCCACTGTATTAGGTACACCTTGTTAATGCAAATATCTGAGCAGCTAATGGTGTGGCAACAGCTCAGTGCAGGAAAGCATGCAGATATGGTCAAGAGTTTCAGTTATTGTTCAGATAAGTATCAGAATGGGGAAGAAATGTGATCTAAGTGGCTTTGACTGTGGAATGATTGTTGGTGCTGAATGGGTGGTTTGAGTATCTCCCAAGCTGCCGACTTCCTGGGATTTGCACGCACGGCAGTCTCTAGAGTTTACAGAGAATGATGCAAAAAAAAAACCAAAAACATCCAGTGAGTGGCAGTTCTGTAGGTGAAATTGCTTTGTTAGTGAGAGAGGTCAGAGGAGAATGAGCGGACTGGTTTAAACTGACATGGAGGTTGCATTAACTGAAATTGCCACACGTTATAACAGTAGCGTACATAAGAAATAGGAACAGGATTAGGACATCTGGCCCATCGAGCCTGCTCCACCATTCTATAATTTGGCCATGGACTCATCTCCAATCCTTAATTCCCTACTATGTAAAAATCTATCCAACCTTGTCTTCAATATATTTACTGAGATAGCCTCCACTGCTTCATTGGGCAGAGAATTCCACAGATTCACCACTCTCTGGGAAAAGCAGTTCCTCTCACTTCCATCCTAAATCTACTCCCCAGAATCTTGAGGCCTTGATCCCTGGTTCTAGTCTCATCTGCCAGTGGAAACAACTTTCCTGCCTCTGTTCTACCTATCTTTTTCATAATTTTATGTGTTTCTATCCAGGGAGTATAGTCCCAGGTGACTATATCTCTGTTTATAGTAACCCCCTCATCTCTGGAATCAACCTGGTGAACCTCCTCTGCACCGCCTCCAAAACCAGTATATCCTTCCTCAAGTAAAGAAACCAGAACTGCAAGTACTCCAGGTGCGGCCTCACCAGTACCCTATACAGTTGCAGCATAACCTCCCTGCCCTTAAATTCAATCCCTCTAGCAATGAAGGCCAATATTCCATTTGCTGCCTTGATAGCCTGCTGCACCTGCAAAGCAACCGTTTGTGATTTATGCACAAACGCTCCCAAGTCCCTTTGCACAGCAGCATTCTGCATTTTTTTTAACCATTTAAATAATAATCTCTTTCAACTTTCCTTGCAAAGTAGATGACCTCGCATTTACCAATAGTGTACTCCATCTGCCAGGCCCTTACCCACTCACCTAACCTATCTATATCTCTCTGCAGACTTGCTGTATCTTCTGCACAATTTGCTTTTCCACTGAATTTAGTATCATCAGCAAACTTAGATTTGCTACACTTGGTCCCTTCTTCCAGATTGCTAATGTATATCATGAACAGTTGGGGACCCAGCATCGACCCCTTGCGGTACACCGCTCACCACTGATTACCAACCAGAGTAACACCCATGTATCCCAACTCTCTGCTTTCTGATAGTTACCCAATCCTGTATCCATGCTAACACATCACCCCCAACTCTCTTCATCCTTATCTTATGGATGTCTTTTATGTAGTGCCTTATCGAATGCCTTCTGGAAATCCAAGTAAATAGCGTCCATCTGTTCCTCTATCTACTGCGCTCATTATATCCTCAAAGAACTCCAGGAAGTTTGTCAAGAGCATCTCTGAATGTTCAATCCATCGAACCTTGAAGTGTATGGATGGCAGCAGAGAACCATGAACTTAGTGGCCACATTTATTAGGTATGGGGGTACCTTATAAAGTGGACACTGAGTGTATTCCTCTTACTTTACCATCCTCCATCAGTTTGTCCACCTGTGTATTTTAGTCCCTCCTTGTCAATTACTTTCCCACCAGTTTTTCACTCTACTCATCATTACATTTGGTCCCCTCATCTGAGTCAATGATATAAACTGGGAATATCTGAGGTTATAAAACCAATTCCTAAGGCAACTCACTGAAGGTGCCATATTTATTAATACTTTTTGTTGGCCAGAGATCTTTCTGTTATGGTTGCCAACAGAGTTCTATGACACCTTATCATGTGCCATGACATTTTACGGTATATTGCACAATGTATTTTGAAATTCCAAACACAATATAAACATTAGTTTCCCTCTATCTGTCCTGCTGTTTACATATGTAAAGCGCTTTAATCATTTTTTGATAAATATGTCATGCTTTTCTAAGTGATTTTATTACATCCTTAATAATGTAGTCAAGCATCCTTCTGACAGCTTGTATGAGCTAATTGGCTTAAAGGCCGCTAGTTTTCTATCTCTGTCCTTTCCAGAAGAGCAATGTTACGTTAGCTATTTGCAAAGGCTGCTTTCCAGAAAACAGGAGACTTTGGAAGACAGTACTCATTGCATCTATTTTCTCTCAGCCACCCCATTCAGAACACATTTTTTGTCTCATTTTTCTTCTCGCTACCCTTTCATTTTTGGAATTCTTTCAGTGTTTTCTTTTGTGAGCACAAGCAAAGGTGTCCTAAGGTTCGGAGAGATCTTTGTACTTATTAATTGAGACAAGCATTTCCTGTCGGTCACAAACAACAAAAAAATCTGCAGATGCTGGAAATCCAAGCAACACACACACACACACACACACACACACACACACACACACACACAACGCTGGAGGAAATCAGCAGGCCAGGCAGCATCTATGGAAAAGAGTACAATCGACGTTTCGGGCCGAGATCATTCATCGGTAGTGTCAGTACTGTTCTTCAATCTGTGAGGGAAGAAATTTACAATCTCTGACAATACTTCTAGTTTAAACTTAAGATATATTTTCTCCCTCATGCACTCTCTCCACACATAAGTTGTAACTTTCTGTTTCAATGTATTTCTTCTGTCTTTGCTGTTTTTTTTAAAATTTATTGTCTCTTTGCCACTTAGGTGTCACTTCGTTATAGAAACTTTCTCTTATGTCTCAAACCTCCTCCTAACCCCAGTTCCTAAAACTTTAAACACATTCATTTCTCACTTGTCTATTGCAGATGAAGGACTTTCAACCTGAAATGTTGACTCTGTTTCTCTCCTCACGAATCCTGCTTGACCTGCAGAGTGCTTCCAACATTTTCTCTGTGTTGTCCTTAACTCGAATTGTAAACTCACTTTTACCAAGGGGTCTTTATTTCACAGTGGCACCATAGTCCATTCAGCATTGAGGTATTTCACTGCATTCCTGCCAGTCTTTTTTCCCCATGTATCCTACGTATCGGTATGATTAAATGTGTCACCTTCAAACTGTGCATGAGAAGCTAAATATGAAATTCCCTCCTATTATGATTGGACTTCTCCGGACAACTATTTTAAAATGAATTGCGAATTATCCTTGTTTCATTACACAAGACCAGCTGGTAAAGCAGAGTGGCTGAGGAGCGAATGAATCGTCAGTCAATACTCTTGAAATTGGAAAGATAGAAACACAAGTGTGGGAAAATGAAGGAGGAGTTGCAGCATCTTGCATTCTGCTGGCAGTGAAACAGGTGCTTTCTTGTTTTGCGTAGCAGGTTCCCAATTAAAAACAGTGTATCCTCTGACGCACTGGCGGAGAATTCCTCCATTCACTCCATGTTACGAACTCATAAATTTGTTGATAAAGATCAGTTTTATAGTTTTAGCTCATCTTTCCAATCTACTCCTTTGGTTCAGCATCTGTTTTCCTCATGTTGCTGCAGTGCCTTTGGAAATGTTTCTCTGTTCAAGCTGCTGTACTGTTTTCTTTCCATTAAATAAAGGGCAATAGGGAAATTCTCCCACACTGAATATTAGCACAGAAGATTGACTGGTTAGCAAGAATACCTTGTGGTTATGGCCAAAGCTGAGTCTTCATCAGAAGGCATCAGTAACAGTTAGCACATGTTTAATGTGCTGAATAGATTCCCGGTGGGTTAGAATCATTGTCTTCAGGAATTACAATTATATGACTGTTAACTTGAAGGTTATGGAGGTGAAAGAAAATTTGTTGCAGATCCTACTGGACTTGCAAAATACTTCTTGTAATGGTAGGAGCAATAGCTGTGATGTTTACTGCATTGCATTCTAGCTTTCATGCTTTGTTACATTAGCATGAAGTAATCATTATACTTCATCTGTGCATTAAGAGACACTAGCAAACTAATTTTTTCCCTCTCTTGAAGCTGCTACAACCTTTTCGTATTAGGAGTATAACAAATGACTATGATCTGACCCACCTGTCTTTCGGTGATCTATCAAATCTATGGACTACTCTCCTTCTAACAAAGAGCTGTCAGTGACGTGAGACCAATGCCAAGTAGACCCAGTAACAGGAATTGATGGAGATTGAATGATTGTGCTGTCAATATTTAGGACACCTGTTAGTCATCACTCACCTAATTAATGCTGTATGCATTGTTGTCATTCTTTTTGGTATTTTCAGTAGTCTATGATATGCAGCGCCATGACAGGAAATAAATGGTGTTCCAGTCTTCACAGATGAAATAGTCCACGAGCTGCTTAATCTTTTATTAGACTAACAACGTAAGGTTAACCAAAGCTAGGAATGAAAGATGAAAAGCGTTGTTCTGTTACTGATTTTGCTTGAGCTGGACTTTTTCTATTGCCCTGATTTGCTTTGAAAGAACAAACATTAAGAATATTATGACTACGTATTCATTGTTACTGCAAAAATGGATGAGTTGAATAAGCTAAGAATGTAAAAATAGCAGCAGGAATAGAATATACACTCAGTCACCATCTTATTGGGTGCCTCCTGACCAAAGAGACCACTGTGTGTATGTTCGTGGTCTTCTGCTGCTACAGCCCATCCACTGGTTTCTGGCTGAAAAGGGTGAGAATTAGTGGCCACACACCTAAGATGAGGAATTCTTAATGTGCTAATTTACTGAGACATTAAGGTTTAATTTTTCAAAGGCGAGAATAATTTTATCACATGCCACCTGTACAAAAGCAATTGCCCTCTTAGTATTGGGAAATTTTTAAGAGATTGTTAATTAGTTACCTAAAGCTTGGAGCAATCTCATTCCTCCTTTGGGTGGCATGGTGGTTCCTCAAAGCTCCAACAAGCTGGATTCTGTTGTTAGTGTGAGATTTGCATGTTCCCGTGATTCATGTTTTATTCTATCTGCCAAAGATATGCAGCTTTGTAGGTTAATTGGTGGCTGTAAATCGTTCCTTGTGTGGGTGAATTTTAGATTCGGAGAACAGTTAACGAGAATGTGGGGGAATAAAATGAGATTAATTAGGATTAGTGAAAATGGGTGCTTGATTGTGCAGAGTCGATGGGAATGATCATTTAATCTGCTGTACGATTTTGTTTTCCAAAGTCGTCTTGCAATTTTTCTAGACACCTTTTAGCCATGCTCACTAATTTTGTCTGCCTACTTAACTTATGGTCCAGATCTGTTAAGTAAAACAACGGACAACTTTCTGAGATACAAATTCCAATATTAATGTAACAATATTCACCTCTTGTGTATTGGCTTTGAATGTTTGAACTTTTGTTGCTTTGTTGAATAAAATTTCCTATTTTGCTTCTTCATAATGTGTCAAATATATACATCTACATGGTTGTTGACTTAAAAAGACAGGCATATTTCTGTTCGTCTTTTTCCTTGGAAAGGAAACTGATGAATGAGTAGTTTCAGGATCACTTGTGTGGATGGGTGCTTTGCCGTTCGTGCACAATTGATGGCCTGAAGGATCTTTTACTCTGCTATATGAGTCCGATTTTTTTCCAAAATCTTGAAAATATTATAAATTTCTATAATGCACATTTGAACGGAGACGTAACAAAGATTTTCACTGCTCATGTATTTGAAGGATGTAAGTAATCAATTTACTTGCAATTCAGTTCAATTCAATTTAATTGTATGGATCTCTATGGCAAGATTTGCCTTTCCAAATGTTATTCCTTTGCTCCACATTTCATATCCTTTGACACTTGGGTACATCCATACCTTGAGCAAACCAAAGGGCCATCTGTTCACCGGCAACCAATATCCCAAAGGAGGCAGAGTCTTTGGGAGTTCTGATCTTTACTGACCTATGAGCAGTTTATCTGTATTGCTGATAAACAATTTAATCCTTTTGGAAGCTTACGGCAAGGACGTATGGAAGGCTTAGGACCATACCTCAGATCATTGTACTTTGGGAGTATATCCACATTTACATTGGATCGCAGTAGTGTACTTTATACTTTATTGTCGCCAAACAACTGATACTAGAGCATACAATCATCACAGCGATATTTGATTCTGCGCTTCGCGCTCCCTGGAGTACAAATCGATAGTAAGTATTAAAAATTTAAATTATAAATCATAAATAGAAAAGGGAAAGTAAGGTAGTGCAAAAAAACTGAGAGGCAGGTCCGGCTATTTGGGGGGTACAGCCCAGATCCAGGTTAGGATTGGTTCAGCAGTCTTATCACTGTTGGGGGGAAAAAAGCTGTTCCCAAATCTGGCCATACAAGTCTTCAAGCTCCTGAGCCTTCTCCCAGAGGGAGAAGAGACACTACATCTAAGATAATATATTTGCGGTAAATCCTAGGAATATGTCAATATTTAAATGCGAAAAAGAAGTAGTAAAGACCACTGTATTATTCAAAACTCTAACACCTATTGAGACATGTACTTTGCCAGGAAGACTTTTTGCTTCCTGATTTATTCCTAATTTCAGATGCAGTAAGAAGCAATATAAATAATATTTTTGTAAATTACAGCCTCGTTTATGATAATAAATCTTTGACAAGTTGCATATTGAGAACATCTTTGAACTTCCTGTGTATTGTTAGGTTACATCACTGTACAGCAGGATGGGTTGAAGTAACTCTGTAGATTGCTATGTAGCAAGACTCGTATGAATAAGTACCCATTCAGCTGTTTTGTGTTTTTTTTAATCTTTAGTTGCAATTTGTTTTTTTAATATAATGTAATAACTAGACATATGTAACTTTGTGATTAGTTTGAAATACAAGTATTATTCTCTGTATTTGTCCTAAAGTATGCATTTTCTTCTGTAGGAACTATTAGAAAATGATGTTTCATTGCTCTGGTTTAGAGATTAGTACTTGTTACAGGTATGGTGATGGTGCAGTGTTTCAGTTACCAGTTTAGTAATCCAGAGAGTGCACTAATAAATAGATCTGAGTTCAAATCCTTCCATGCTATCTGTGGAATTTACATTCAGTGAATGACTGGGGAGGGGGGAAAAGAAAACAAAAACAAATTAGTCAGCGGTGATGCTGACTTCTAATTGTCAGCATCACTAAGGCCTTCAGGGGAGGGAATTTGCCTTCACTACGCAGTGGGACTCTAGACCTACCAGTGTGACTGACTCTGAAATGGTCTAAGTAATTCAGATGTACCATAACTGCTGCATTGATGCAGAAAAGCAATACATTTGCACGGATCACCTAGCATCGACTTGGGTACCGAATTAGACCATGGTTGTTGATTTGGAACGTGCTGTAGGAGTAGATTAAATGAGCAAACACACTGCATTTTGCAGACAGAACACACCATGGCCATGTTGATGAGGAGCTGTTGTTTAATACCATTAGTATTGAAGAGTCTTTTCATCCATTACATGTGAGCAACTTGTATTCCTTATATTCTGTCTGGGTAGCTTCCAACCTGATGGCATGAACATTGACTTCTCGAACTTTCGGTAATTGCCCCCCCCCCCCACCATTCCTCATTTCCTCTCTCACCATATCTCCTTACCTGCCCGTCATCTCCCTCTGCTGCACCTCCTCCCCTTTCTTCAATAATCTTCTGTCCTTCCCAAGAATCCCCCTTCTCCAGCCTTGTATCTCTTTCACCAATCAACTTCCCAGCTCTTCACTTCACCGCCTCCCCTCTCCTGGTTTCACCTCTCACCTACCACCTTGTGCTTATTCCTCCTCTCCTCTCCCCCTACACCTTCTTGCTCTGACTTCTCTTTCTTCTTTCCAGTCCTGATGAAGGGTCTTGGTTTGAAATATCGACTGCTTGTTTCCATAGATGCTGTCAGGCCTGCTGAGTTCCTCTAGCAGAGTGAGTGAGTGAGTGAGTGTGTGTGTGTGTGTGTTGCTTGGATTCTTCAGCATCTGCAGATTTTATTGTGTATGTGTTAGCAATTGTTTAGTTCAATGAAGGAAGAGTCAATAGTACATCAATTTTTTTTCTCCAAGTCGTAAAATTTTAGGTGGCTTTTACCCTGAAAACCGTAAGGTCATGACAAAAAGGTTTCGCTTTCAACTGGATTCAGTATTAGGGGTGATACTGTGTCTCTTGGCAATTACTGCTGTTACGGAGTAAAACAGAGAGTAACTTTCATCAACTGAACATGATAGTTGAAAGTGGGAATCAGTCAGTTGAAGAAGAAAAGAAATGCATTATGTACGCCAGTTCACTTCTCTTTCAGGACAGCCAGTGAAGTACTTCTGATGTGCAATCACTGTTACAATGTATTAATTGTGAAGACACATCATTGTTCAATCTGTCATCACATTTCCTGGAACCCAAGAGAAGGTGTTACCCTGTTTTGGCTCTCAAGCAATTGTAAGTTCTACTGTAAAGTCCTAGTGGGACCTGCTGCACATCTGTGAGTCAAAGTAATAGAGAACTGAAACAGGCTCTTCGGCCCAACTCATCCATGCTGATCGTGGTGTATTTCTGAGCCATTTCTTTTTGCCTGTTTTTGGCCATATCCTTCTAAACCTTTCCTACCCATATACCTGTCCAAATGTCTTTTAACAGTGTAACTGTGCACCCCCCCCCCCACTACTTCCTCCGGCAGCTAGTTCTGCATCCCATCTATCTCTGTGTGGAAAAACTTGCCTCTCAGGTCCCCTTTAGATCTTTCCCCTCCTACCTTAAGCATATGCCCACTGTTGGAGAACCATGGTTTTTCTACAGGAAAGCATTGAGAGTGATTTGATTTCATTTCCACTCTGATTCCATTAATTTTGAAATGAATGATGGGAAGGCTGGGAGAAAGATCATTATGGTATGTTGCTCACAGTTCCTTTTAAATTTACTCTGAACCTTATTTATTATCAGAGTACGTTCACGTCACCATATACTACCCTGGGATTTATTTTCTTGAGGGCATTCGCAATAGATACAAAGAAATAATGGAATTGATGAAAACTGCACATGAGAATAGGTTGAGTGAACTCGGCCTTTTCTCCGTGGAGGGACAGAGGATGAGAGGTGACCTGATAGAGGTGTATAAGATGATGAGATGCATTGATCGTGTGGATAGTCAGAGGCATTTTCCCCAGGGCTGAAATGGCTAACGTGAGAGGGCACCGTATTATGTTGCTTGGAAGTAGGTACAGAGGAGAGGTTAGGGGTAAGTTTTTTACGCAGAGAGTGGTGAGTGCGTAGAATGGGCTGCTGGTGATGGTGGTGGAGGTGGATATGATAGGGTCTTTTAAGAGAGTCCTGGATAGGTACATGGAGCTTAGAAAAATAGAGGGCTATGGGTAACCCTGGGTAATTCCTAAGGTAAGGACATGTTCGGCACAGCTTTGTAGGCCGAAGGGTCTATATTGTGCTGTAGGTTTTCTATGTTTCTAAGGACAGCTAATGTGTAAAAGAAGACAAACTATACAAATAACAAAAAACTAAGAATAATAAAGTCAGTCAGTAATAAATAATATCAAAAACATAATTTGTAGAGTCTGTGAAAGTGAGTACATAGGTTATGGAATCAATTCAGTATCACGAAGCTGGTGTTGTGGGACCTAAGGCTCCTGTACTTCCTTCCTGATGGGCATTGGTGTTTGCGTACCAGGCCATGATGGACCCAGTCAGGATATTCTCAGCAAACATCATAAATCTGCAGATGCTGGAAGTTGAAAGCAACACACACAAAATGCTGGAGGAACTCAGTAGGTCAGTCAGCGTCCATGGGAAAGAGTAAACAGTTGATATTTTGGGCCGAGACCCTTCTTCAGGATGACCTGCTCCTTGCTTATGCCTCTTATGCCTTTAAGATAATGTCGTTTGGCCTGGTCAGATCAGCTTCTACATTGAACTCCATTAGCTTTAGATCTATCCACATAATTAGTGTGTCTCATGTCCTCATGGAACTTCCTGCTCTTATTGTAAACTCCCAAGGTCTGAATTTGTAAAAGCACTGAGCATAAGAGAATTAAAATCCTAATTTTTTTCTCATTAAGAATACACTTTCAGTATTAAAAAACATTTTATAGTTTGAATGTGTTTGAGGCATATGATTAGAATGACTATTGAAATACTTTAGCATGTTACACGTGACTACAACAAACAATGCCTGGCTTTATTTGTTTGTTAATGTATTTACTTAGCTATATAGCATGGAGTAGGCCCTTCTTGCCCTTTGTACTATACCGCCCCAGCAACCCGCTCTTTGTTGAGTTCTGTTTATTTGGGCTATGTAAGCATTCAGTTGGCATGTGCACTTTCCCTGTTATGGGCATGTGTGTGAGGGGAGGAAAGGGGGATTGTGGGTATAAAGATGGTAGTCCTCGTGTATTTAACTCAGACGGAGAAAGTAGAGTTTTAAGTGAAAGAAAAACTTGTCTTTGTTGTTTGAGCATTACCACTAAGTATTGTGTGTATGTGATTTAAAAAAATATATATAATATAGTTAACCTGAACCAAATTACAATTTACAATGACCAATAATTAATCTAGCTGGTAATGCCTTTGGACTGTGGGAGGAGACTGGAGCACATGGGGAAAACCCAGGCATTCCCTGGGGAGGACATGCAGAGACTCCTTGCAGAATGGTGCTGGGATTGAACTCTGACTCCAGAAAGCCCCCAGCTGTGATAACATCACATCATGCTAGCTGCTACACTACCACAACACCCGTGAACCATAAGCACAAAGGAAGGCCTTTTTAGAAAATTAGATACGTGAGTAAAGTGAAAATGGTAGAATTCCGTTCTCTACTCTGAGATTTAGTGCAAACATTGGCTTGTTCAACAATAGCGCAGCATCCAAAAGTGATCCTATATCAATTGAAATGCAAAAGATATGGGTAGTATCAGAACAGAAATGTCAACTTGCCTTCCCCACACATGCACACAAATTGGAGGGAGCCAAAATTAATTGGAATTTCAATGCCACTTTCAGTGCTGAAAGCTGGAGCTTATTCTTTGGAAAATGTAAATCTGCCACAATTGGATTGCCAAGTATAGTGATGGATGGGAACAATCTGCGATTTACTCAAGTTCAGAAATAGGTGAACCTGATCAGGCAATTTTTGTAATTTGTGTTCTAACCAGTTCCCACCACAAACCACAAGATATTTATAGTGGTTTGGTGTATTGGGCAGCCGCAGGATTCTTGATTGCCAGAAACAACTGTCTGAAGCCCCACCATTCTAATGATATGCTGTCCAAATATAACCTTGCCATCATTTCCTGACATAAAAACTTATTTTTTAAAAAAAGTCTAGACCCAGGAGAATGCAAATGCTGTAGTCTGGAGCAAAACACCTACAGAAGTCCAGATGAAGAGACTCAACCGAAAATATCAACTATCCATTTCCCTCCACAGGTGCCGAGTACTTCCGGCAGCTTGTTTTGTATTTACTTTTAATAAAAAGCCTGCTTTTCTAAACACAAACTAACCCGTATTTCCATAGCTCTGTATTTAAAATGTTGCACTGGTATTTAAACACTTTTGAAGTTGTTGCAACGTGGGAAAGCGCAGAGAGCGATGACCAGATAAATATCTTGGCTGTGCAATGCTGGTTGAGATGCTGATAATATCATACATGTTGTCTGCCTCTTCATAAGAAGGAAATTTTCACCTCCTGACAGGCAAAGCTTTGGTTTATTATCTCATCTGACAGACGTCTCCGACAATGTCACACACACAAGGATCATCTTTGAGTTTCTGCTTTTTACAGTGTTTCCACGCCATCGTGATAAGCATCTTCATCTTAGTTGATCCAAAAACTGCACTGATCCATTAAAAGAAAGTATAAGATGGACGTGAAAGCACAGAGGAACATCTGGAGAAATTTCTGAAACGCCCGCTCGCTGCTGTCGTTACTGTGTGGTCGGGAATCTTTCGGAGGCCTCAAAATCCCTGGCCTTGCCTGCTTTTGGCGACCGAGAAGGAGGTCGAATCGATCGGCAAAGATGCCGCTCAGTACTCGGTGTCGGAGAGCTGATCAGAGCTCGAAGTTTTCGGATGACTCCGAGTCGGATTATGGTCGGCATGGCAGGGAGAGTTTTTCTTCCTTCTCCTGTCTGCGCGAGATGTGAGACATTTGAGAAACTTTGAACTTTACTGTGCTCACAAACTTTCTTCATCAAGCTATGGTATTGTTACACTGTTTGTAACTATATGTATAATTATGTGGTTTTGTTAGTTTTGTTTTTGCAGTCTTGGTTTGTCCTGTGTTTTGTGATATCACACGGGAGGAAATAATGTATCATTTCTTAATGCATGCATTACTAAATGACAATAAAAGGGGACTACGTGTCTTCATAATCTAACCATGTAATGTATTAAGTATTTCATATGAGCCCTGAAGAAGGGTCTCTGCCTGAAACGTCGACTTTTTATTAGGTGCTGCCTGACCTGCTGAGTTCCTCCAGCATTGTGTGTGTGTGTTACTCTGGACTTCCAGCATCTGCAGAATCTCTTCTGAATAGTTCAAAGTGAATTTGTTATGAAAGTGCATATATGTCACCATATACTACCCTGAGATTAATTTCCTTGCTGGCATTCACAGTAGATGTGAACATGCATATATGTACACAATATTTGTACTTTATTGTGGCATGGTTATTCTTAACATTTAGCATCTTATGACCTTTGGTTCATCCATATATTCATGACCGTCTGTTCGTATTTCAACTTGTGTACCCCTTGGAGCTACTTTATCTCAAGAAAGATCCATTTGATCATATTGATCAGATACTGGGCATGCATTAGAATTGTACAGCACAGAATCAAGTTGTTTGGCTCACCGAGTCCATGCCAACCATCAAGCCCATAAGTACATCAGCCGTGTATTATCTACTGCTCATTCCCAACACGCTCTCATATTCTCTCATTCGCCAATACACCGGGGACATTTTACAGTGGCCAATTAACCCACCGAGCTGCAGGTCTTTGGGATGTGGGAGGAAACCGGAGCACCCAGAGGAAACCCACATGGTCACATGGAAAGCATGCAAACATGACACAACTGAGCTCTTAGATTTGCACTGAACCTGGGCCGTGGGCGCTGTGAGGCAGCGTCTCTCCTGGCTGTGTTGCCGTGCAGTGTCAGGTTCCACCGTAACTCCTGTTCCTTTTGTTCCTCCGTTGGTGGTAAGTAGCAGTCCCTTTAAAAAGAACTGAGCAGCTGTGAGTAGTGGTAATCGATGATGCCTGAGGACAGGAAATGCACCTTGTCAGTTTACCTGGAGTCAGGCCGATGGGAACTGGCGCACATTCTCTGTAACAGGATCCTGCCAGCCTTTCTGCATTGCATATTTGACATAGCAATTGCCCTACTGGTTTATGACATGTGCATATGGGAGACTCGGTGGAAGGGAGGGGAAGAGAGTGCGGAATGCCTTTTAGCCAACCAGTGTTAACCTTGACATCTCTGATGACAGGAAAAGAGTTGGCTTCTGTCCTTCCTTTGCGATTAGTTTTCGTGGCAGGTGCCAGACGATTGCCTTACTGAGGATGTGCTTTGCATGTTGGGGAAGCGGCCGGGAATGAAGCAGGGGATTTGTAGACCACAACATATGCTAAAGGCATCAGAACTTCATAACTAAAGGCCTGGCTCATTCCACTTGATAAGGATCATTTTCTCTGACGCATATCCAAAACTGTGTTAGCAGCCCACACTTGTTAATGTTTAGTTTACAGCCTGTTAGTAGCCAAGTTTATTCAGTGCCATTGTAGTTCTAAGTGTTGTCAAAATTGTGCTGTGTTCGTAAATATACAGAAGATGCTTTAAAAAGGCATTTTCTTGCAAGTGGCTTTGCATCATATTACTTCACATGGGAGACTCTGCTCGCATTAAATTCTTTCGCAAGCATGCTTCTTGATTTTATATTCACTTTGGCTTGTGTGTTTACCGTGTTGGGGACGGAGAAATACAGGGCTTGTGGGTGGGTGAGACAGGAAGGGGGATGTTGGCAAGCTTCAGATGGTGTTTGCAAAACAAACTCTTATCATGAAAGCAGTTGAGATAAATGGTGCGCGCTGGGCTTTAAAGTGGGGATGTTGGGAGAAGTCTGCCTTTAAGAACACTGCAAGCTGAATTTATCTTGTGCTGATGGGAACCAGATTTAAAAAAGTTTTAAAAATTGCAGGTGTGAGCACAAGGTTAATCCTACTCTTTATCTTGGGAAATGTGACATCCATCAGAACATATTTTCATCTTTTTTTAGGAACTGAAGATAATTACAGATATCAAAAAATATTAATGCTTGTTTGGAGAACTACTTTGCTATTTCACAGGAGGATTTGCTTGTCATTTTACGGATTTCCCCCTCAGTGGGGATTACAGTGATTAAATCAAAGATGTCTATAATAATGCATTGTGGTCCTCTGTTTAAAAAGCAGAGTCACAGCTTTCTTGTGGGATTGGTAGAACTCTGTTGCGATGCTGAACTGTCTGGTGTGGTCAGTCACCTGCTGAAAATGCTTTGTGTTTGGTCAGCTTGCGGTCCAGGCAGCCTGGCTGTGAGTCACTGCAAAAGGACCGCAGTGTGGTGGGAGGCACCATGCGCCAGAGCTCGGAGCAAAGTTGTATTTTTAAGGATGCGAATATTTATTTATTTGTTTGCTTTGTTTTCGAGAAACAGTGCAGAATAGGCCCTTCTGGCCCTTGAAGTTATGCCACCCAGCATTCCCCCAATTCAAATGAGGCGACAGTTGTAGACCGGGAACCAAGTTCCCAGGCTATGTGTCCGCGTCTCTGCTCAGTAGCTCTCCTGGACCAGGTGTCAGTCATACAGCATGCAAACAGACCCTTCTTGTCCATGCCAACCTAAGCTTTGACCATATCCCTCCAAACATTTCCTATCTATATACCTGTCTAAATGTCTTTGAAGCATTGTAAGTGTAACCACCTCTACCACTTCCTCGTGGAGCTTGTTCCATATACACACCACTGTCTGCGAGGGAAAAACTTGCCTCTCCATTTCCCTTTAAATCTTCCTTCTCTCACCTTCAGCTTATGAGCTCTAGTTTTAGACTCCCTTATCTTGGAGTGGGGGGGGAGGGAGACAATTACATATTGCCCCTCATGATTTTAAAAGCTTTCATTAAGGTCACACCGCAGTCTACGTGGCTCCAAGGGAAACAGTGCCAGCTGTCCAACCTCCCCTTATACTCAAGCCTTCTGCTCCTGGCAACATCCTTGTGTATCTTCTCTGCACCTTTTCTGGCTTAGTAATGTCCTTCCTATAGTGCACTGACCAAAACTGCACCCAGTACTCGAAGTGTGGTGTTACCAATGTCATACACAGCTGCAGCATGGCATCCCAACTTTTGTGCATGACATTTCAAACAATGAAGGTAAGCGTACTAAATGCTTTAATCATCACTTTGAGTGAACGAAGTGCTTGTATCCCAAGGTCTCTCGGTTCAGCTACACCCCACAGAGCACTGCCATTCATTGCTCAATAGCAGAGGGCCAAGAGAAACTTTGCACACTATCTCTTCGAGGCTGTGAATCCTAGTCTCAGTCTCTCCTGGATGTCCAAGAAAAAGTGACAGTGGTTGAAGAAGTCTTAAGAGGGAATAAGCAGGAATAAGTTTGACCAGCACCTCCAGAGTTGTAGACTGTGAAGAGAGAGAGGCTTAACCATCCTTTTAGTTTTTCCATTCACCTGAACACAGCCCAAACCTCCTCCACTCAACCAAGATGGTATTCTCAGTTTCAGACTCTTTGGATTTCAACCAAACCCTAGAATCGGATGGGTTTAGCAATGTTGAATGTCCAGATGAAGGATTTTAGCCCAAAGCTTCGACTGTTCAAAGCTTCCCTCCACAGATGCTGCCTGACCTACTGAGTTACTCCACCATTTTTGTGTACTGCTCCAGATAGAAACATCAGTAGTCTCTTGTCTCCACGAATGTGGAATCCCATGCTTGTATACTTCAGTAATCAGTTTTGGGATTACATCAGACAAACTCCATGGTCTGTGTATAGAGCAGAGGAGGCGGACAGCTATGATGGGCAAACTGGCCAAGTGGGTCCCCTCTGAAAGACCCTCAAAAGGATTGAGCTTGAATATTGATCAGCAGATTAGTGAGGGGGCTTCTTCATTAGCAATATTCCAGAGTGAAAATGGGTGCCAGAGCCCAGGGGAACAGCCAGTGTATCTGGTGGGTACTTCCCAATATCATCGTAATTAAAGGATTGAGCTGACTACCTACAATGAAGGAGGTCCTGTTGTGTGCAGGATGAATTGGCCACCCTGGGGATTGGTTCCCCTTGTCCACATGGGGAGCAAACAGGAAGGAATCATGTTGCCTGACAATTGTAGCCAGCAGATTTAGGAGCTGGTCAGTTATTTGGCCCTTATTGGACCTACAGTGAGAAGTTTGGATTAACGAGCTTGTCTGGTATTTCTAGAAATTTAGATGGAGTATTTTGTCAAACTGGGATTATAATTATTTACAGCAACTTTCAATAATGATGAAATAATTTACAACTACTATTTATTTCATACACTCATTGCCCGTGTAATTTCAATAGAATGAGCAGTGGTTGAATGTGAATGCAGGAAAGAATGTATGCAATACTATAGCACTTACATGCTTTTCATGACCAAATAATCTACTTCAGAATTTTGTTTGAGGAATAAATATTGCACAAAAATGCACTGCTCATATTTGAAATCTTGCAGTTGGATATTTTTACATCCATTTGAGGGAGCAGAGTGGCTCCACGTTTAATCCCTCATTGGAAAGAAGGATGCAAGTAACCAGTTAAACATTGCTCAGTTCATCCAGTCTGAATGTGAAATGTTCTTGAAATGGAATTGCTGATAAGACAGATTGTTATGTGAAGGTAGCCTTTTAATAAACAGCAGATGATAATTGAAGTGGGGCTATGTGTCTGGAATGCCATCTCAATCATGCTGAGCTGAGTGAATCTGATGCAGTCTTCTATCAGAAAAGGTAAACCATCCACTCTGTTGAACATCCTTTCTTCTGTGCCTTCTTTGGCTGGAATCAGCTTGATCAAAACTGTAATGCAGTCTGGTGGGCCTTTTACTATATCGTGGTCCAAACAACAGTCAGGTCTTTATGATATGAGTCATTTAATGTGTGTGCAAGATTCAAAGTACTGAGACTCCATTTCACTCTGTTCCTTTTCCAAAGTGCCGACACAGACCAAGTACAATTGGCCATATGTTGACGTGTGCAGATGTGCTTGTCTGTAACCGATACTGGTTCAGATGAAGCCTGCAATCCCAGGCTCATGACCAACAGTCACAGAGACAAAAGAAGCATAATGCAGGACAGCTTTATGGGTAATTGATGCTTTGTCAATGACTTTCGCATTAAAGGATTTGTCAGAAGGTATTGTGTAGTCAAGGAATTTTGTGACAAATGATGAATGTGTACAGCTATAAAATCTGGTACTCGGATTAGTCATGGAAATGTTTTTCTGCACCTTTTTTTAACATAACAACTTTTTTAATGATGAGCACTTGTGACCACAGTATCCCAAGATCTTGCTTGGCCTTTAATTCTTGCAGATCTCACCCAATTTTCCTGCATCTCTGCTCCTTTTGCCTCATTCTATATGCACATAAGAAACCAGCCACATCAACATTAGTACAGAAACAGTGAGAAGTGGTTATGTGCTGTGGAGGAATGAATATTTCCTCTGATCACTATTTATAGCAAAATAGCAACTGTGCAAAGAATGTGTTCATTTTGTTAGGAATATCTGTAAGAGAATCTTTCCCCCTGTGTTTTTCTTTTGAAATTTTATTCTCAGGCTAAATTTTTAACATTGGAGAATTTTTTTTGAGGAAAAATGATTTTTTTTTTCTCTCGTATGCTCAGAGACAAGTTGTGTGTTTCTCTCACTTGTCTTGCTAGCTTTACCATCACCTCTTGGCGTGTTATTCTCAGAGTCTGCAGCTCTGACCTGCAGTATATTTGCAGTCAAATCTCCTTATCCTTCTCCTTTAGACAATTGGATGGGAAGATGGCGTTGAAATAAGGATTAGATATCAAACAGTTTGATTAGCGGGGCAGTCTCTTGGAGCCAAACGGCTAGATCTGTTCCTGCAAAGTGTTGAAATTGAGGGCAACAAAAATGGTGTCAGCCATCTGTAATAAAATCATAAAATGCCTGAAAGACTCAGTAGCTCAAGCAGCATTGGTGAAGGGAAGTGCAGTTAATGTTTCAGACTGGCACTTACTTCAAAACAGTTTAAAGCATTTCTATTTCTGATTAGATATTAATGAAGTACCAAGAGGCCACTGAGTTTCTGAATTGTTTTCACTGTTGTAATTTATCATCTTCGCCAATACTTTGTATACAGTAACAAACATAGATAGGCTCCTCAGTTTATCTTCATTTCTATCAGTGCTGGCTCTCAGAGAATTCCCATCAGTCCATTTCCCCCCTACCCCCTTTTCCCCGTCATCTGTTCTCTATCACGGGCATGAACTTCTTCCAATTCATCCAACCACTGGTCAATTAAACCACCAGCTCATCTTGGGTATAAGGGAAGAACCCTGCTCATCTGGAGGTAATCCAAGTGGTCACAGGGAGGACATGCAGATTCCAAACTGACAGCACTGGAGATTATATTGCAGCCTACCATGTGCACGATGTGACTGGATACAGAGGGCAGTGGGTGTGTAACAGTATTATGCATTCCTTTCCTTTGTCCTATGGTCCACTCTCCTCTCCTATCAGATTCCTCATTCTTCAGCCCTTGATCTTTCCCACCCACATGGCTTCACCTGTCACATTCCAGCTCGCATTCTTCCCCTCCCCCCACCATTTTATTTCGATGTTTTCTCCCCGTTCCTTCTCAGTCCTGATGAAGGGTCTCGGCCCAAAATGCCGACTGATCATTCACTTCCATTGATGTTGCCTGATCTGCTGAGTTCCTCCAGCATTTTGTGAGTGTTGCTCATGCGTTAGAATACCTGTGTGACTTCACTGCTACAAAGCTGCAATGAATGGATGAACAAGCTGGAACAGGCACAAGAAGCCTGCTTCGTCTGGGAAAGAGACTGCCCTTGACAGCCATGGAACCTTGATGTTCCAGACAAGATCTTTTTTTCTTGGTGACCCTTACCTCTCAAATATCTGTGTTTCCTATAATTTTTTCAATTCATTGATTCCTCCTTTTTTTTCCCAACCTTGGTCAACCATTGCAGGAGATTCAGTAGGTAGATAAAAGCACAATTCTCACTTAGAAGCTGCAGTTGAGGGCTCCTCCTATGGAGAGAAATCATTTTTGTGAGTTCATCCTTCTCGTGTGACTACTGAAATTTCACGCAGATGCTATGTATATCTGCACTGTAGACCCAGGATTTGAAATGCATTCCTTCAACATAAACGTGAACGGATGCAGTTTACATATTTGATTGTACTTTAAAGTTCCTACACCTTCATGTCCTCTTATCAAAGTGGTTCTTTGCAAAGTTTACACCCAGCTAGAAGGACAGGCAACAGGACATTTCCAAAGGCTGTTTATCATAACAAAGCAGTCCGTAACTCCCTCAGTACTTTAGTTTTCCTCTAATAATACAAAGGTTTTAGTTATAGAACACTACAGCACAGAAACAGGCCCTTTGGCCCATCTAGTCCATGTTGAACTATTAATCTGCTTAGTCCCATCGACCAGTATCCGGACTACAGCTTTTCATACCCCTTCCATCCATGTACATATCTAAATTTCCCATAAATAGTGAAATCAAACCTTCATCCACCACTTCTGCTGTCAGCTCATTCCTCATTCTCACTAGTGAAGAACTTTCCCCTCATGCTTCCCTCAAACATGTCACCTTTTATACTTAACCCATGACCCTTTAGTTTCACTCAACCTCACTGGAAAAAGCCAGCTTTCATTTACAACATCTATACCCCTCATAGCTGTGTATTTTGCTTTGAGATTAAGTGGACTTGCACCTGCTAACAAATACCCATTTTACACCCATTCACGCCTCTTGGCCTTAAAATTGACAGGCAAACCAACAGCTTTTTTTTGAATTTATGAATCTGGACAAACCCTCAATCAGTTGGCATGCATTCAAAATGGTTCGAAGGTTCATTTATTATCAAAGTATACAACTCTGAAATTCTGCTCCTCCATTTAGCCATGAAACCAAGAAAGAGAAGAACGGCAGCACTATCATCAACCCCCAAGTCCCCCCTCCCCGCACACAAATAAAGGAGAAAGATCGGGTGAAAAACGTACAATATAAATAAAACATAAGACTGGAAAAAAAGTCCATAGTCCAAGTTCCAATCCAAAACGCAGAAAACCTGTCTGATGTTCTCCGGGCACGGCGGCAGACCTTTCTCTCGCCATAGCAGAGCGATCTCACCAGCGACTTTAAAAAAAAAAGCAGTCTTCTCTCTCTGTCGCAGACCGATGTCTGTTGTCATTGTTAAACATTTACTAATATGATAAATGTGCAAGATCTTCAGAGGGTCATTTGGAAATTGGTAAGAGGAGCATGCAGTGATAGATTCTGAAGGTGTAAGGATTAAGTGTTTGTGTTTGGTTAAATTCCCTGTACAGGTTGCTCAGTACTTAGAACAAGCAGGGGAATTTTCATCCAGCAGGTGTTCCCCATTACTGGTTATTTAACAGTGTCTGTACTTATTGTATCAACTCTAATTTTATACAGCTTATTGCCTTTGAGGTAGGTAACACAGAATCGTGCCTGCAACTTTATTTTGTTTTCATTAAACAAAGGATTGCTTGACAGCTTTTACCTTTCCAGCAAGCTGCCAAATTTTGCTTTGTTCCTTCAGGGGGAAAAAAATCGACGTGTTGACTTGTTTTAGTGGGAACAATTTTATACATAATTTTAGTGAGGATTAAAGATGCACACAACCTCCTGATATCCGCTAGCCGGAGTATGTAGAGTCCCAATTTATACAGTGACAAGACAACTCTTCACAGAGAAACATCAGTCCTTATTTTTTTGTTGCTGTTGAAATGGCAGCAGCCCTGTTTGCAGTTTCCCAGAGTTTGTGTTGTCACTCCATTTTCTCACTGCAGTGTGTGAGTTGCAATGGATTTCAAACAAATGCAAAAGTCGGAAGAGAACAGTTCCCACAATGAGATCTGATGGCATGGCACCACCGAAGTGGTGACTGGCAAACTATTGATACATTCCTTCTGTCTGCCTTAAACAAGATGAGATTTAAAAAAAATTGGATTAGTTCTGATGGTCAGAGGAGCTTTGATGGTGACAGTTAATTTTTTGATCCTTTGCAAATATCTTGACCTCAGAATCTACCTTGTCATTGACATACACCTTATCATCTGTCACCTTATCAAAGTTCAAAGTATGTATATGTCATTATATACCACCTTGAGATTCATTTTCTTGCAGGTATACATAGTAGAACAGAGAAATACAACAGAATGAATGGAAAGCTGCACACATCGACTGACAAGTAATCTATGTGCAAAGGAAGTCAAACTGTGCAAATAAAAATACAAATAAGTAAATAAATAATACTGTGAACATGAGTTGTAGAGTCCTTGAAAGTGAGTCCACATGTTGAGTCAGTGTTGAGGTGTGAGGCGTTATCCACACTGGTTCAGGAGCTGATGGTTGAAGGTTGAAGGCTGAAGTGGTTCTTTGCAAAGTTTACACCCAGCTAGAAGGACAGGCAACAGGTCATTTCCAAAGGCTGTTTATCATAACAAAACAGTACGTAACTCCCTCAGTACTTTAGTTTTCCTCTAATAATACAAAGGTTTTAGTTATAGAACACTACAGCACAGAAACAGGCCCTTTGGCCCATCTAGTCCATGTTGAACTATTAATCTGCTTAGTCCCATCGACCAGTATCTGGACTACAGCTTTTCATACCCCTTCCATCCATGTACATATCTAAATTTCCCATAAATAGTGAAATCAAACCTTCATCCACCACTTCTGCTGTCAGCTCATTCCTCATTCTCACTAGTGAAGAACTTTCCCCTCATGTTTCCCTCAAACATATCACCTTTTATACTTAACCCAAGACCCTTTAGTTTCACTCAACCTCACTGGAAAAAGCCAGCTTTCATTTACAACATCTATACCCCTCATAGCTGTGTATTTTGCTTTGAGATTAAGTGGACTTGCACCTGAACCTGGTGGTGTGAAGCCTAAGGCTCCTATATCACCTTCCCATTGGTGGCATCGAAAAGAGAGCATGGTCTGGATGGTGGGGTCCTTGATGGACGTTAATTTCTTCTGGCAGCAGTCTTTGTAGAAGTGTTCGATGATAGGGAGAGCCCTTCCTATGAAGGACTGGGCTGTATCAAATCTCTTACTAGCTCTTCTTTCAGTTAGTCCTGACGAAGGGTCTCGGCCCGAAACTTCGGCTGTACCTCTTCCTAGAGATGCTGCCTGGCCTGCTGTGTTCACCAGCAGCTTTTATGTGTGTTGCTTGAAATTCCAGCATCTGCAGATTTCCTCATGTTTGCGTTCCAATATTTTTTGAATGCTTTTCCATTTCTGGGGAAATTCTGTTAAAAAATAAATTGTTTTTCACTCGTACTGGTGTGGTGAAATGATCTGTATGGATGGCATGCAACACAAAGTTTTTCACTCTGATACATGTAACAATAAAAAAAATTACCAATAGTTCTTCATACAATTTTTTTTTGCCATTAGGAAGTCATACCTGCCCGTTTAGAATTTCCTCCTCTGCGTCAATTCGGCCGGAATGAGCTGCTTCCTTCTCATTAGTGCATTTTGATTTCAAGTTTTCAAGCTGCTTATAAACTTTAGAGTGTCAATGGTGGCTTAGTTTGTAGCACACTTGCCATTATGTCTTTACTTCATCCCTCCCCCTCCTGGTTTTACCTATCAGCTTATGTTTCTCTCTCTCTCCTCTCCCACCTTTTAAATCTACTCCACTCTCTTTTTTTCTCCAATCCTGCTGAAGGGTCTCGGCATCGAAACGTCGACTATAGATTTTTCCATAGACGCTGCCTGGCCTGCTGAGTTCCTCCAGCATTTTGTGTGTGTTGCCATTATCTCTGATGTTTATGCTTCATTCGCTCAAAGGACATGAGTTTAAAAACCAACACTGACGCTTCAGTACGGCACTGAGGGAGAACTGTGCTGTCAGTGGTATCGCTTCTGATGAGCATTTCAACTGAGGCCCTTTCCCTACTCCAGCAGACATGAGGCCTGTGGCTTTACTTTAAGGAAGAGTTGAGCATCTTTTGCTCAGCATCACAGAAAGTAAATCGTGTTAAACTCTCATTATCACAATACTGTTTGTGAGTGCTTATTCTATTAACAATGACTGCATTTTCACATTCCCACTGTGAAGGTGCATCAAACACAATTCATTGGCTATGAAGCTGTTTGGCCAATTTTGAAAAGGATCTTAAAGCTGATATAAAACAAAAACCCTTTTTCCTTTATTAACATGAAGTTTTTTAAGTCTCCTCGTACCGAATGTGTGCTTTCAATTCTAGATACTTCTAGAAGTCTGAAAACTAAACTCTTTTGAAGTCAGATGTTTGAATAACTGTTCAAAGTAACATTTTGCTAAATTCAAGTACTCACCAGCCTTATACTTTAAACTTATTTTCTGAACACCAGGTGGCAAGTGGGAAGTTTGTTGAATTTGCATTCGAATCTTGTACATATTGGGATGAGTGTGCTTTGTGCTGTGGGGCTGTGTATCTTTGCGAGCCTCAATGTTGACTGTATTTAGAGCTATGTGTGAATGTATAGGGCTGTAATGTGTCATCCAACAGGCTGTGTCCCCTTGTGTTTCTTGCTTTTTGTCCATATGTGCATTTGGCTGATTGAGGAATTGCATTGAAGACCTCAGACCTAGCACATATCCACAGTCTAGTTCATTCACAAATATGCTCCCCATTTGCTTCTGAGACCTAGATTACTTGCAACAGGAATCTCAAGGCATTGGGAAAACACCACCATGTCTCTACAAGTTGTTTATTTGAGCTACTCAGAATTTCTCGTGTTTGGCACCTTTCCCTCTAATTATTTTTCTTTCCGATTACCTGTCTCAATGTAATTTAAGCATTATAATTGCGATTGTATCTTTTCAAATGGCAGAATTGTGCTGGTAAGTAAGTTGGTCACTGTAAATAGTCCATTGTATAGATGGGTGGCAGGAGAACTGGGGGCAGGGGGAGCTAAGGAGAATGTGAGAGGAACAATGGATGCAGGCGGTCGATGTGGACATGGTAGGTTGAAGGGCCTATTTTCATAACTATGACTCTGTGCCAATTAACTCTTGGACCACTGGACTAAAAGATCATAAGCCGAATTTGGCCCATTGAGTCTGCTCACCATTCTATCATGACTGATATATTATTCCTACCAACTCCATTCTCCTGCCTTCTCCCAATGACCTTGGACACCCTTACCATCCATGACTTGCATATGAAGGCTGAAGGGCCCATTTTCATAATTTTATGACTGTGTGCCCACTCACTCTTGGGACACTGGATCACGACCATACAAAGTGGAGAAGGGGCATTCAGGATGTCATTGGAAACATTGTCTATGCTTTGAGTTCCTGTGTAAGTGGCAGAGGGAACCCAGCAGCTCACTACCACCAGCCTACTCTATTAGCCATCTCCTACCCCATGGTGGAACAATGGAAGAGTGGAAGTATATGTGATCAAGAATCACGTTGGCCTCATTAGCCGCCTCAGAAACTGTAAAACTAGAGCTAATAAGTTGACCTTGATGTTGTGGTATTGCTGAAGAAGAAACATTTGTAAGGCAGGTGTGTGTCTCTTGATTAAATTCAACTAAATTACAGAAGCAATGTTGACCTTCCATTGTGAAGAAGCACACAGCTGCACAGTGAATCCTTCATCAAGTATTTGTGCATTGAAACAAAGGAGGATAGGTTTTCTCACCCTCTCCCAGATAGTATTGGACACTGCTGAGATAAAGGACTGTTTGGATACCTATGAGGAAGTGGTCCCAACTGTGGATATGTGTCATTGGGAAACAATTAATTTTTGCTTGTAGACTGAATCCAAGTTTATTGTGAACAGTTTTGGGGCCCTTACTTTAGAAAGGATGTGCTGACATTGGAGAGGATCCAGTGGAGGTTTATGATAATGATCCTGGCAATGACAGGGTTAACACATGAGGACGTTTGATGGTTCTGGGCCTGTAATCACGGAGTTTAGGGTAATGAGGGGGGAATCTCATTAACACATATTGAAGGGCCTTGATGGTGGGCATGGAGAGAATGCTTCCTATTGTGGAAGAAAGAGTCTAGAACAGAGGCCATAGCCTTGGAATAGAAGGACATCTCTTTAGTACGGAAGTGAGGAGGAATCTTTTTAGCCAGACGGTGGTAATCAGTGGAATTTATTGCTACAAACAGCTGCGGAGGCCAATTCATTTGGTATATTTAAAGTGGAGGTTGATGGGTTCTTAATCAGTAAGGGTGTCAAAGGTTCGAGGGAGAAAACAGATGAATGGCTTTGAGAGGGATAATAAATCAGCTATAGTGGTGCAGACTCAATGGGCTGAATGGCCGACTTCTGCTCGTATGTATTTTGGTCTTATTTCATCATCTGATAAGATAATGATTTTGCCCTGAGATTAAATGGTTTGCTGCTACTGATAAATACTCTATTTTTACACCCATACCTGCTGCCTGGCCTTGAAATTGGCAAATGGCCAACTCCATTTGAGCATTTCTCAGTCTCAGTAAGATGGTGATGTTCACTCAGGGGAAAGTGGCTCTTTTAAACTTAAGTTGCCTTCAGAACTGCTAAAGGCTTAATTTAAAATGATTTGTGCTATACTTTAATTGCAGTGGAGTTTGAAAATTATATAATTGTATGGGAAAAACCATCTCCGCAAATAATACATTGTGCAGCTTTGATCACTTTAATTCCCACACTGTTCGAGGTATAATTACTACCATTAAGTTCTAAGGTTAGTGTTTCCTTCACTGTTTGCATTTGTTGCATGTAATTGCCACTTTATGTCATTAATTGTGTGAACTTATTCATGGATTTCCCTTGCATGTGTTCCTTTTATTGCTGTTTTAATCAACTTGTCTAAACACTGGCCCCTGGCTGAATATTGTTTGGGCCAATCAGGCAGGATTAGATTTGATACACACGCTTTTTGGAAGTAGTGTTGTGCTCTCAGATTTTTTTTGTACTGAAAGCTGATCTTATCTACATCTACAGCAGCAGTATGAACTTTAGTTGGGCATTTATCTGCTCATCTGCACTCTGCATTACTCTGCCAATTGCCTGTGATCTGGCCTGAGCAGGTCATAAGGGCATATATGCTGGATGCTTTGGTGGGCAAAGTTAGCAGTAATTCTCTGTATGGATGGGCCAGTTTCTGGACTTCATCAAAAATGCACTCAATGGCCACTTTATTAGGTACCTTCTGGACCAAATAAAGTGGCCACAGTGTATGGTCATGGTGTTTGGCTGCTGTAGTCCACCCACTTGAAGGTTCAACGTGTTGTGTGTTCAGAGATGCTCTTCTGCACACCACTGTTGTAGTGTCTGGTTATTTGAGTTTCTGTTACCTTCCTTTCAGCTCAAAGCAGTCGGGACATTCTCTTCTTTCTTCTCCCATTACAAGGTGTGTTTGCCCACAGATCTGTCACTCATTGGATTTTTTTTTTGTTTGTCTTTCACACCATTCTCTGTAAACTATGGAGACTGCGTGAAAACCCCAGGAGAACAGCAGTTTCTGAGACACTCAAACCGCCCCATCTGGCACCAACAATTATTTCACGGTCATAGTCACTTACATCACATTTCTTCACTATTCTGATGTTTGGTCTGAACAACTGAACCCCTTGACCATGTCTGAATGCTTTTATGTGTCGAGTTGC
The DNA here is from genome assembly GCF_030028105.1 of Mobula birostris. NCBI lineage: Eukaryota > Metazoa > Chordata > Chondrichthyes > Myliobatiformes > Myliobatidae > Mobula > Mobula birostris. The sequence goes on along the minus strand of NC_092387.1, from coordinate 45,210,416 downwards.
TGCCACATGATTGGCTGATTCATTAACAAGCAGGTGTACCGAATACTCAGTGGCCACTTTATATCTTGTGCATGATAGTGTATTATAGTGGGAAAACTGTAGACGTTAAAGAATTACATATATTGTTTACAACCGGCCCATGCAATGCTCCATTCTCACTCCTCCATCTATTCTTATTAGCATAATCTATTCCTTCTTCCTTACTATTCTTAACTACCTTCCCTTTACATAGATCTGTAATAATCTCCTCAACTTTTTTTTTGTGTCAAAATATCCCTGACATGGAGTGCCACCTTATGACCTATTTCTTCTGAATTCCTTATTGCACAAGTTCACCTCTCTGGGCAACAAAATATTTCCTCATCACCGTCCCAGGTGGTTTACTACTGATCCTTATGACTGTGATTCTGGTCCTGGATCAGGCGCATCTAGAGTTCTGGATCTCCTGCCGCTGGGAACATCCTCCTTGCATCTAGTCCAAATAGGCCGTCACATATGAGAGGAAACTTAGTCTTGGCTGGATGGCAGTTTGTCTCTGGACTTTGTAGCTTTGACCCAGTTAGAAACAAGAGAGCTAAATACCAGAGGTGAAATGAGGGTGATTACCATTGATATCGAGGCAGTATTTGACGGTGTGATTTCAAAAGGGCTATTTGAATTCATTGGGAATTAGTGAGAAAACTCACTATCTGAAGTACTCATTACATCACAGAAACCAGTCTTTTCTCTATGAACTCTGTCTATACTGTACTTCTGACTGCCTCAGTAAAGCAGCCAACACAATCAAAGACCCTTCCCACCCCGGACATTCTCTCTTCTCCATCCTCTCATCTTGCAGAAAATACGAAAGCCTGAAAGCAGGTGCCACCAGGCTGAAGGACAGCTTCTATCCCACTGTTATCACACTCTTGAACAGAGCTTTTGGTAAAATAAGGTGAACTCTTAATCTCACAGTCTTCTTCGTTATGATCTTTGTACTTTATTGTTTACTTGCACTGCACTTTCTCAGTACCTTTTTCACTTTATTCTGCATTGCAATTGTTTTGCCTTTTTCTACCTCATCGCACTGTGTAATGCTTTGACCTGTACAGACAGTATGCAAGACCAAATTTTCACCATATCTGAGTACATGTGACATTAATAAACTGATACCAATATCAGCAGGGTTATAATTGGCATAATGCAAGACGGCTTGGAAATGGGTCAGCTCAGTCCAAGGAAATTGCTGCATGGGGAGTGTCTTCAGCCCAGTTTATCAGTCTGTCGTCTTTTAGCTGCTTCAGTGGGACCTCTCTGTCGGAAAATAGGATGTCGGCTAGTAATTGTGTAATGTTCAGTCCCACCTCAACAGGTAGTGGAGCTGTCTGAGTCTGAATGCAGTGTGTGGCATGAAATACTTGGACATGGGTTAGTAAGTGAAAATAATCTCACCTCGGTTATGAGCAATGACAAATTCTGCCATGAGAGGCTCCTCACATTTCCCTGACCCCAGCTCAATTGCCAAGGCCAGTAAAATACTGTGCACCATAGACTAGGGACATAAGTGAATTAGTTCCAATATCCGAGCAGAGCTTTGGTGATTTGTAGAAAAGTACTTGCCTCCTGATTCCCTGAAATCTTTCCACCATCACGCTCTTGATGTTCATACAGATGCCGGAATGTGATACAATATCTTTTACTTGCCTGGATAAGGGCAGGTCCATACGCATTGCAGAAGCTCACACCATTTTGATTGAAGCAGCTGATGGTTCGCTCTCTTTTTGCCTCCCTCTACAGTCACTACCCCTGCCCCTGGCTCTTTGGCATTTCCTGCTTGTTCGTTCATTCAATAGGTGATGGTTGATCTTGTACCTCAGCACCACCTTCTTGCACTATCCTAACATTCCATGATTCCCCCACCCATAACTTTAAAAAAAACTGTGTTGAATATGCGGTGCCTCCATGGCCCCCTTCAGTAAAGATTATCAAAAGACCATTATCTTCTGGGTCTTAGTTTCACTGGATCTTAGTTGTAATGGCTGACTCCTTATTTTCATACTGTGATCCCAGTTCTAACACACCAGTTTTTGGGGGGGGGGGTGTGGTGCAGGGGTGGAAATACACTCCTCACCCACCCCACCAAGCCCAGTAAGAATTTTGTATTTTCAATTGTATTGTCTCTCTTTCGTTCAAACTTCAGAGAGCACAGGACCAGAATCTCCTCATGTGACAGAATCACCTTTCCCAGGAATTAATCAGGTAAACTTTCACTACAGTCCCTTGGTCGCAAGTCGGCAGGCAAACCAGACACAGGCAAACTCTTCCAGACGTGCTTTCACTAAATGCCATGTAATTGAAGAAAGATGTCTCTACTCTTCTAGTCAAGCCCTCTTGAAGTAGCTAATTGTAGCTGCCCATTAACTTCAGTGACTTAAAGTACAAGTACCTTGGGTCCCTCTGAACATGTACATCTTTCACTCTCTTTACTTTTCTATTTATTTGTGACCAAAGTGGCTGATCTCATATTTTCCGCTTGACTGATATTCCACCTGCCTGGTAACAGCCCAGTCATTTACCTTGTCTAGAATATATTCCACTTCATCCCTGCATCTAGATCATTGATGTAGATTGTGTCAGCAGCATCCTAAGGATAGAGAATCATGGTGGGGAGCAGGAGTATGGCATTCAGCCCTTTGTGACTGTTCTGCTGTTCATTACGTTCATGAGTGATCATTCCTATTCAGTAAGTACCCCAACTGCTTTCTGTGGTCAAGAACTTCACAGGTTCATCATGCTGAATGAAGAAATCGGTTCTCATTTTAATCCTACATGGGTTACCCCTTATCCATGGCCTGTGTCCCATGGTTCTAGATTCCTCCACTATCAGGAACTTTCTTTCAGCATTTAGTCTGTCCATTTTAGATTATGAAGACACGTAGTCCCCTTTTATTGTCATTTAGTAATGCATGTATTAAGAAATGATACATTATTTCCTCCAGTGTGATATCACAAAACGCAGGACAAACCAAGACTGAAAAGACTGACAAAACCACATTATTATACAGATAGTTACAACAGTGCACAATACCATAACTTGATGAAGAAAGTCCGTGAGTACAGTAAAGTTCAAAGTTTCTTAAATGTTCCACATCTCATGCAGACGGGAGAGGGAAAAAAACTCTCCCTGCCATACCGACCACAATCCGACTCTGAGTCATCCGAAAACTTCGAGCTCTGATCAGCTCTCCGACACCAAGTACTGAGCGGCATCTCTGCCGAACAATTCGACCTCCTTCTCGGTCGCCAAAAGCAGGCAAGACCGGGGATTTTGAGGCCTACACTCCGAAAGATTCCCGACCACACAGTAACGACAGCAGCGGATGGGCGTTTCAGAAATTTCTCCAGATGTTCTTCTGTGATTTCACGTCCACTCTCCATCAAATCAGAATTGTCCACGGGCCCTAATTAACAGATACAACATCATTTTTCACCGGAGAGCTGCGCACGTGCGGCGTGCTGCCATCTTCTCCTCCCACCGGATTAGAATTTGGTGTTTCCATGATATCCCCTATCATTCTTCTAAGCTTGAATTAATAAAATGCTTATTGACCCAATCCCGCTTCATAATTCAGTCCTGCCTTCATCCCAAGACTCATTCTGATGGACCTTTGTTGCACTTGCTCCATAGAGACGATAAACAAAGACCTTCCCAGAGATGCTGGCACACTGTGACTGAATATTCAATCATACCCTTACCTGATGAATTTGGCCTTTAAAAAGAAAAAAAGCAGCACATTTAAATCAGTCTAAATCATGCATTAACATTTTTTTCTATAGATTATTCCCTAATTTAAAAAAATTCTAGACAGTTGAATGAGCATTTGAAAGGTTAACACTGTGGTACAGCCAGAAGAGGTTTAATATTGATATCAGGTGTATCCATTTGTAACCTTAGTGTGTTAAAAGTAAAATTTCTTGCAATAATACAAGTGAACCAATTTATGTTCAATTCCCAGCTTTATTTGCCGGCTAATTTTCCTCAAGATTTTAATGTCCCTCGGAGCCTTTTTCCAATTAAAATTCAATCTGTTTCAAATACCATTGCTCCTAAATTGAGAAACATTTCACATCTGATGTCCAGATTTTTTTGTGGGAATGAATGTGCTGAGTTGTCTTTATTCTAATGCCAAATGCATTCTTATTGAAAGCAAATTCACTTCAGTGTGTGAGCTAGGGTTGTGTGGAGCTCTGGTGCCTTTATTATTTGCTACACCTGGTGCTGAACTTCCCCAATGGGCTATTGATCTGGTTACCAAGTCTGGTTGTTTGGTTTCTGGAGGTTTCACACCAGTTGGACATTTTCCCCTCAGCTGCAGTACTATTGTAGCAGACAAACCAAAATGTTCATAGAATGATAAGAAGCACACAATTTTCATCAGCCCCATCTAAAATCTCTTAAATAGCTGGGACAACACTGAGAGCAACTTATCTTTTAATTCCTGGAGTCTCCAGAATTATTCATGGTTGGCAGTCTTAGGCATCAGAACAAAGTAGCTACAAAACCAACAGGTCATTTCCCTCAAAGTTGCTGGTGAACACAGCAGGCCAGGCAGCATCTCAAGGAAGAGGTACAGTCGACGTTTTGGGTCAAGACCCTTCGTCAGGACTGTTAGAAACGTCAACTGTACCTCTTCCTAGAGATGCTGCCTGGCCTGCTGTGTTCACTAGCAACCTTGATGTATGTTGCTTGAATTGCCAGCATCTGCAGAATTCCTCGTGTTTAAGTCATTTTCCTAGCATGATGCCCATTACAAAAAGGCAGATAATTAGTCAGAGATTTGGATTAAAACACAGTTGTTTTGGATCATTCAGTGCTCCTTGTTACCTGTGTTCTACCTTACAGGAATTTGTGCTTTGGTAGCACTTCGCATTTAAGGCTTTCATCCTTGATTTTTAAGGGAAGGGAGGAAGAGCGAGGTGGAGGAGGGGTGAACATTTCCTCTCTCAGCCTTATCTCCAACCCTACAGCTTTTTGTATTCATCCTGTTCTGGCCTCTTACAGATCCCCAGTTTTGCTCACATCTTTATCGGAAGCCGCTAGGCAAACTCTGAAGTTGTCATTAAACATCACTGCCCCTTTGCTCTCCTCTTTTCAATTCCCCTCTCAAATCTGGCTTTTGATATTCTACCATATTTCGTTCCAATGCACATTTTGTCTGATCACACTCCTGTGAATGCCCTTCAAGATGTTTTTACTGAACACATGGTATACAAGTGCATAGTATTATTTGCCATTCAGAGTTGATAAAATTATGCACAAGGAGCATAAGTTTCTATTGGAAAGCCAACCTTATAAATGGAAGTGGTGAGAAAAAGAAGTTCCATCAAGGATGTACTGTGTACATATTTTAGACTGCCACACTTCTGTTCTTAGAGTAGCTTGCCAAGAAAGAGAGGCACTTTTCATAATCTTAGAGGATAGCTAAGTACTGGACAGCCATGAGGTAGTTTGGAAGTTGAGGCAAGATAGCAGATTGTGTACATATTATATAAGATTTAGTATAGATTTCTAATATCTATTTTTCAAAAGCTACGTGCAGACAGGTCACAAGTAAATCAATTGACTGAGGTATGTGTCTTTCTTTGATTTTTGTGTGAATTGGTGCAATTCAAATTGCTTTTAGCTGCTTACAGTGCTTCATATAATTTCCAACTGTGTGGGTGGTATGTCAGCAGGTGTTTGCATCTCTGGCCAGCAGTTATAAAAGTGTGAAGTCAGTTAAGGTTTCAGACCATGTGTATTTACTGACTCATTAGTTATGATTAATTTCTCCTCATAACTGGGTCAGCAATGACACCAGTCTTGACAATCTATGTATGGCTATGTTTGTGTAAAAAAGATATCAGTTTTGGAGAATATTGGAGTATTTATAAAAATAAAAGTGTCTTGCAAATCTAACAACAAACTCAGAAAATTAATTTGGAGTTTGATGGGAATTGGGAGCTTGCCATGACAGGATGTGATTGAGGTGACTAGCATAGATGAATTTAAGAGGAATCTAGTCAAAGAAGAAAGGAACAGAAGGAAATGTAGGTAAAAAGGGTAAAAAGAAATTTTCAAGGACTGTAAATGGTAGCTTAGACCAGTTGGACAATGGGCCTCTTTCTATGCTAGGGAGGAATCCATTGTGAGTAGGAGGACCACTGCCTCACCACCCTCACCACCTTGTATTACTCCACACTGCGGAGTAAACTCCAATAGTAATCAATCCAACCGTACACTTCGATTATGCTGGAAGTTCATCAGCTCAGTGAAGGACGCCCTGTGGCCTACCTGAAACCTGTTGGTCTTTCAGCAGAGTGAGATGCCCGTAAGGAAATGCTGCAGACTGGCACATTGCAGGCTACGGGGTAAGTTCTAAGAGATGCACTGAAGCTTGGTGCAGCCAACACAAAGGCTTTGTGTAGAAGGACCATCGGTTAGGCTCCTTCCACTACCACACATTGAGGGGCTGAGTCGGGCGTGGAAGCCCCTCAAACACTGAAATGGTGTATCACCCCAGGGCCCCACATGAGTCGCAATGGTTCTGTGTTTTTTTTTAAAAAAGGTTAACACTACTGAATGTATTGACTATGAATCTAAAAGCTTTGCACTGTGTTTATTCTCTTGTATATACTAATCATTATGAATAAATTTTATTTTTAAAAAAATCCACCACCCATTTCCTTAAGACTCAAAGACTGCAAGCAGAATAAACCGGGCTTCAAAAAAAGTGGAACTTTTTGTTACTGCCAAAAGCTCAGAGTTTGAGTAAAAATTAGTAAGTGCATGAGCAAGAGTGTGTGCATGAGAGACAGAATGAGTGCGGGCGAGCAAAACCAGGGATAAAGTAGGGAGATCCAGAAGGTTCCATGTACTTGTGAATAAGTGCACTTAATAGGCATTTTCAAAGTGATAACAGGCTGAATGTTTCCTGGACCAGGGTCACATTAACCTCTTGTTATTTTCTAATTGATGCAGTACCAACAGGACTCTTTTTAGCAGGCATTTTAAATCTGTGCATTTTAAAATATTGACCACTTTGTTGCTTTTTGAAGATGTAAATCTGACCTGAGTTACTCCCACAGTCAAACTGATGAGAAACAGGGGACATTCAATGTAAATTAGAGAGTGGAATTTGACACTTGGTACAAGACAGGAGATTTCTGATCTACAAAAGCCCCCAGATGCTGGGGCATAATAATTGAAGAAAAACCCAGTTTAAAACCCATCTTAAAATTTCTGGCATTTGATTATATAAACATCTGGAGATTAAAGTATTGCACCATTTGCATCAAGAGCACTGTTACTGACATCAAAACCTGAGGTTTTGTACTTAATTTATACATTGATTTAACTTTACCACAGAATGGAGTAATCTTAAGCAAGTCAGTGACAAGTTTAGGACACAATTGGAGATAACTGTGCATGCCAAAGAAGCTCAAGGATGTTATACCAGTATTGCAGTTGAATAGTTTATACATATTGACAGATCTCAGTACCACAGAGGAAATAAACTGTTCTCTAGATGGGGCAATATTTGGAGCAGGATGCATGAAAGGAATATTATTTTTGTTGCAAAGCAGCACATTCAAGTTATACAATAACACTTGATACAATCAGGCGCTGTTAAGGTTTACTCTCAAAGGTGAATAGAATACATGCACTAACCCCGTTCCGTATTCAGTTTTTTGTTTTTGCTCTGTTAACTAATCCAATGTAATCACTAATGCTGATTGATATTGAGGAAGAGGTTATTTGCCTGGCACCAGGCCTCCAGCTCTTCCATCTCCTCTCTGTAGTCGGTCTTGTCATTGTTGGTGATGTTTCCCGATGACACAACAGTGGCGGGGCTCATCACCAACAACAATAAGATGGCCTACAGAGAGGAAGTGGAAGAGCTTGAAGCCTGGTGCCAGGTAATTAACTTCCTCAATGTCAACAAGGTAAAGGAGATGGTTATCGACTTCAGAACAAACCCACGCGACTCACAACTCAATTCATATTGCTGGCACTACAGTGGAAACTACGTGAAGTTTTAAAATCGTGAAAGTACCCATCTAGCACAACCTCTTATGGTCCCAGAACATATCCTCCACAGTTAAGAAAAGTCACCCACACCTCTACTTTCTGAGGAGACTGAAGGGAGTTGGTCAATGCACACCAATACTCATGACCTTCTACAGATGCACAGTGGAGAACATCCTAACATGTTGCATAACTATCTGTTAAGGAAACTGCACTGTGGAAGACAGGAGGGCTTCTTTATGTTTCGTGTTTATTTTATATGCTGCATCAGATCCAGAGTAATAATCCTTTCCTTTTCCTTTCCATTTGTGTACTGAAGTATGGCAATAAACAATCTTGAATCTTGAATTTCAACCCCCTAGCCCTGGCAATGAATTCCACAGACTTGCAGATCTTTTTAGGTGAAAGTTTATCGTCTAAATTCCTGCAGTAATTACAGCACCCTACCAACCAATGAAGCACTTCCATAGGGGAGAGATTGTAATTACAGCTTGTCACATATTAGTCAGTTTTTATTATAAGTGCACATGAGAATTTGCAATAAGCAGAATTTAATGTTTTGATGTACTGAAAATCTGCAGAGCAAAAGAATTATTCTTTCCGAGTCTGAGTAATTGCCATGAGAGGTATCATTATTTCTTGTAGTTAATTTTGTCCGCGAATTGATCTCATTAAATTTCACACTGACACCACTCTTACATAAATGACACGACTTTAACTGGCGCGTGTGAAAATTGAGTTGACTGTTTACTAGCCTGAGGCGGTCTCTTTGTATCTTACTCTCAATTCAAATTAATATTCTACATTTTCCTTTTCCATTTTTACTGAACACGCATACCTCCCACAGGATCGACTTTCAAATGCCCCTTGCCTAACTTTATCCAGTAAAGGAAATCTCTTAAATAGATGCTCAAGGGTGGCTTTAAGCCAACTTGCATGAATTGGGAATGTGGCTGAATTGGAAACAAAGCCCGAGAGATGGTTCTTACAGTAGATGCTTTTGTGCAACATGTGGAAGGCAGCTCCACATTGTCATCTAAGCTAAGCACAGACAGCAACATGGTGAAGTAACCAGCTTAGTATCCTATGTTATTTAAATACTTGGCCACTTTTAAAAGTAGGGTCCTGGAGAGATTCCAAGCCCTGCTTCTATATGCTACCAAGTTTGACAGTCAATTTGTCTCTCTTACTGAGTTGGGGAGGAGATACGGGCACCAATAAATTTCAGTTCTGAACGAGGGTGTTGTAAACACTAACGCTTTGCTTCTGTGGAATTTCTTTGCACAATTCTCCCTAATAAATCAACTGGAAGACAAGAAAAGCATGTGTGACATCTTCTGCACATGAAGTTGTGCAATGTCTGAATCACTCAGCATAAGTTTAGTATTTTCACAACAACCCATATGGATTTGCACTTGCGTTATATTAAAAAAAAGAGAAATCGATTGTAATTGTAACAGTACAGTTCTACATGCCTGTGTTGTTTAAATGTCGATGTGGGGGGGGGGGGGGGGGAGAATGCAGCTTATGAAGGATAATTGCAGTAAAACATTTGTCATGATCCAACATTTATTATTGTCATGGGTATCACAGTGAAAAGCAGTGAAAAGCTTGTTTTGCAAATTGTTAATAAGACCAAACAGAATCCAGAATAAACTGTAACAGCTACAATTCAGGAATAGTTTCTTCTGATCGGCCATCCAATTTAATTTATTTAATCATATTATACAATATATATATCCTGTAATTAAGTTTTTTCTCTAGTATTTTGTATTATACTGCTGCCGCGCAAAGTCAACAGATTTCACGACATATGCCAGTGATATTGAACCTGATTTTGATTCTGAAAAGTGCAGCACAGATGAACAATACAGTGCAAGATGAACTAGATTGTGAGATCAAGCGTCGATATTATCTTACCAGAGTAATATACACACAAAGTGCAGGAGGAACTCAGCAAGTCAGGCAGCATCTCTGGACAGGTGTAAACAGTCAACGTTTCAGGCCAAGACCATTCATCAGGACACATGAAGGTCCTGATGTATTGTACTAGAGAACTATTTACTAGTCTTGTTATAGTGGATTAGAAGCTGTCCTTGAGACTGGTGCTTTGTGCTTTTAGGCGCTTGTATCTCCTGCTCAGTGGAGGAGCGGAGAAGAGAGAAAGTCCGTGGTGGGTGAGGTCATCAACTTTGCTGATTGTTATACTGAGGCAGCGAGCAAGCATTCTACGAGTCGGACAAAGTCCACCTTTAAAGAGGGAAGAGCCTAAGCAGACCTTCAGACTGCTTTTAGTTATCTAACCCCAGAGAACAATGTTGCCCTTCGAATGTTTATAATGAAGGAGGGATGGGTTCGCAAGCATCCTCAAAGCTCTAATGCATAGAAAATAGATTGTGTGGTGCTGTTCTTCCTGGAGGAAAGGTGACTTTTTTTCTCTCTAGACTGCAGTCAGGAAGGAGGAGAAGATTGCTGCCTTCTAGAAATTCAGTGGCACCTCTCTCATTGTTCATTGCAGTTTCTGTGTTGGTCAGGCACTGCTCTGTGAAATGCTGGTGTGGAGCATTTTTTGGGAGAAGTGCTCATGCCCTTCCCTAGACAGCATATCCTGACCAAGCACAGCAGCATGATTTAAAGGGCGTCCGCTTGAGAAGCTACCATCCTACGATGGGAACCCAACTCGGATAGTGATTCACCCGTTTTCTGCAACTACCCTACACTCCAACCACCCCCATCTCTTTCCCCACCATCTGATCTCATAACTCTCACCTTTTGAATACCTGGCCCCAATTGTATGACATCCCTCTCTGCTTACCTAACCTCTGATTACAAACCCTAACTGGTTTAGAGACCCCTTCCTGGATTCATATTCCTCCACAACTTGCTCTCGTTCCCTCAGTCCATTTGAATTATTGACCTCCCATTAACTTAATCTTCCACTTCACCCCCTGCCATTCACCAACCATCCCCATGACTCACTGATCTCAACCCCACTAATCTGCCATCAGATTGGCAATTTACTATCTCTCCCCCCCCCCCCACCCCCTCCCCACCTTATCCAGCTGGCAATAGTGTACCTTAGCTACCATCACAAGTTTTTCCAGCTAACTCTCCACCAGCTACTTCTTACAGAGTTGTATTGCAGGGGAACAGGCCTTTCGGTCCACTGATTCAACAGCAACCATCATCTCCTTTTATTCTCTCCTCATTCCCATCAACTCCCTCAGATTCTACCACCCACCTGCACACTATTGGCAATTTATAGGTAGACAACCAACCTACCAATGTGCACGTCTTTGGGATGTGAGGGGTAACATATAGTCCCCATGATATCCAGCTCTCTACTTAATGAGCAGCATCTTAAAGGAGCAATTCAGTAGTAGAGGAGTGAAAATGTTTTACGTGAGGACCTTCAGAATCTCTTAACAAAAGAGTTTCTACAGATGCAGGAGATCCAGAGCAACAAAAAGGCTGGAGGCCCAAACCATTGTCTGTTTCTCTCCCTCCATGGATGCTGCCTGACCTGCTGAGTTCCTCCAGCATTTTGCGTGCGCTGTTCAGAATCTCTGTCCACTGTTCCGGGCCGGCTGGTGGCGCAACGACATCAGCGCCGGACTTGGGAGTGGAGGTTCCCGGGTTCGAAACTAGTCGGGTCTGCTCCCGAGTACGCTTTCCATCTGTGCTGGGTTGAGTGTCGAGATCGCAACTTGAACCCGTAAAATAAAGGGAAAATACTGCAAAAATGTCTGTGTGAGGAGTGACGCGCCACACAGTCTCTCTCTTGCTCTGCGCCTTGTAAAAGCCATGAAAAAGATATCATCACGGATGCACTCACAAACATGCACACGCACAGACTGGCACGCAGGCACATGCCAAAAAAAAGGATCTCTGTCCACTGTTCCTTTAATTCTATTCTGTAGGTCACAGATCTTAGACAGATTCTGCAGTGTACTCCATCTTTAGATATTATGCTATATAACAAATCTACTAACAAATTTAATGGACTGTAATAGTCCTGTTTGAAATGTGGTATTTTGGGATGCCTGGCTTGTTTTACATATAACCTCTAACTTAGTCCCAGCTGTTCATTCTTTTTGAAGAATTAAAGAGTCTTCAGTGTTTTAGGTCACAGTAGCCTGGAAGATGTAGTCACAGTCCATGGATTGGCAAGCTGAGTTTGTATAACAGTTGCATTATTTATGCAACAGGCGACAATTTCCCATGCAGGCAAAAATCTTCCATATTAGGAGAAAGAAAGAGATAGTGGAAAATTTGGGCATGAAATATATGTCCTAATCCTGTGCTTAAATGCAACACTGTGAGCAAGTCAATTCAGGACAAATTGTCCGATTGGCCAATTGTCACAAGTCAAAAGCCAGACATAAAATATAGCTCAAACAACAGGAATTCTGCAGATGCTGGAAATTCAAGCAACACACATCAAAGTTGCTGGTGAACGCAGCAGGCCAGGCAGCATCTGTAGGAAGAGGTGCAGTCGACGTTTCAGGCCGAGACCCTGGTCTGGGCCTGAAACGTCGACTGCACCTCTTCCTACAGATGCTGCCTGACCGATAAAATATAGCTGTTGGAAATCTGAAGAAAAAATGCAAGACCTTCTGTGGAAAGAAAAACAAAGCTGAAGTTTCAGTTCTTTATGACAAAGTCATTGATCTGAAATGCTTGCTCTGTTTCTCTCTCCACAGATGCTGCATGATCTGCTAGGTATCCCAAGCAATTTTTGTGCTTATCTTAGATTTTGGACAAACTTCTATAGATGTGCGTTGACTGGATGCAACAAGGTCTAGTTTGGAAACACCAATGCATTTGAATGGGAAATCCTACAAAAGGTAGTGATTTTGGCCCAGTACATCACAGGTAAAACCCTCCCAACCACTGGGCACGTGTACATGAAACACTGTCATAGGAAAGCAGCATCAGAAATCCTCATCACCCAGGCTGTACTCTTTTTCTCGCTGCTGCCATCAGGTAGAAGGTCCAAGAGCCTTGGGACTCACACCACCAGGTTCATGAACAGTTAATACCTCTCAACCATCAGGTACTGTTGAACAAAAGGGGATTGCTGCACATTGAGATGTCTCTACAACCAATGATCTCACTTTAAGGACTCTTTATCTTCTTATTTCATTTTCTCATTATTTATTGCTATTTGTATTTGTATTTGCATTTGCACAGTTTGTTGTCTTCTGGTTGATCCTCCATTGATCCTGTTATAGTTACTATTCCACAGATTTGCTGAGTATGCCCACAGCAAAAAGAATCTCGGGGTTGTATGTGGTGACATATATGTACTCTGATAATAAAATTTACTCTGAAATTTGAACTTTGAACAGAGTTTGATTGGGAAGCACTTTGCTTGCATGGAACATCAGATTTAAACCTCATGCCATACTTGCAATATTTGCCCCAGTAACATATTTAGCTTCATTTTAGAGTGGAACTCCTGACCAATTTACTTTCTGAAATCCAATCCTGAATTCTCTGAACTGTGGCCAACAAGAGCACTTTTCCCTTTGTGTTGGTCTCAATCAACCAATCAAGGGTTAACCCTGGGATGTAAAACGGTGGGATTCATTACCACAGGGGATGGTTGATTTATCTGTAAGTTATCACCAGTTCAAAATTTAAGCTTCCGTCATTTTTGGTGCAGTAACGTATTACATCTTCATTTCAACATTCAGTGTAAGTTTATTATCAAATTATGTACAATCTATGTCACCATATACTACCTTGAGATACATTTCTAGGAAAATAAAGAAATACTTAGTTTTTCATAAATTCTATTGTAACAAAGACTGACAAATAACCAATTTTGCAAAAGAAGACAAATCATGCCAATAATAAAAAAAAGTAGTTAAATAATACTGAGAACATAAGTTGCAGTGTCCTTGCAAGTGAGTCTACAGTTTGTGGAGTCAGTTCAGCATTGAGGTGAGTGAAGTTATACACATGGGTTCAGGAGCGTGTTGTTTACATTAAGCATTCTCATTTTGTCTTGTCATTGCTACTGATCTTAATAAGTAATGTATATATCAAGTAAAGTTAGAGGACTAAGATAATTAGCTATTGACTAGTTCAGTTCTTGTGGGAAACAAGTGTGGTTTGGATCCCCTATTGGACTGTCATCCATTGTTGGAATTTTAATTGAAGCCAAGAGAGGAGAAGGCCTTCTGTGGTATCAGAATAAAAAATCCTTAACCCTCTGCAAAAAAGGGAATGGGATTTAATACGTAATGAGAAAAGACTTTGAATTTGTGCAGCTCACTGAATAATGAGATGTGCACACACATCATTTCAGTGACATGAGAAGGAAGTGATGTCAGATGAAAAGGCCAATGCCAGGGTTTTTTTTTGTAATGGATGAGCTTTCTGGTTGGTTATATACACATTGGAATACTATAACTGTTCTTTTGTATCCTTGTCATTTCCACTGGAAGTACGTGGTTGTATGTGGATTTGGGAGGTGACAGGAAAACAATAGGGAAGGTCACGTTTCTGAAATGGGAGATCAGCACTGTACAAGATTACTTTGTCACTAAAGGAAACACATCCTCTGTCAACCAGATTTCATTTGAACTATCCATTGTATCTGGTGTGCTGGAAAATACGTGCAGAGATTTGTGTCAACTATTATTTGTAGGAATGGGAGAAAATACGGTGAAACCAAGAACAAAAGTTCGAAACATAACTGCAATCATCTTGGGCAGTTTTGCTGGTGAGCTCATGTGAGATTGCAGGATTAGAGAGAAAACATTTGATTAGAGAGAAAACATTTTGCATTGAATGTTTAACACAATAAGAACATTTGCAGCAAGTCATGAATGAATGGTTTAGCATGACATTTTTCTTTAGGATTTTTGTTGATTCTTGCCTTTGTTTTTACAGATTACATGATGCATAGCAAATGTTGCTTCAGCATATTTTAGTTGCCTTATTTTGTTGGGCCACTGCCTGTTGTGGGCAAACTAATCATTGAAGTTTGTGAGAACCAAGGCTGTTGAAGCCAATAATTTTTATTAAAAATTCAAAGGCTTCTGTTTACCTTTTCTGTAAATACAATCAACAAAGACATTTACTTTGCTAAAGTGTTCCAATTACCAACACTCTGACTTTGGCAGCAGTGTACAGTATCTCAGTTTCTTAGGAACAATGTTCCCTCTAATTTGTAATAACTGGTGTGCACAAAAATTTTGTGTTGTGCAATTTTTTTTTGCCCAGTAACAACAACATGTGTGTGCTGAGTAATTTCTTCAATAAAAACAATATTAATAAGCCCAGTTTAAAAATGTGCAGACAAATCAACAGCAATCTCCATGTTGTCAACACCGTCCACATCAGAAACTAGAAAAGGAAATGTAATTGTGTACTATCGGGCCAACGTGGTAGACAACCTTTTATGCACAGTTTAAATTTCTTTGTGCGCTAGTAGCAAAAGATGTGTGTGTGTGGGCACACCTTAGAGGGAACATTGCTTAGCACTTCCCTAAATGACGTGCTTTAATTTCAGTTCTGTGGATTCTCAGGTAACTGAGGCCAATGTGATACTGGTATCTTAGCCTGGTATGGAAATAACAATGCCCAAGAATGGAAGAGTCTACAGGAAGTGGCAGATGCAGTCTGGTCCATTTCCCCATCATTGAGCACATTTACACAGAGCACTGCCACAAGAAAACAACATTCATCATCAAAGATCCCACCATCCAAGCCATGCTCTCTCCTTTCCACTACAATCAGACAGGAGGTTAGGAGCCTCAGGTCTCGCATCACCAGGTTCAGAAACAGTTATTACCCTTCAACAGGCTCCTGAACCTGTGTGGATGCCTTTTCTTTGAATTGATCCCACAACCCACAGACTCATCTTCTAGGACTCTACAACTCATGTTTTGTGTGTGTTGCTTGGATTTCCAGCAATTGCAGATTTTTTTCTTGTTTGTTCTCAGTATTTCAGTGGGTTCCAGGTAATTGTCCACTGGTTTATTGGGGCATCCATTTATTTGTGACAACTCTTAAAGAGCAAAGACTGATTAAGAAGATAGCCAGGATACCCTTCAGTTATTTGGGACACTATGCTGCTTAACTGGGACAGGAGAATGTTGCTGAATGGTTTCTAACTAGCGTCAGTCAGGTGCACCTCTGTGCCTGTCAGACACTACACCACGCTTAAGAGTGAGCAGTTCTTAAATATCAGTAGCTGCGTGTGTGTTTGTGTTCAATAAGCAGTGATTTTTTTTTTGTTTTGTCACTGATGGTTGGCGAGAGATAAGTAGTGAGACAATTCAGACCTGTTTTCCTCATTGCGGTTTCAAGTATTCAGGCTCGGAGATGCTAGGAATGGCTGGGAGTCAGCAAGTTAGAAACTATGAAGAATTTAAAGGTATACAATCATTTTGAATGATACGAAGAAAATAAAGATTTCGAGGATGGAATCATTGGAAATATTGTATGAAGGCAGTCCATTATCTGCACTAGAACATCTAAACTTACCCCTGACATCTCCTCTGTACCTACTTCCAAGCACCTTAAAACTATGCCCTCTGGTGCTAGCCATCTTAGCCTTGAGAAAAAGCCTTTGACTATCCACACGATCAATGCCTCTCATTATCTTGTACATTATTACTCAGTTCTTTTATATCTTTTTAACTATTTCTATGAAACTTTAGCTAATCGGGGCAGCTAAATGTACTGGACCTGATGTGTCCCAATTAACTAGAATCAACTGTATTTATTTAATTTTTATTTGTATAATTTGTCTTTTCCACATTGGTTGTTTTTCAGTCTTTGTTTATGCATAATTTTCATAAATTCTATTATATTTATTGTGAATGCCTGCAAGAAAATAAATCTCAAGGCAGTATATGGTGATATATATGTACTTTGATAATAAATTTACTTTGCCTCACTTACGCTGGGATTCTGTGCTTCCAGGGTGTCATGGTAGTGTAGTGGTTAGCGCGATACTGTTACAGCACGGAGTGTCAGAATTCAATTACGGCGCTGTCTGTGATGAGTTTGTATGTTCTCTCTGTGACTGTGTGGGTTTCCTCCAGGTGTTCCAGTTTCCCATCTCAGTTCAAAGATGTCCCAGTAGGGAGGTTAATTGGTCATTGTAAACTGTCCTGTGGCTGGGTGGGTTGCTGGGTGGAGCGGCTTGTATGTCCGGAAGGACCTGTTCCACACTGTATCTCTATTTTTAAATAAAATTAAAAATAAAAGTCAATGGTCTTGGAGCTGTCAATGCTATCCTGAATGTTCATTCTCCATCTCAAATATCTGTGGGCTCAAGATTCCCACAGATCAGAGGAGCTATTACCTGTTTCCTCTGTCCCCTGGGAAACTTTTGCTGTTGCAGAAATCAGAGTGGAATGTCTGTTTAGGGAATCTGTTTTGGCATGGGAGTGATGTGGCCTGCTGAGTGTAATTGGTTTATTGTAGTCACATGTGCGGAGGGACAATGAGAAGTGTTTGTTTCCCTGTCATCCAGGCAAATCATGCCATACATTAGTACATTGAGGTAATGCAAGAAGAAATAATAACGGCATGCGGAATATAGTGTTACAGTGATAGAAAAGGTTCAGTGCAGTTAGGCAAATAAGGTGCCAGGGCCATGAGGAGGTCAACTGAAAGATTAGGAGCTTATTTTTATAAAATGTATGATACAAGCAGAGTTTCAAGTCCATCACTGTAATGACTTGGCCGTCACTGCCTCAATGCTGAGGAGATGTTCTCGATGTTGGGAGAGTCCAGACCCAGAGGCCACAGTTTAAGAATAAGGGGTAGACCATTTAGAACGGAGTTGAGGAAAAACTTTTTCACACAGAGGGTTGTGGATCTGTGGAATGCTCTGTCTCAGAAGGCAGTGGAGGCCAATTCTCTGGATTCCTTCAAGGAAGAGTTAGTTAGAGCTCTTAAAGATAGCGAAGTCAAGGGATATGGAAGAAGGCAGGAACAGGGTACTGATTGTGGATGATCAGCCATGATCACAGTGAATGGCGGTGCTGACTTGAAGGGCTGAATGGCCTACTCCTGCACCTATTGTCTATTGACTGTGCTGACCTTGACTTAATTATTTTCTCAGTGGGTTTGGAGGATTGTGTGAAGTCAGCATGATGATATCTCTCCAGCATTGAGTTACCTGCTATAGGTGGTCTAAGAAACTCGCAGGAGGGCAGGGATCTCGGAGGCCGGGTGAACCAGATGCTTTATGCCAGGTTTCAGGTCTTGATTTTCAAACAATCTTCCTCAGTCGACCAAAATTGTACAGCTGCACTGAAGGCAATGGTGAATCTTCTCATTAATGTCTGACCGCATGAAGAGATGGCTCTTTAGGTGAGGTTTGCCGTTTGTAGCTGCAGTAAACATAATGGCAATGTTTTTGGAGCTCTGCATCCAAAGATTGGCATATGGCACATGATTTCTGAGTTCATTGTGCACTTGGTTCTGGAGTGGATTTGACCTAGTATGAATAATTTACCATTATTCCTGCAGCTCCAATCCAAGGACAAACCAAAACCACTGAGAGACTGAGTGAGGTGATTTACACTGTTTGACACACTTCCAAATTACTGAGTTCCTAGTCGAAAAAAGTACGTTCGATCCTTTATTGCGAAACCGGCAAAGGCAAGCAACAAAGACGAACGATCAAAAATAGCAATAGTGAAATTAGCAATATGAACAGAGTTTGCAGAATTAGCTAAGAAACAGTCAACAAAAAAAATCCATCCCTTGCTAAGTCTCTATCTAGCTGACAGCACAAAAAGTGGATACGTGACTATACTCATTTACTTCTACTATGCCCAAAACCCACATGTCAAATTACCATAACCCATAATAAAACACGCAACACAAAATACAATACAGACAGACAGTAAATAAATACATGGCTCCTACATCCCAACTCCTAATTATTACACTATAATAATTACAACTACATACTACAAAAATAGGAGACATGAAATCTTCAAGGATAAAACATCTTAACACTTGTACAAGTGTCCCCTTTCTTCTTTAAGTCAAGTCATGAAGTCAAACAACCAAAGTAAGTGAAGTTTCCAGAGCTGTAGCTCCTCAAACCTCTGCCTCTTGTAAAAGACCTGTTATAGACCTGTTCAGGCATCTGGTCTTGGTCCTGCACAAGTCCTCTTCTGTCTGGAACGACTTGAGTGACTCTTTGCTTAATCCATGAATTGTGAGGCGGCTGTGTTACCATCTAAAAGCACAATGTCTCCTGGGAGGAAATTGAGCTTTATATCTGAACACTTCTGATGTTCTTGTAACTGTAGTGAGTACTGCTTGTCCCACCATTTCCAAACCACGTTTTGACATATATCAGACCTGCTTCCATCTATGACGAGCAAAAATGTCTTCCTTTTGGAACTTCCTTGGTGGTAAGGATTATGAGGTTTTCAGAAGCAACAGATGTCATTAGAATTAGAGGATACCTTAGGATACCTCTGCAAACTTTGAGAATTCATTTGGAAAACACTCTCTTCCAAAACTGAATGATCTCCATTTTAGCCTTTCTGAGTTCTTCCACTGAGAGACAACCTCAGCTGATCTGAACTTTGGTCCTTTCTATCTCTTTCTCCAAAGAATATCCTACTTGCTCTTCATCCAAGTCAGACTGAGCTAGAGCCAGACTTCTTTGTCTGACTAACAAACAAGAGCAGGTTCTTAAATCTAAGATTCCAGATCACTGTCTTCCTCAAACAGGTCCAAGACGAGAAGTGATGCATAATATGTGTTACCACATCCACCTCCTCTTCAATCTGCACGGCATTCATTGTAACATTCCTCTTGACTTCTGGATCATCTCGTAGGAACTCTCCAGAAGAGTCAGGATTCACAGGCCATTCCCTTTCAGGCTGAAGAAGATATTGAGGCCCTGACAGCCATGTTTCAGTCTTCAGGAATGCTTTCCCCTTCATCCCTTTAGAGCAGGAGTTCCCAAACCTGGGTCCATGGACCCCTCAGTTAATAGTAGGGGTCCATGGCATAAGAAAGGTTGAGAGCCCCTGCTCTAGAGGCTACGTTTGCTGTGTTGCTTTGTGTTTACGTACCTCCATTAAGATGCCTGTGAGACCTTAAGAATTTCTGAAACTCTGCAACAAAAATTCGGAACCTGGAAGTTTCATTCTTGATATACTTCAGTACGGAAGCACTATCAGTCCAAAAAACAGACCCATGAAGCTGCACGTGCAACTCTTTTCTCCACAACGCATCTGTACAGCTTGCCATCGTAGCAGCAGCGAGCTCCATATGAGTAATGGAAACTGACTTCAACAGAGCCACCCTAGATTTTCCCACGATAAAAGCACTGTGCACCTGAGAATGTGTGTTGTGCAACAATAGGCAGGCCATTGCTCCATAACCATCTCTGCTTGCATCTGTAAAATGGTGTAACTGTGCAGCAGTAACCTCTCCAAAATCCAGGAGATTCAAACATCTATCAGCCTTGAAGCCTTCCAACTGACAGAGATCTGCCAGCCATCTTGTTCCACTCATGAGCAGCCAATGTAGGTATAGTGTCATCCCAGACAAGCTCTTTCTTACGTAGATCTTGTAGGGTCATCTTAGCAGATAGCACTAACTGTGGAGAAGATCCCTCTTCTGGTGAGTGGTCCATCTTGGAATGTCAGGTTAAACTTGCAAGTATCCAACTGAATGCACCATTGCACAGCAAGTACTCTGTCCACCAAAAGTATGTCTTGACCCAAATCCAAGTCCTTTATGTCTTTTGCTTTTCAGCCCCTGTAAGGCCATTGGATACTCACCGCTGTGTCCGATTCTTTCACAGCTTGTTTGATTCTGCTCCCTTTTCATTAGAGTGAATATGAAATACGCTGGGATATTTAAAACTACATACCTTGCCTGAAAGACGCTTCCTACCTTCTTTGCTGATGTGTCATGTATACAAACAGCTAAAGCAGATACCACTTTCCTTTAGGAAGGCATCTTCTCACTATGAGCCCTTTTCTCCAGCGAAGGGCAGAAATCTAATGTGTATTCACCCTTCCAGAACAGAGAATTCCTTTTGGCCGACGAGACCATTTCCCTTCCACTAGTTCCAGGTTCAGTTTTAGTTTTACTTCACACAGTGGCCACAGTAGTGGCAAACCTGCTTCCTTGAGCCTCAGAGCAAAGTTGAGACTCAGTTTTGTTCACACCTTTGCTTCTTGCCAGTAATGGAGCATCTTGTATATTCCCAAACACTGGGTCTGTTGTAATCTTTACTTGCCTTTCAATAAAATTAACAACATCAGTGAAAGTAGTCTCACAGTTGTGCCTTTATTAATAACGATATTAACAAAATTTGTGGAATTAGCATGATAAGCTGTCAACAGAGGAAAAAAAAATCCACCCCCTACTAAGTCTCTATCTAACCAAACTAACAGCACAAAAAGTGAATATGTGACTATATTCATTTACTTCTACCACACCTGGTGACAAATTACCATGACCCATAATAAAACATGCAACACAAAATACAATACAGACAGACAGAAAATAAATGGCTCCTACTGGGAAGTTTGTTAGTACACCCAACTATATATTCACACAAACCATTACATACAAATGATCATATAGGTATTACTGTAAAATTCATAAGTGTAGTCCAACTAGTGCTGGTGACAGCATTGAGGGATGGTGTTGCAAGAAGGCACAAAGAATTATAGAGGGTCCATGAGAAAAATAGAAAATGTTGCGAATACTGAAGAGGTCAGGCAATGTCTGAGTAAGAAAATCATTTGGCACTTCTAGTTGACTTTTCTTCAAGACTAAGAGAAGTAAGAGATCAAAAATCTTAAATTACAGGGGCAGGAGAGAGTAAAGGGAATGGCTGTGATAGGGTTGTGTGTGAGAGAGACTAAATGACACACGTGGTGGTGGGGCTGGCTGAAGGAGGACAGGAAGGTCTTGCTCATTGCAGATGCTCTGTAGAAGGTGTAAATAGAAGGTTGAGAATGAAATTGGTGAAAGAAAAAGTGAAGATGTGATTTTAAGATTGATGTGCTGGAAGTGCAAGGCACTGAAGGTGCAGGAAATCAAGTAAAAATTGACAACACTGGAGATGCTTAGCAGGTCAGATAGCAACTGTTCAAAGAGAAAATAAATTAGCATTTCAAGTCATTTATCTTTCACCAGAGTAAGCCAGTTCTGATACAAATGGGAATGCTCCATTATCTGAAGTTGAATTTGCCAAGTCCTGCAATGTATCTAATTGGAAGATAGGATGCTGTTTCTGCGCTTGCATTGACCTCTCACCCTGTTTCAATAATGACCAAAGACAGAGGTAAGAGTAGAATTTAGGGGAATTAAAGTGACAGGAAATGGGAAACTCATTGTCATCCCTGTGGGTTGAACAGAGCTGTTTTGCAAAGTGGTCACCCAACCCCTGGTTAGTTTCACCAATACAGAGGAGACCATGCCATGACCATTGTACATAGCGCACTAAATTGAAAGAAGTATTGATGAATCTCTCACCTGGAAGGAGTGTTTGGGAAGGGATAAAGGGGAAAGCGCATGGGAATATGATGTGAGAAGGCATGTGGGTGTTGTTACAGATGGAAGAGTGAACCAGAGATATCACCTAAGACATGGCTTTCTTTGGCATGGCTGAAAGGGGATAGGCACGTGTGTTTGGTGGTGGGGGTGTATTGAAATTACAGAGGATGATCTATTGAATGTGGAGGCTGTTTAAATGTACAGTGAAGACAAAGGGAAACCTTATCCTTGTGGGTGAGAGACCAGGTGAGAGCTGAAAAAGACATGGTTATGAGCCTCGTCAGCCATGGCTGAGGGAGAACTATTGTTGAGGCAAAAAAAGGGACATTTCAGAAGCACTGGTGTGAAAGGTGGCTTTATCAGTACACATCAGGGATCAACTTTATGCACCATGTACTGTATATTTACATGTATTAGGAATTTTGCTCTGGTGTGTTGGCGTGACATGAAACAGATATAACAAAGCCAGAGAGACTGGAAAAATGGAATAGCCCTCTAGGAAGCAGATTGGGAGGAAGTGTAATTAAGATTTTTGAGGTTTTCCTTTGGCTTGTGTAGTTATTGGTTGAAAAATTAATCAGATACTGCTTGTTACTGTTTAATGATATTGAGATAACTTGGCTGAAAAGCTAACAAAAGATTAAACATAAATAAAAAACATGCTCTGCACACCACCTGCCTCAGCTGCAGGGTTGTTAGAAATCCTTGGGAATCCGATGACAGCCCTAACTCTATTAAAGGAGCAGCCCTTGATATCATCTGGTATTTATGTGAAGAGGAGTGATCACGTATTGTAACAAGTGTGTCTTTCAAGAAAGTTGGGAACAACTGCAGTACATGATATATAATACTGTGCAATATTCACACCTCTGAGTAATACATCTAGGATTTATATTGTGTATTCAAATGTACTAAAATATCCCAAGGCTTTACAGGAGCCAAAATTGACACCAAGCCAAAGAAAAAGAATGCACATATATGGACCACCTTGTGTGACCTCTGGGCATTCCAAGGCATTTCACAGGCTACAGTGAGCTTTGTGGTAATTCCTATGGTAATGTCAGGAAGCAGGAAATATTAGAACAGGTGACCAAGGCAAGATCAAAGTGATAGGTTTTAAGGAGGAATTGCACATGGAGAGGTAATTGGGTTTGAGGAGATTATTCCATTGCTTGGGGCATACAGTCAGTGGTTCAGTGTCTTTCATCTAGCTGGGAGTCAGAAGGTTCTTGGCTCAAATCACACTCAAGAAATTTGGGGATACCTCGATGTAATCTTAAACTTTGAAAATGAGGGCCTGTCTGTTATTTTTGTGAATATAAAGTACCTTGATGCACTATTTTGAAGTTCATAAGTTTGATCCTAGTTTCATAAAATCACAAGTCACATTGGAGCAGAATTAGGCCGTTTGGCTTATTGAGTTTGCTCCGCCATTCCATCATGGCTGATTTATTATACCCTTCCACCCCATTCTACTGATTTCTCCCCATAGTCTTTGGCACCCTTACTAGTCAAGAACCTGTCAACCTCTGCTTTAAATATACCCAATGACTTGGCTTCCTCAGCCATCTGAGGCAACAAATTCCATAGATTCACCACCCTCCACCAAAGTAAGTTCCTCCTCGTCTCAGTTCTAAAGCATCGTCCTTGTATTCTGAGGCTATGCCCCCTGGTTCTAGACTCTCCTACTATAGAAGACGTACTCTCCATCCAATCGATTTAGGCCTTCAATATTTGATAGGTTTCAATGAGATCTATCCTTCTCTACCACCTCCCCCCTCCATTCTTCTAAACTTCTGGTGAGTACAAGCCTAGAGCCATCAAATGCTCCTCATTAGTTAATTCTTTTGTTCCCGGGATCATTCTCGTGGACCTTCTGTGGATCCTCTCCAATACCAGCACAGCCTTTCTTAGATAAGGGGCCCAAAACCGCTCACCGTATTCCAAAAGTGGTTCCTCAGCTTTATAAGGCATTAGTCCTGGCTGTTACTTACTCCTTGATCAATATTGCCAAAAATTAATCATTGATATTATTACTGTGCTGTTTGTGAGATCTTACTGTCCTTCCTCCTTGGCAAAGGTGGACAAATACACTTGCTGTAATGTCAAGCTTCTCTGTATAGGAGGCTCAGGAGCCCCTGTGTTGGAGAACTGCTTGCTGCAGCTACCATTTGGCCTTATGAGTGGCATCAGGAGTGAAGGAAACTATTGAATTAGCTCGTTCCACTAAAATTTCATACTAAAGCTAATAAAATAATATTTCCTGGAAGACAATCCAGCCCAGGCATGAGGAGGGAACATGTGTTCAGAACTGCATTTTGTTGGTGGATTTTCACAATGGTTTAAGAAAATAATTATAATCTTACAAAGACATCAAAATGATGAATTGATGAAAGCACTTCCCTCAAGTGCCAAATCAAAACCTGCAGCTGCTGAAAACCTGAAAATAAACAGAAAATGCTGAAAATACTCGGCATTGATTCTGTGGAGAGAGAGATTTTGGGTTGAGCTCCTGTTTAGTAGATTAATTGGCCCCTTGTGTAGGTGGGTGGGTAGGTTTTGGGAAGGAGTTGCTAACTATGTGCTTTTATTGTAGGATCAGTGTAAATGTGCTGTTGATGGTTGGCATGGACTTGGTGGTCCAAAGTTCCCAGTTCCATGCTCTACCTCACTATGACTAATGTTGTCTGATCTGCTGCATGTTTCCAGCAGTTTCTATTTATCCCCCTAAAATCAAAGCTTACCCGAAAGGATTGAAAAAGCAGTGAATTTGTTTAGATGACTGAAGATCCTGGGTGCTGTACTTCTTCCTCCCATTGCTGGGGACAAGATGTGACAAAGCACTGCCTTGCCCTTTACCACAACTGACCTCTGAAACGTAGGGAGATTGAAGGGAAGTGCAGCTGTGTGCATTCATCCACCTGGCACCTGTCGCACATTCCTGGAGCTAACATATATGTCACAGATCTGTCTCCAGCCAGCAAGGAAGGAAATGGATTTGACTTGGTCTTGCTACCTCCAGTTAGAATTGTTTTTAAGTGCTTTAAAGCTGAGCAATTAAGATCATTTTGTAGAAGGGTATTTACTTTGTTAAAGTATGCGGCTTTCATTTTACCCTGAACCCTCTACCAACAGTTCTCCACCCCAAAACCACTACAAAGATAGTATAGTCAAAGCAACATGCACAAAATGCTGGAGGAACTTAGCAGGCCAGGCAGCATCTGTGGAAAAGAGTACAGCTGACATTTCCATCCAAGGTCCTTCATCAGGACTGTGGAGAAAAGATGAGCCAGAGATGAAGAGTTGGTGGGATCCCACCACCATCTCCCATCCCCACTCTCCCACTTTCTGCTTTCGGCAGGGATCACTCCCTACGTGACTCCCTTGTCCATTTGTCCCTCCCACTGATCTCCCTGCAGGCACTTTTCCTTGCAAGTGGGACAAGTGCTACATCTGCCCCTACACCTCCTCCCTCATGACCATTCAGGGTCTCAGACAGTCTTTCCAGGTGAGGTGACACTGTGGGGTCATCTACTGTATCCGGTGATCCCGATGAGGCCTCCTGTATATTGGTGAGACCGGATGCAGATTTTAATTCCACTTCCCATTCCTATTCCGACATGGCAGTCCATGGCCTGTTCAACTGTCATGATGAGGCCACGCTCGGGTTGGACGAGCAACACCTTATATTTCGTTTTGGTAGCCTCCAACCTGATGGCATGAGCGTTGATTTCCTCAAACTTCCGGTATTGCTCCCCACCCCCCTCAACTTCAGCATTCCCCATTCCCATTTCCCCCTCTCCCATTATCTCCTCATCTGTCCATCATCTTCCTCTGGTGCTCCTCCCCCTTTTCTTTCTTCTATGGCCTTCTGTCCTGTCCTAATAGATTCCCCCTTCTCCAGCTCTGTATCTCTTTCACCAATCAACTTTCCAGCTCTTTAATTCACCCCTCCCCCCCACTCCTGGCTTTACCTATTACCTGTGTTTTTTTCCTTCCCTTCCCCCACTTTCTTCCTTTGACTCTTTTTTTCCCCCCAGTCCTGATGAAGGGTCTCAGCCCGAAACGTCAATTGTACTCTTTTCCCTAGATGCTGCCTCGCCTGCTGAGTTCCTGCAGCATTTTGTATGTGTTGCTTGAATTTGCAGCACCAGCAGATCTTCTCTTGTTAAAGATAGGATAGTTGTGGGTTAAGTTTGCTAACCTGAGTTACATTCAACTTAAGGACCACAGGCACCTTGGGTAACATTGAGGCTCACAATGTGGGCAGTGTTGAGAGTGGAGAAGGGCCTAATTGTGGGCTTGGCCGCTCTATATTAGTCTAATTCTTTCAGTGCAAAGGTGCTCCAATCTCTGTCAGTTTACATACAAATTTACCTACAAGAATTTAGGTGTTATTATTGACTCTGAGCTAAATTTCAAATCACATGTTAACCATGTTATTAAGACTGTTCTTTCATGTTATAAGAAATTGAACTCTTGCGATGTGCCTTACATGTCAAGCTGCAGAATAATTGGTACACAATTTGTTTTTTAACTGTTAGACTGCTGTCATGCACTCTTCAGCACTGCCTAAGAAAGATATAAATTGGCTGCAGCTTGTCCAGAAAAAAGAAAATCTAAGCACATTTCACCACTTTTGGCATCATTACTCTGGCTGCCTGTGTCCTTCAGGATCAATTTTAAAATACTCTTAATTGTCTGTAAGGCTCTGACTAATCTGGCTCCTGTTCATAGTTTGGAATGTCTATCCCCTTGCATTCCTAACCGTAGTTTTAATCTGTAAATAATGGTTTGTTTGGTGTTACAAGAGCCAAGCATGTAAGAACTGGTGAGGTGACCTTTTACTCCTATGCACCAAAAATCTGAATTTGGTTCCGAATGAGATACGCCAGGCTAGTACTGTGGAACATTTCAAAACACTTCCAAAAACCTACTTTTCAAAATTTGGTCTACCTATAGGATTATTTAATGCCTATTGATGTTGATTACATTTATATAATTTGGAAAAATTGATTACATTTTATTCTATATAATGTTTGTCTTATGATTTTTTACTTTGTCTCCTATTTTTATGACTCCAGCACTGTGCAAAAGTCTTAGGTACATATATATGGTTAGCATGCCTAAGACTTCTGCACAGTCCTGTACTTGCCAACTTGGAGCGGAGAGTGAGTTTGTAAATCTGGTGTGTGCAAAGGTTGTTTGGAAAGGCGAGGGTGGAGCTCTATAGGAGGGGTGTGCGATAGGTGGTAGACTAGGAACGCCAGGGGCTGGTGTTGGCACGGGTGAAGACACGCCCAGCCCTGCGGCACCAGGAAGGGTAATATGATTGCAAACAAATGGTTTATTGATCATTGCAGAATGTCTTTCTGGTGCTTCCTGCTCCATACACTCTCCCTTCCCCTTTTCCCAAACATGATTCCCCTCTCCCTGTCCCTGCTCTCAGTCCACAATAAAGACCCATATCAGAATCAGGTTTATCATCATTCACATATGTCATGAAATTTGTTTTTTTTTGTGGCAGCAGTACAGTGCAATACATAAAATTATTGCAGTACTATGCAAACGTCTTAGGCACCTAGCTATAAATATGCCTAACACTTCTGCACAGTTCTGTATATTGATTTATCTTTACAATCTTTGTTAAGCACTTTAAGCCTTCATCTTGATGCATGAAAGGTCCTATATAAATAGCTATTTTTTTTTATTAACTTTACACTCGGTGTTAGATCCTGATGTGCATATTCAAAGAAATTAAAGTCAGCTTTAAGAAGCTCTTAAACCAGCAAAAGCAACCTGAGCCAAGATGGCTTCTGGTATAAATCTGGCAGATTGTTAGGCAAAGTGAAGACATTTAATGGTTACTTAATAGCAGAAAAATGTTGGCCATTTGCAGAATTTTATTTTCATGTATATAAATAAGATTCTCATGTCTTTTAATTCATTATAGGCAAATTAAATTGCACATTTGAGATAAATTATGGTTTTATTAGTCAAACAGAACATGGGTAATTTCAGAATATTTATAGTCAAAATTAGTTCCACATAAATATTTAAATAGGTGAACATTGCATTTCTGTGTCTCACCACCCACCCCCTCTCTTTTACTTGCTTTCAGCCTTTATATATGTATAACTACCTTGCTGATTGATTCACAGCTAACAAGGTTTATTTAGGAAACACTGTTTTTCTAAAACTTAAAGCATTTAAGGGAAATCTACTCGGCCAAATGTGTTCCAGGTCCAGTGTTATTTCAGTGAATTTGCTCTGGAGTACAAACAAAAAACGAAATATTTTATTGTCTGAGGTTGTTCTCCAATTCCAATCTATGGGAGTTAGTGCACCCTTCATGAATGACAAGTGTTTGATGGAGCTGTAAGTCTCTCAGTAAACTTCGTGAGGATAACTAGATACCTCCTACCTTACAGACAGCAATACATTGTACCAGATGAGGCTATTAGTAACAGATGATTTTGTTTAATTATGTTGGCTAAGGGATAGATATTAGCCACAGCACAGCAGAGCTCCCCCGTTGTTTAAATGAAATCTTTACCATTTACCTGAGCGTGGAAAGCTGGAGTTTAACTTCTCAAACAGAAGGCAGCACTTCCAACTGTGCAGAATTCACACGATACTGCACCAGAGTGACAGACTGACAGCTTCCAGAATGATTCCCGATTCTCAGTAAGCACTGGAATGACAGAAGCTTATTGTTTTACCCACAGAGATAACATGCCATTTATCTTTCTATGAGCAGACAAAAGACCTTTTGCTCAAAATTGAATGAAAACTAATTGTGAAAGGCACTTTGCAGAATGAATAGCAATATTTTTCCCTAGTTCTGACATTCACTGGGCTCGAATATTTGTCTTCCCTAGCTCTGCATTTAATTAAATTGTTCTCATACATTTCCCATACTACTTTACAACACAGGAGGCCATTTGGCCCATTGGGTCCATGTCAGGTCTCAGAGCAATCTCAATAATCCCATTCGTTTCTCATTATAATTTAGGTTAAAATCCTAACTAAGTGTACTGCCGAAGGGTTTCGGTGGGAAATGTCGACTGTACTTTTTTTCCATTGATGCTGCCTGTCCTGCTGAGTTCCTCCAGCATTTTGTGTGCGTTGCTCAGATTTCCAGCATCTGCAGATTTTCTCTTGTTTGTGTTAAGAGAGGGGAGTTAACTAGGGGAATAATGTCCTCCAGTTATTATATCTGAAGCAAAGCTGACTTAAAAAGCCTGACGCTAATGGTGATTTGTCTTCTTGTCCTAAGTCCACTTCTCCTCCAATAAGCTGCCTTGTAATTTGAGGGAACCTCCTGAAGATACACAAACAGTGTTAGCTGCAGGATGCCCAATCAAACCCTTGCACTGCTTAATTGATCGTGGCAGACTCCATCCCCTCTTGCTGCTATCCATCATGTTTCAATATGTTTGTTCTCTACTAACAGACGGTTTGCCATGTCAGTTCTGACATGTAAAATGAGAAATCTGGTTATTATTGATAGAAATAATGCTAGCTCATCGCAGTGCTGACATTTTCTGGGCATTACTTTCTGTAATTTCAATCTTGGAGTATTGTGTACAGTTCTGATCATTAAATACATGAAGAATGTTGAGGATTTGGAAAGAGTGCAGAAGAAGCTCACCAGGATGCTCCCTGTATTGGAAGATAAGAGCGGCTGGACAAGCCTGGATTGTTTTCTCTGAAGCATCATAAGCTGATAGATGTTTATAAAATTAAAAAAAACACAAGCGAAATAGATCGGGCCCAGCACAGTCATTGATTATGGCGCACTTGTGTCTCTGCCTCACTCGGAGTTTGAGGAGATTTTGTATGTCAGCAAAGGTGCTTGCAAATTTCTACTGATGTGTGGTAGAGAGCATTCTGACCGCTTGTAACACAGCATGGTACGGAGGTTCCTATGTGCAGGATCGCACGAGGCTGCAGAGGGTTATAGACTCAGCCAGATCCATCATCAGCACAACCCTCCTCACTATCAAGGACTTCCTCCAAAGGCAGTGCCTCAAGAAGGAGGCATCCATCACTAAGGCCCCTCTGGAGCTTGAAGACCCCCATTCAATGTTTTAGGAACAGTTTCTTCCCCTTTGCTACCTGAATAGTCCATGAACTGATGATCACTACTTTGCTATTCCTCTTTTGCATTATTTGATTTTGTAATTTCTAGTAATTTTAATGTCTTTGCATTGTACTGCCACGCTAAAACAACAAGCTTCACATCCTATGTCAGTGACAGTAAACCTGATTCTAACAGGTGGACAGAATCTTGAGGATGAAGCACTGGAGGACATGTATTCAAGGTGAGAGGGGGAAAGTTTAAGAGAGATTTTACACAGAGAGTGGGCAGGTGCCTGCAGCAGGCTGCCAGGAGTAACAGTAGAAGCAGAGACAATAGTGGTGTTTAGGAGGCTGTTAAACACATGTAAGGAATGGAGAGAGAGAGAGAGATGGATCATGTACTGGTTGAAGTGACTGTTTAATTCAGCATCTGGTTCAAAACGAGCATTGTAGGCTGAAGAGCCTGTTTCTGTGTTCGTACTGTGTTATATTTCCTGTTCTATATATAACTTCCATCTAACCCAGGGGTTCTCAACCTTCTTTATGTCATTAACCGAGGGGTTTGTGGACCCCAGATGGGAACCCCAGATCTAGTCTGAGATTTTGGGTCCCTTTGGTGAAGTAGAGTGGTACAGAATGACGAATTGTGTCATGGTGCTTGCATTGTTTGATCTGAGGATACCATTAGTGCTGGCAGAGGAGTGCTGCGCTTCCACTGTTCCAGGGACTGCGGTTCAACCTGACCATCTGGGTAGAATTTTCATATTCTCCCTCTGGGCTTCCCCAGGTGCTGCGTTTACCCCTCATCCCAAAGATATGCTGACTGGTAGATTAATTAATACCTGTAAATTGCTTCTGTCATAGATGGATAGTAATATTGGAATGGGGTAGGGTGTTGGCGTTGAAGAGCATGTGTGAGAGAATAGGGTACAAGAAAATATGTGGGAGTGGGACTGCTGAAGTTGCTCAGAGAGCCGGCATAGATCAGATGTGTCAAACGGTCTCCTGCTGTGTCACAAGGAAGTATAGGAAATACATGAGAACAGTTTAATGAAATGCAAACTTTGGCAGACAGATTTTAGGCCAGTGCCATCGGTCGGTTAGTCATCTTGGCTCAGAGAACCTTGGGTTTAGAAGGGGATTATAGGGAAAATTTGAACAGGTTAGGACTTTATTCCTGGAACATAGTAGACTGAGAGGAGCACCACCCATCAAAGTTGCTGGTGAACGCAGCAGGCCAGGCAGCATCTCTAGGAAGAGGTACAGTCGACGTTTCAGGCCCTTCGAAGCGTCTCGGCCTGAAACATCGACTGTACCTCTTCCTAGAGATGCTGCCTGGCCTGCTGCGTTCACCAGCAACTCTGATGTGTATTGCTTGAATTTCCAGCATCTGCAGAATTCCTCGTGTTTGCAAGACTGAGAGGAGATCTGTAGAGGTGTACAACATTGAGGAGTATGGATAAGTTAAATATATGCAAGCTTTTTCTCCTGACGTTGGGTGACCTAGAAGTCCTAGGTTTAGGTTGAAAGGGGAAATATTTAAGGGAAACCTAAGGGAGAACTTGTTCCCTCAGACTGTGGAATGAGCTGCCACTTGTGATGTGGGTTCAACTGCAATATTTAAGAGAATTTTGGATAAGAAGAGTGTGGAGGGCTATGGTCTGGGTGCATGTAGATTGGACTAGGTGGAAAAACAGGTTGGCATGGATGAGAAGGGCCAAAATGTTCTATGACAATCCTAGTCCACATAGTCAGTGCTCTGTAAACCATGGTGTTAGCCTCACTGTTACCCATCACTTCTAATAATGTCTGCCTGTACCTAGAAGGTACCTGGTCCAGTGGGTTTCATATGAAACTTGAATAGTCTCATTCTGCCCAAAAGGTCAATACATTGGGATCTTGTGGTTTAAAATCCCCATCAAGGTTTCATGTAATGCAAAAAACTCCAAACGGCTAGACATCACAGTTAAAATGATTCATTTCCTCTGCGTCGGAGAACTGTTCCACGCCCCTTCTCACCCCAAAGTGCCCTCTGTGACTTAATTGCTTTACTCACTTGTGATCTGTTGAAATGTGTTAACCATCACACGAGAGAAAGAGGCCCCTGTGAACTCACAACTGTCATTTCGTCCCAAAGGTGAATTACTGCAACCTGTCTTTTAGCAGTATCATGAGAACAAGTGAGTTGGTGCCGAAGTGTTGAAGCCTCATTGATCTGTTCAAAAGGCCTTCTTGGATCAAGTGCTTGTAACAAAGTTGCAGACACTGATTACAGAAGCAATTACTCACAGGTCTGAAGAGACTGCCTTTGGTGTGGACAACTGATTGCGTGCATCACTACAAGGAACTCGTTCTGATGATGCTTGCTTTCTGCTGATGGTAACTCAATGTAAATTTTTGTACTTTGAAGAAGGTTGCTTGGAGAATTCAGCAAAACCTTAAGAACAATGAAGGGTGATCAATAAACACCTCATTGCCTCAGTGCCAATGTTCTGTAAAGAATGAATTTAAAATCTATCCTGTCGCTGTCTGTAAAGGGTTTGTAGGTTTTCCACGTTATTGCGTGAGTTTCCTATGGGTGCTCCAGTTTCCTCCTACAGTCCAAAGACTTACCAGTTGGTAGGTTAATTGGTCATTGTAAATTGTCCTGAAGTTAAGCTAGGATTATATCTAGTGTTGCTGGGTGGCACAGCTTGAAGGGCCAGAAGGGCTAATTCCATGTTTTATCTCAATAAATAAATAATTAAAAAAAAATTTTGTTGTTCAATTTGCATTAGACAGCAATTTTACAGCCAAGTGGAAAATTAACAAATTTTGAATTATTATGATATGATTATGATTGTGAGGACACGCAGTCCCCTTTTATTGTTATTTAGTAATGCATGCATTAAGAAATGATACAATGTTTTTCCAGAATGATACCACGGAAACACATGACAAACCGACTTAAAAACTAACAAAAACCACATAATTATAGCATATAGTTACAACAGTGAAAAGCAGTACCGTAATTTGATAAGAACAGACCATGGCACGGTAAAAGTCTCAAAGTCTCTCGAAAGTCCCATCATCTCACGCAGACGGTAAACCTCCAGCACCGCCAACTTCCCGATGCGGCATACTGGAAGCATCCAACCACAGTCCAACTCCGAGTCCATCCGAAAACTCCGAGCCTCCGACCAGCTCTCCAGCACCGAGCACCAAGCACCATCTCTGCCGAGCGCTTCAACCCCGGCCCCGGCAACAGGCAATAGGCAAAGCCGAGGATTTGGGGCCTTCCCCTCCGGAGATTCTCGATCGCACAGTAGCAGCGGCAGCGAAGCAGGCATTTCAGAAGTTACTCCAGGTGTTCCTCCATGCGTTCCTCCATGCTTCTCACGGCTGTCTTCATCAAATCCGGATTGTGCATGGCCCCCTAGTTATACATACGATATTCATTCGGAACGGCCGCGCGCACTGCGTCGCGCCACCGTCTTCTCCTCCCTCCTAATTTGGGAGGTGTGTCTCTACCAAAAGAGGAGTAAGGCACTCATTCCCTCTGCTAGCCTGCAATTCACCCTTTGGCGAAGTGTTGCAGCCACTTAGCCCACCTCCCCACTTCCTCCACCCCCCTGATCAGCGTCACGTGAAGCTACGGGAGCAGATGGTGGATGGTTGTATGAGCAGTTGGTACAGATCATAAGCCCTGGTTATGTAGCCACTGACACCAGGCAGACAGTCTCTGAAGAGTATTGGTAATGGCTGCAGTCACCTGTTTTGTAGAAACACCTGCCCAGTAGAAGGCAATGGCAAACCATTGCAGAAAAATTTGCTGAGAACAATCCTGGTCATGGAAAGACCATGATTGCCCACATCATACAACACGGTACATAATGAACGAACAAAGGAATTATTATGTTGATGAGCGGTATAGACTTAAGTGGCCAGTCCTCCCGTGCTACAATAAGCATTTATATTGGTGGTCTTTGATCTGCACTACTATTGTATCAGAATCATTAACCTCTGTGATCTGAAAGATCAGAATATAGTTATCCTGCAGTTTTTGTGTCGAGCAAATGTGTTTTCCACTTTGAGGTGAAAGTATCAGCATAATCTGAAGCACAGTAAAGAGGAACAAAACCTTCTGTACATCAGCGCAGGATTAGAAGGTGCATTTTCGCATTCTTTACATGGGCAATTTCAAACTGTTCCAACAACAAAATCAACCACAGCATGGCAAGAAGTCTGTTGAATGTTTCCTGTCTTGACAGGCTAATGCTGTAGTAACAGGACTTTGGAATCTACTAATACAAGAGATTCAGCAGATCAGACAAAATGCTGGAGAAACTCATCAGGCCAGGCAGCATCTATGGAAAAGAGTAAAGAGTGGACGTCTTGGGCCGAGACCCTTCATCAGGACTGTTTTTGAGATCCAGCAGATGCTGGAAATCTGAGCAACACAGACAAAATGGTGGAGGAGCTCAGCAAGTGAGACGACATCTATGGAGAGGAATAAATAGTCTATGTTTCGGACTGAGACCCTTCATTATGACTGGAATGGAAGGGGACAGGAGCCAGAATAACAAGGTGGGGGGAAGGAAAGGAAAGGAGTACAAGCTGACAGGTTATAGATGAAACCAGGGTGAGGACAAAGGTAGGGGTGGTGAGGGAACAATAAGAAACTGGGAGGTGGTATGTGGAAAACATAAAGGGTGGAAGAAGAAGGAATCTGATAGAAGACAGTAGACCACAGAAGAAAGAGAAGGAGGGGTTGATGAGAAGGAGTGAATGTGGAATGGAAAAAGGAAGAAGGGAGAAATTGCCTGAAATTAGAGAAAAACCTACATAGGCACAAGGGTGATAGAAACTGGAGGGTTATGTAGATGGGAAAGGTTAGTTTGATCTTAGAGTAGTATGGGATCGTTGGAAACTACAAACGTACCATAGGAAATATAAGGTGTTGTTCCTTCAACCTGACTGTGTCATTGTGACAGGATGCACTGTTCAGTTACCTTCCATATGTATATCCGTTGTGGTACCAAAGTCTGAAAAGTGAAATACAGCAGTATAACACCTGTCCACACAACTTGATAATCCTTTCACTTGTGGTGTTATACCCAAATCCTTGGTTTACAAATATTGTAGTATTGGACAAAATTGTGAGTTCAATAGGTGGAATTTTATTTGCAGTATTCCTAAAACAAATATTTTAAATCTGGGGATTAAATATTTGCCTCTTGTGAACTTGAGGTCAAAGTGAACACACTATAGCTATGCATCTTTCTCCAATTACTGCAGGTATGGGCCCATTGCCTAGGATCCTAGTCATTGCATCTAATGGAAAACACTGAATGAATGAAACTGGTGTTCATGTAGCAAGGATTGGAATAAGCCTTAGACAGTAGCATTAAATAGCCAACGGCTGGTTAATTTCCAAAGATGTCATTACATCCACTCTTAAGGTCATATTGGGTTGTGGTGAATTGTGGACAACGTTGTGTGTAGTTTCTACCCACACTAACCTTCTGCATATGTTCTAAATTAGCGAAAGAAGCATGGTCAAACCTTTAACTAAATAAGAAAGACTGAGCTGACATTGGGCTGCATATTTCTTTTTAAAATTTAATGTGATAACAACTGTAAAATGTTTGTTGTTTTGGCAAATATGGAACAGAATGTGCCAGACGTGTTTTCCAGCAGCCTCTGAACTGCACTACATGTCAACACAGATCTTTGAAATCATTTCATCTTGTGGCTATTTCCTTTTGTTTGCCTTTGTTGACAGTCTCTTAAATCTGGCCAATTTATTCCACTGTAAAAGTTATTGACAGGACTTTTGTTTACAGTAGGAGTTAATATATTTCTTCTGTCAGAACAGAGACACCTTTACAATAACGTGAATGGAATATGAATTTCAAAGGTAATGTTTTTACTAGTGTCATTTTCTAAGAGCTTTTTGATATATAGTCTTGGATAAATGTTTGTGGCTCGATGTTTGCATTTTATTAAGATGTAAAAGGGTTTTGCAGTAAAAATGTTCTTCAGAATTTAGATTAATAGTTGAAATTAGAAGATTTTTAACTGCTATATTCTGTAATTTGAAGATTTCCTTTTTGTTGTAATTGTAGTTTTTTTCCTATTGGTACATAATATATCTATCTTGTATGTATTTATCCCATCACATTGATTAAAAATTAATTGAAACAATTTAACAAGAGGTTATAGCCACCGCAACTTGTGTGTTGCTCTTGGAATTAAAATTGAATTATTGGAAATAGTTGGTGACTGAGTTCTATAATATAAGGAATGAGAATAGCCAACACCTCCCCCCCCAGTACACCCCTCTATCTTCTGTGTTTGATAACAGTATGATTGATTATGTCCGCGTTACCTTCACAGTGTACCCTCAATGTGAAATAACAGATATATACATATAATTTTCAAATCTTACTGCATTTCTACTGATGAGCAATTCTTAGTTCTGGAAAGAGAGTCTCCTACAAGTGCCACAGAGGAAATTGCCATTGGCTAATAATAATACTGAGTGATTCTTTGGTCTTGCCTACAGTACTAGTGCCTACTGCGGAACTGTTGAAACCACTCATCATTATTGTGGCATGTCACTTGGTGCCCATGAGTCCACTGATCGCAGTGTTCTCATCATCTGAGTGTGTCAGTTCCTTCGAGGGAGAGAATCCCAGAGATTCTGAATTCAAAGAGGTTCACTCCTTTTCCAAGTTTGTGACTCCACTGGTTCTAGACTCCCCAGACTCCCCTGTAGAAATGTGGAGAGAGAAGCAGTTAATGTTTTATCGTGGTATCCTTTTGAAAAATCCACTGAAATGTTTCCAGAATGTTCTGTGTATGTCTACAAGAATCAATTGTGTTTCAATGAGATAATTTCCAAAGCTTCTCTGCTTCAGGGAATGTGGCTCATTTTGCTTCAGATTCTAAATCTATATAACAAAATTATTTCCAATTCCTGTCTGCAGAGTAGATGACATAGCAGAGCAGTGTTGGCTGCTACTAGAAGGTTCATGTTGTGCATTGTCATTACAAGCAGTGACAGTGGACTCTGTTCACTGTCTTGATTTAATTCCAGCTGCATTTGTTGATTGTTGGTAGCAAGGCCTCAGAGTGGCACAGCTGGCAGACCCTTTGCCTCAGCCTCCAGTGCTGTCTGTGTGGAGTTTGCATGTTCTCCATTTCGCTGCGTTGGCTTCCTCCAGGTACTTCAGTTTCCTTCAACATCCCAAAGGCATATAGTTAATTAGCCACTGTAAGTTGCCACTGAGTTAATGGTATGAACTCAGTGAGTCAACAGTTGAGTTACTCTATAAAAGCAGAAGTTCCGTTTGGAAATAGTGCAACAGGTATAAGCACATAGTTAGTAGTACAGAGTGAATATTCAGTTGCTAGTAAAGGGGTATGTGTACGAATATGGGAGCAGGGGAAGGCCATCTGCCCTTTGAGCCTGTTTGCCACTCAAAGAGGTCCTGGCTGGTGAAGGATTGAAAGTTTCAACTGAATCTGATTTCCCCTTCAGACAATGCATTCCAGTTCATAGTAACTCACTGAGTAAAAATAGAAATTGCCTTCATACAACATAGAGCATGGAACGTAAAACAGCACAGTACAAACCCTTTGGCTCATGGTGTTGTGACAATCTTTTAACCTACTCTAATATCAACCTAACCCTACCCATCTACATATCCCGCCATGTGCCTATTTAAGCTTTTTCTTAAATGCCCCTTATGTACCTGCCTCTACCACTGTCCCTAGCAGGGCATTCCACACACCCAACACTCTTTGTGTAAAACAATTGCCTCTGACACCACCACCTCCCCCCCAACGCCTGATTATTTTTATACCCTCGTGTATTAGCATTTCTGCCCTGGGAAAAAGTCTCTGGCTATCCACTCTATCTGTGCCTTTTATCATCTTGTACACCTCTCTCATCATCCTTCACTCCAAAGAGAAAAGCCCCAGCTTGCTCAACTTATCTTCATCAGTGATGACCTCTAATCAAGGCAGCATTCTGGTAAGTCTCCTCTGCACCCTATCTAAAGCTTCCACATCCTTCCTATAATGAAGCGACCAGAACTGAATATGATATTCAGTTTTATAGAGCTGCAACATTACCTTGCTGCCTGCTCTTGCGCTCAATTCCCCGACTATCCCCCTTCACCTTCCTCTGCTGGCTGTCTTTTCTGCCTTTAATGGTATTTGTGTCCAAGAAGCTGAAGAAAGTGGTGTGTTATTTCACGTGGATTTGCTAGATGGAAAACTCGGTAAATGATTCAGATTTGACAGAAAGCGATTATTTGTGATCTGCATCTCTCTTCAGCTGTTTGGCCTCCGCTCACCATAAAAAGACTGGAATATCCTGTGACTGACAGACTAGAGGTGTAAGTAATGGGTTATGTAATTCGCCTCAGGATTTTTCACCTAACACCCTCGCATAGGAAGGATTGGAATGAGAGTTTTGCCTTCAGAGAAACTTGATTGGAAACTGTGTTCAAAAATGTGATTTATTTTTTTAAGCAAACTTCCAAAATCCAACTATCTGGTGGCACGAGACCCAATATGTAAACTGTAGGGCCTCATGAATTATTAGCTCACCTTGGTAAAATATGGATTGTGAATATACCGAACAGCAAGGAACCCACAAGCATAGTGCAGCTGGCACCAAGCCAACAGAGTGGTCCTGGCTGTGTGAAAAATCTGAAAACAGAGTTCTGCATTCGCCCTGCTACTGCCTTCCACAATGTCATTTTAATTTATAGTCATGTTACTGGTTCACATTTGGGTCAGTAGCCAAAACTTCCATTTCTGGTCTTGGTACTTGAGGATTGATACACTTGCATTGGAGGTGGTTCAGAAAAGATGGATTCCAGAAGAGGCTGTCTTAGTCGTGAGCAGGATGGGCCCAGAGGCTTAGGAGAATGAAAGATGTTGTTGTTGAGGGACTGACAGACTGAAGGCTAAGAGAATGTTTTTCCGTATGGGGATATCTCAAACTAGGGGAGGGGCATGAGGGAATTGTGTCATTTTAGGGTCAAGAATGTTTGGAACCCCATGTGAATGCTGAATTATTGAATGTTCTCAAGCACAGAAATGAGAGTTTTAACACTGGGGAGCTGTTGTGAATTATGATCAATAGGCATGTAAATAGATCTGAGTCGAAAACTGAATTGGACATGGGGGGTTTTTTTTTGAATGGCAGACCAAGCTTACTGCTGCCCTTATGTTGAGAAATACAGATAAATGTGATTGAATATGATCCTTTTCAAGATTGCCTGCTTGTGGTAATTTTTTTTGATCTCTTGGAGCAATGAGATAACCATTTGTATGCAGCAGTTGCCGTAATATTTAATTATAGAAAAAGTAGGTTTTTTTTCGTAAAGCTGAACAGCCATGAAACATTGACAGAAATCAGCTGACAAAGAGTCCATTGAAACATATAAGATTCTGACAGGCCTCAACAACTTAGATGCAGGGAGGATATTTCCCCTAGATGCGGGACATCTAGAAATAGGAATCACAGTCTCAGGATATGAAACAAGCAATTTAGGACTGAGATGAGGAGGAATTTCTTCACTCAGATGGTGGTGTAACTGTGGAATCCGATACTGCAGAGCACTGTGGAAGCCAGGTCATTGAGTATATTTATGAAGGAAGTAGATTATTTTTTCTACATAAGAGGTATAGAACAAGAGGGGAGTGTGGGAATAGATTATAGAGGACTAGCTATGATTGCATTGAATGGTGGAACAGTCTGAAGGGGCTGAATAGCCTCCCATTATTCTGTGTCATCTTTACACACAAAGGTTAATGAAAGGTCTTATGTCAAGACAACTTTTGAAGTATAGAAAGGGAGCCCTTGAACGGTAAAGCTAAAGAAACTTGTATTTAAACAGTGGCCTTCTCAACCATAGGACATCTCAAGCTTCTTATCAGGCTGTGAAATCCTTTTGAAGTGAATTTACTGTTGTAATATAGGAACCGTGGCAGCTTGTGATAATGCCCGGATGGTTTAATGATGGTGATTGAGGTATAAATATTGGTCAATGCACTCTAGGGAACTTACCAGGCTTCCTTTGAAATAATATCACAGGAATGTTGTTTTTTGCATCCCCCTAAGTTTACTGCGTCATCTGAAATACAGACCCTGAGTGTAGTATTCCTCAGCAGTGCACTGGAATGTTCGACTAGATCTGTGCACTAATATCTGGAATGGGATTTGGACACTCAGTCCTCTGACCTTGAGGCAAGAATGTTACTGATAGCTGACAGTGTTCCTTTATTGCTTTTATTCATCCCTTTTTCTTCGTTCCCTTTCATCCTGGTTTGTTGGCTGCTTATTTGGATGCACTTTCATAAGCGTCAGTCCTAGGTGATCATTGTTGTATGAGACTTATCGCCATATATCAGTATCTCCTCCACTGACGACGCCAGTATATCTGAACTCCTAGAAGGGTTGTCACTCGCATACGGCTCGGCTGCGAGAAACCTAACTTAATTCCTTTTACAGCCCTGTAATGCTGTTACCAAGTTAGATGCCCCTCCACGCTCAGAGATCTGTCAGTGCAATACAGATTTAGTTTGTTTCATAACCGGTCTCCCTGGCCAACATTCTCGCAGGAGAAAGGCCTCGGGATCCTGGTGAAATTGCACAATTCAGAAGAAGCAGTGTCATGCAGTTCAGAGCTCAACCTGACATAAAACAAATTCTGTGTGTATTTCTGGATGTCTCAGTAGCCAGCAAGGTTTCATTCTGAATTTTTGACAACATTTCTTTTTGCTTCTGGACCCCTTTCTCTAGCATAATCAACCCCCATTAAATGAAGTCAACAGTCACACACCAACACAACGCACAAAATATGCTGGAGGAACTCAGCAGATCAGGCAACGTCTATGGAAATGAATGAACAGTTGACGTTTTAGGCTGAAACACTTCTTCAGGACCTGAAAAGAAAGTGGGTGGGGGGTGGGGAGAGACGCCAGTGTAAAAAGGTGGCAGGAGGGGAAGGAAGATAGCTAGAAAGTGATAGGTAAAGCTAGGTGGGTGGGGAAGGTAAAGGGCTGGAGAGGAAGGAATCTGATAGAGGAGAGTGGACCACAGGAGAAAGGGAAGAAGGATGGGCACCAGTGGGAGGTGGGAAGAGGTACTAGGCAAGAGTGGGGAATGGAAAAAAAAAAGGGAAAAAATGTTGTACTGGAAGGAGAAATCAATGTTCAGGTTGGAGGCTGGAATATGAGATGTTGCTCCTCCACCCTGAGGGTGGCCTCATTGTGGTACAAGAGGAGACCACGTACTGACATGTTGAAACAGAAATGGGAATAGGAATTAAAATGGTTGGCCACTGAGAAATTCTGCTTTTTCAAAAAATTTTTTCTTGCTCAACATAACAAAACTTTCAATTTACAGATACATTTACATTTCTTCCCCTCACAGATATCAGCTGTCAGAACACTTCCATCAAAATATAGACGTCACCACAACATCCCATACAAAAGCCCTTATTAGTATTGCAGACGGGTTTACATCTAAATACTGCAGAAAAGGTTGCCATGTTTTATGAAAACTATTTGTTCTTGAGTGTACCATACATGTGAAAAAGTCCAAAGGAATGTATTCCATGATTAATTTATGCCAACCAAAAAATCCAGGGGCCTTATCAGATATCCAACAAAGTAAAATGTTCATCCTTGCACAAAAAGTCAGGATGTTAAATAAGTTTTTTTCCGATGTGCATTACTAATATGACTGCTGGGTAAGCCTAAGAGAAAAGACACTGGGTCCAGTTCAAGCTGCATCTTCAGAATCTTTTCTATTTCACCCAAAATATCACTCCAGTATGCCTGAAGTTTGGGACAAGTCCAAAAACAGTGGGTGAAAGTTCCAGTATTTACTTTACATTTAGAACACATTGGAGGAACCCCCGTCTTAAATTTCGAGAGACGATCTGGAGTCAGATGGGCTCTATGCAGAATTTTGAATTGCAGTGCCTTAGTTCTATTAGAAATTCTGCTTTTGATGGCTGGAGTGGAGGTGCTCAGTAAAGTGGACCCCCAGTTTATGAAGGGTCTCACCAATGTAGAAGAGGCCGCATCGGGAGTACTGGAATCAATAGACAACCCCAGTGGATTTGCAGGTGAAGTGTTACCTCACCTAGAAGGACTTTTTGGGGCCCTGAGTAGAGGTGAGGGAGGAGGTGAATGGCACTTTGACCGCTTGCAGGGATAAGTGCCAGGAGCGACGAATGGACAAGGGAATACACCAATCATCTGCAGTGACATTTTCAACACACTGGTCTGAATAACAACAGGTTTTACTTACCACATTTCCCCTGCAGATTAAAGAGCGGACATCTCAGCAGCATTCTTCATCTCACTGGGATCTGTGACTTACAGTGACCTCAAATACAATCCGGAACGTATTCTTTGACTGCTTTGCTCATGCAGACCCTGGCCACTCTCAGATTCCTTGTATCTAGGCTGCAGCTCCTAATCCCTGCCATACCTCGCCATTTGTTGCTCACTGCCGTTTAAGGTAGGTGACCAGAAGCCTATATGTAAGGAGAGGAGATCCGATCAGCCCACCAGAGCTGATGAGATTTCCGCATTGCTATATTCCTCAGAGTGCAGGCATTCGGAGACTGTGCTCATGTCCCGACAGTGATCTCCCTGGCAACCTCCTGCGAAGTACATCCGACTGGAGCCTCTGATCATACTGCACAAAGACCATGACTCTAGTGGGCAACAGGAACTCAGAGGGTTGAGCAACATCTGTGGAGGGGGGTGGGGGGGGGGAAGAGAAGGATCTGTTGACATTTTGTAGTGAAGCTCTGCATTAGGACTGAGATCAGACTATTTTTCAACAGCCTGTCCAAAGATCTGGTCCCAGGAGTGCTGCCTCACCCATTCTCATCAGTTCAACATCTGTGCCTTCAATAGCAGTTCTGTAGTACTAAGTCACTAGGGGAGTTTTGCTTGCATTTTGTAATGCCCCTTTAAGGGCAGGCTTCACAGGTTGGATCTGCAAGGCTTTGATGCTGTCATCTTCAGGAATTCGCAATGGACAAATTGTGAATACCTCACTGAGAGTGATGTCATGCAGTGCTACACAGGCAAAGCCCAGAATACTAAGCAAGAAACTACCTGCTGGAGCAGCATCTATGGGGGGAAGGACTTGGGTGATGTTTTGGATCAAAACGTAGCACCAGGATTTAAGTACAGAATGTTATCTTGTGAACCTCACAGTAGTACATTGGTGACTTTTACAAACACTGATTGATATTTCTATTTTAAAGTAATTAAGTGGTAAAGTAATTTCTAGTCCAGCATGTTTTAAATGCAATTTTATTTGAACTGATTTTTTTGGAATATTTTTATGATCTGAAAGGAGTGAATTGTTTCACAAGTTGATTACCTTATTCTTAATAATATGCCATAATTTGAGTGGTTAGCTTTGTAAGCAATGTTAATGAAGGACAAAGAATTCCTCCTTGATTAAAAACATAGAATGAAATCCAGTTTGTATTATTTCTACCATATCCAACATTCTTGAATATTTTTATTAAGGAAATGAACTCTGAT
Source organism: Mobula birostris (assembly GCF_030028105.1). Lineage (NCBI taxonomy): Eukaryota > Metazoa > Chordata > Chondrichthyes > Myliobatiformes > Myliobatidae > Mobula > Mobula birostris. The sequence continues at coordinate 45,166,183 of NC_092387.1, read as the reverse complement.
ACAATTTGGAGACGTCAATCTTAGAGAATTCTGGAGCCTATACATTGGTCGTTATTTGTTGTTCTCACTACCAAATAAACAAATACTAAGGTTGCCCAATAGTTGCAAAGTGGCTACACCGGTTTGACTGTAGAACTTTATTAACTCCTGATTGACTCTCTCACCTCTCTCGGTGACCTACATGTGCTCTTAGTTCAGCAATTATCTAATACTAAAATTCTTGTTTTCAAATTCTTTCATGGTTAAATCCCTTCCTATCTCTGTAATCTCCTCCAGCCCAACAGTCCAAGACACTTGTGCTCCACCTGGTCTGGTGATCGCCTTTAATTTAAACATTCCAGTAACACTGACTTCAGCTGCCATTGCCTTAAGCTGTGGAATTCTCTGCCTCAGTCACTCCAATTCCTCTCCCACGTTGCCCTCCTTTCAGAGGCTTCTTACATTCTGTCCCTGCAACCAAGCCCCCCCCCCCCAATATGTCTCCTTTGTGTGTTTCTGTGTCAGAGACTGTTCCATGATTGTTCCTGTGACGTTTTACAATATTAAAAACACCGTATAAATACAAGTTGTTGTTACATGGAGATGGTACAATGGCATGCAGGATCATCAGAAATTTTAGCTGTAAGTATTGGGGAAATGGCATCCAAAGATTTATTAAGTTTTGTACTCTGTCCCTGCAGAGGGAGTTTAGTTTGGGTAAAACTAATTTGTTAAAATAGTTTTTACTGTCATAGTGAAGCAAAGACACCTTTGCCCCTTGTTTACTTCAAAACATTCCCATCAATGACTGTTATCAATGTTATTCCCTGTTCCTCATGCTTCCACGTTTATTTTCCTCTGTGGTGCAGTGGATGGTGTTTACTCTGCTTCCAGTTACAGTTAGCAATCTTCCTCTCCAAATCACGTTGGCTAATATTTCTCCCTATCCCCCCACACTTGCTCTGTAAGCCCCTTCAAGCACCAACCCTCCACCTTAGAGTCCAAGCGGAGCAGGCGGAAGAGGAGACATCTCCCAACGGCTTCAAAGGCGGATGAGGATGCCCAACAATGGGTAGAGAGGCTTGCGAGCACGCCGCAAGAACCGCCGTAGACCCACAACACTCGGGGCTTGTCTACCTAGCGTGTGAAGCCTGGATTCAGTGGACTGCGTGGAAGAAACCATCACTGGTTCAACGAGCAGAAAGGCGATTCTCAGCAATGCGTCGTGGAGCGCTAAGAGGGCACAGTGAGACACACAGAACACTGCTGGCCATCCACTGCATCCTGACCTATCTCCAGCTGTCTCGACTATGTCTTGCCACTGGGTCCAGATAGGCCAGGATGAGGCAGTGAGGCTGATGACCTGCGCAACTCTCCCTCACTTTAATCCAAGTCAAGCACAAGTCATGACTTCAAACCCAACGCGCAGCCTAAAGTCCTGTGGCGATGGGGGAGTGGCGAAGCAGCAGGTACGGATACACTGGAAGCTGTAGTCACAAACCTGCACACAGGTCGCCCAGGGCATAGGGTCGCTCTCTACTGGACCAAAGCAGCAGTTGAGTTCGGCAGCCCCCTGGGTGTCTGAGCAGCCCTCTTTAGGATCGCTCTGCTCACCTCCATGGAGGAAGGGGCTGGAAAAGGTGACTCAAACATAGTCTGCTTCACTTCACCCTGGCCAGCTTACCGCGGCTGGTGGGGATCCCTCATAGCGGTCGACCTACAACGGTGAAGAAGAAAGTGATGGTGCTCAACCTTGGCACATGGAACGTGAGAACTCTGCGGGATAACATCAAGGCAGACAGACCAGAGAGAAGAACTGCACTGGTTGCAAAAGAGCTAGCTCGCTACAACGTGGACAAAGCAGCTCTCAGCGAAACGCGCCTAGCAGACAAGGGCAAGCTGACAGAACGTAGTGGTGGATACACGTTCTTCTGGAGCAGTCGCAGCAGTGCTGAACGACGAGAAGCAGGCGTGGGATTTGCCATCAATTCTAACCTCGCCTGTAAACTCACCAAGCACCTAGAGAGCATCAACGACCGCCTGATGACACTTCAGCTCCCACTTGCAAACAAGCAGAGTGCTACGCTGATTAGTGCCTATGCTCCCACCATGACCAACCCAGGTGACATTAAAGACAAGTTCTATGAAGAACTCGACGCCCTCATCTCAGCAATCCCACAGTCAGAGAAGCTCATCGTTCTCGGGGACTTCAATGCCAGAGTAGGGACAGACTACCAAACCTGGGAAGGGATCATTGGAAGACACGGCACTGGCAAGTGTAACAGCAACGGCCTTCTGCTCCTCAAGACGTGTGACACACGACTTTGTCATCACCAACACCCTGTTCTGCCTACCCACCCGTAAGAAGACGTCATGGATGCACCCACGCTCGAAGCACTGGCATCTGATTGACTACATCATCACCAGGAAGAGGGACAGGGTGGATGTCAGAGTGACGAGGGCCATGTGTGGTGCCAACTGCTGGACCGACCACTGCCTCATTGTGTCCAAGTTCAGGCTTCGCATTCTGCCCATGAGAAGACCCCAAGGGCAGAAGATTGCAAAGAGGCTGAATGTCTCCAAGCTGAAAAGCAGCAGGGTTGCAGAAGAATTCATCGATGACCTTGAAAGCAGACTGCCAGACACACCACAGGATGACGGGACCAGTGTTGAGGAACAGTGGACGGCCTTCAGAGACGCTGTCTACACTACCGCCCTCGAACATCTCGGACCAGCAACCCGAAGAAACCAAGACTGGTTCGATGAGAATGATGAAGAAATACAGGCACTACTAACGGAGAAACATCCACATTACAGAACGCATCAGAACGACCCCACGTCGCTAGCCAAGAAAGATGCCTTTACCAACGCAAGAAGAAAGGTGCAGAAAAAACTTCGTGAGATGCAGGACAGCTGGTTCAGCAAGAAGGCCGATGAAATCCAGGGCTATGCAGATAGCCACGACATAAAGCGCTTCTACGATGTGCTTAAGGCTGTATACAGACCCCAGTCCTCCGGCTCCTCACCCCTCCTCAACGCAGATGAGACGCAACTGCTGACAGAGAAGAAGCAGATTCTGGATCGGTGGGCTGAGCACTTTAACAACGTCCTTAACCGCCCTGCCGATGTCAACGACGAGGCCATTGCCCGCCTGCCCCAGGTAGAGATCAACAAGAACCTCGAAACCCTCCCCACAGTAGATGAAGTCAGGAAGGCAGTGAAGCAACTCTTCTGTGGCAAAGCGCCAGGACCCGATGCAATCCCTGCTGAGGTATACAAAGCAGGAGGCCCTGTCATGATGCAAAAGCTGACTGTACTCAGTCCATGTGGAAAAAAGGACAGGTCCCGCAACAGCTGAAAGATGCCAGCATAGTCCACATCTACAAGAGGAAAGGCAACCGCCAGTCTTGTGACAACCACCGAGGCATCTCCCTCTTGTCTGTCGCGGGGAAGATTCTGGCCCGTGTCCTGCTCAACCGCCTTCTCCAACATCTTGAGCAAGGTCTGCTCCCAGAAAGCCAGTGCGGCTTCCGTGCTGAACGTGAGACCACGGACATGATTTTTGCTGCGCGCCAACTCTAGGAAAAATGCCAGGAGCAACACAGCGACCTCTTCGTGACCTTTGTCGATCTAACCAAGGCTTTCGATACAGTCAGCAGAGAAGGCTTGTGGAAGATCATGGAGAAGTTTGGCTGCCCCAGCAAGTTCATCACAATCGTCCGGCAGTTCCACGACGGTATGATGGTGAAAGTTCTGGATGACGGCGACGAGTCGGAGGCCTTCCCGGTGACAAATGGCGTCAAACAAGGCTGCGTTCTTGCCCCGACTCTGTTCAGTATGGTATTCTCTGCCATGCTGACAGATGCCTTCCGTAACTACGAAGAAGGAATCCACGTCAGATACAGGACTGACGGCAGGTTGTTCAACCTTAGGCGCCTGCAGGCAGTTACAAAGGTGCGAGAGACTGTCATCAGAGACTTCTTGTTTGCTGACGACTGCGCACTCAACACCAGCACAGAGCAGGAGATGCAGCGTGAAATGGACTGCTTCTCACAAGCCTGCGACAACTTCGGTCTCACTATCAGCACCAAAAAGACCAAAGTTATGTACCAGCCTGCCCCAGGAAAGCCATACCAGGAGCCGCGCATCACGGTGAAGGGCCAGAACCTCCAGGCAGTCGACAACTTCACCTACCTGGGCAGCATACTCTCTCGCGCAGTGAACATAGATGCTGAGGTCAGCAACAAGATTGCCAAAGCCAGCGCCACCTTTGGGAGACTCCGTGAGAACGTCTGGGAGCGGAGAGGACTCAGCCTTACCACCAAGCTGAAGGTCTACTGTGCAGTGGTCCTTACCACCCTTCTTTACGCCAGTGAGACCTGGACTGTCTACAGCAGACACGCCAAACAGCTCAACCATTTTCACCTGAGCTGTCTTCACAGGCTCCTCCACATCAGGTGGCAGGACAAAGTCCCCGACACGGAAATCCTGGAACGAGCTGGGCTCTGCAGCGTCTACACCCTCCTGCTGAAAGCCCAAGCCGGGTGGGCTGGACATGTGGTCAGAATGCCAGACAGCCGATTGCTTAAGCAGCTGCTGTACAGAAAACTGTGTCAGGGCAAGCGCTCAGTCGGGGGGCAGAAGAAACGTTACAAAGACTGCCAGAAAGCGTCCCTCAAAGGCTTGGGTGTCGACATCAACACGTGGGAGACGCATGCCCTCGACCGTCCAGCTTGGCGCAGCAAGATCACCACAGGAGCCCGTGCAGCTAAAGTCAGGCGCATCATCGAGGCGCAACGAAAGTGTGCTGTGTGCGAGGCCCGAGCAGCATCCACTGCCACGACAGCACCCACCCACTTGTGTCCCACATGTGGGCGAGTCTTCAGGGCCCGGATTGGCCTCATCAGTCACCTCCGGACCCACAGCCACCAATCTCCCATTTGACTTTGAAGCCATGGTCATCTTCGACTACGAAGGACGAACAGCATCTCCAAGGACAGACATTAAAATACTGTTGATGGGCTAGTAAGGAGCTGCAAGTAATTTTTTTTTCTTTAGGTTATCATGTGCATTCCTATGGCACACTTGTAATATACCACTTATCAACACACTGCTCATTTGTTTAAATTAATCCAGGTATGATTTTATTAACAATGTAAGCAAAATCTACACTGTTATGATAATATTACTTCCACCTCTAACCCACTGTAAATCAAACAGGAGACTCGTATTTATATTTAATCTTACAAAGACACCAATATCTGAAGAGACAGGAACCACGTAATTTTACTTTATTTCATTGGCTGATTTCTTTAATGGTTTTCAGATCAGCTGTAAGGTTGTTGGATTTTTGACTTGATAATATTGTGCCATCAACTTCACAATTTACTTTTGTTGTGGCTCTGGAAATTTCAAACCACAAGAGGAGCAGAGTGAAATGTAGTCTATTGGTTGTGGAGGTGGGTGGGTGCTGTGTAGGAGAGGAACAGGGACTCTCCACAGTTTTTTATATATATATATAAATCAGTGTGCATGTACAATATATACTGAATGTGTGTACAGTGTGTCTCTTCAAAGTATTAGAATGTCAATGACAGCACACACAGCCGTTGGGGGATGGATGTCTCACAAGGGATTAACATTCAGAGACAGTGGTATAAACTCCGCAGATGTAAACTCAGCTCTTTTACACTCTCAGTCTCAATAACAGCAGCTAAAACTTGATTAAAGAGAAATAGACAAACAAGAAGATTAATGTCGATTATAACTGAATGTAGCATTTGTAATTTCGGTGGTTCTTGATTTAAAAATGAAAAACACTTACAAATAGTTACAAAATCCAGCTGTTTCTCCCGGTCTCTAAGAGTGCAAACTAAATATTGTTGCAAGTAATGTGAACTCAGTCAAAAGCTTACCTGTCTAGAACTTGGATTGGTGAACATCAGGGACAAAATGGGGTGGATTTTGCATGGTTTTCCAGGGAGCAGCTACAATCAAGTCATCCTCGGAGATGGAGGTTCCAGATATTATATAAATTACTTTGGTGAAAATGTGGATGGTCATGTTAATGAGACACAGATTGGTAGAATTGTGGGATGTAGGTCATTTGCAGAAATGTATGGAGAAATAGCAGATGGCCTTTATTCTGGGCAAGTGTGAGTTGTTGCATGTTGGGAGGCTAATTGTAAAAGGAAAATGTACTGTTATTGGCAGGACACTTAGCAGCCTTGATGTACAGAGAGAACTTGGAATGCAAGTTCATGGCTCCCTGAAAGTGACTGCGCCGGTTGATAGGGTGGTAAAGGAGGCACATGGCATGCTTGCTTTCATTAGTCAAGGCACTGAGTTAATGAGTTAGGAAGCTATTTTGCAGCTTTATAAATCTGTGGTTAGGCTGCATCTGGAGGATTGCATTCTTTTCTGGTTGCCCCATTATAGCAATGATAGAGGTTTCAGAGAGGGTGCAGAAGAGGTTTATCAGCATACTGTCTGGCTTAGGAAATATAAGCTGTGAGAGAGGTTGGAAAAACCTGGGATGTTTTCTCTGAAGTATCAGAGACAGGGGTGATCTGATTGAAGTTTATAACATTATGAGGTATAGACAGACAATAACTATATTTTTACCAGTGTCAAAAACGCCTAATACTAGAGGACATCTCATTTGAACTTTATGGCCTCACATTAATAATGTGGGGTAATGATGCAGCTCTATAAAACTCTGGTTAGGCCATACTTGGAGTACTGTGTCCAGTTCTGGTCACCTCACTATAGGATGGATGTGGAAGCATTGGAAAGGGTACGGAAGAGATTTACCAGGATGCTGCCTGGTTTAGAGAGTATGCATTATGATCAGAGATTAAGGGAGCTAGGGCTTTACTCTTTGGAGAGAAGGAGGATGAGAGGAGACATGATAGAGGTATACAAGATATTAAGAGGAATAGATAGAGTGGACAGCCAGCGCCTCTTCCCCAGGGCACCACTGCTCAGTACAAGAGGATATGGCTTTAAGGTAAAGGGTGGGAAGTTCATGGGAGATATTAGAGGAAGGTTTTTTACTCAGTGTGGTTGGTGTGTGGAATGCATTGCCTGAGTCAGTGGTGGAGGCAGATACACTAGTGAAATTTAAGAGACCGCTAGACGGGTATATGGAGGAATTTAAGGTGGGGGGGTTATATGGGAGGCAGGGTTTAAGGGTCGGCACAACATTGTGGGCCGAAGGGCCTGTACTGGGCTATACTAGTCTATGTTCTATTAATGCAAGGTTTTTTTAAACATAGAGTGGTGGTCATTTGGAATGTGCTGCTAAAGGTGTGGTCAAGGTAGATATGACGGAGGTGTCTTAAGGAGATCTTAGGCACATGAATGAGCAGAGAATGGAAGGATATGGACTACATGTAAGAGGAAGAGATTAGTGTAATTAGGCATCATTAGCTTAATTAACAGGTACAATGAGGTCCCTGTAGCTATTACTAAGAGTGCCTTTAGGCTGCTGAAGATTGATTTCTGTTGCTCAGCTAAGTCTACAGATGTACTACAATGTCCACCAATCAGAAAAGGACTTCTTTTGGTGTGCCACTTGTTGCACAGCTTGGGCAACCAATGACAGCAACTGATGCTGCAGGAAGCGCAACAAGAAGACCCTAGAGCCTGAGGGATAGAGGATACAGGCTGAAGAACAGGAGGATGAGGAAGGTGAAAGTCCCAGCAAAACACTAACATCCTTATATGTCTGTAGAAGAGAGACAGACTTAGGTAAAAATGAACTCATTGAAAGAAACAGTTTTCATCAGGAGCTTGCTAAATCAGATCACTTTATTTCCAGTATGTGAAATACACATGAATTGATTGCTTTGTTGCAAAGTATAAACATAAGACATAATACCATAATGGACAACACAATAGCAACGAACAATTTACAGGATAATAGTGCAAACAGCAATGAGCAATCAGCAATTAGCAGAATGGTCATATGCACAAATGTCAATAATCAAACTTTAATAAATATGAACAGCCACAATAATTATCAACAGAATAAGGAGAGCATGGAAAACCATTTAAAGCAGAGGTTCCCAACCTGAGGTCCACAGACCACTCAGTTAGTGGTAATGCTCCGTGGCATTAAAAAAAAAGTTGGGAATGTGCAGGGACAGTTAGGGCATTACACCTGAGTGAGTTTTGTTGAGAAGCTGGATAGTGACAGGAAAAAAGCTTCGCAGATGGCGTGTGGTCCTGGTGGTGATAGACTTGTAGCATCTCCCTGATGGCAAATTGGTGACGGCTCGGGTGGAGTCAGCAGTACTTTTTTTTTCAGCTCTTTTCTTTGATCTGGTGATGAACAGGCATTTTAATTTTAATATCAGTAACTGATGGCCAATGATCTTTCCTGCTAAGTGAACCACTTGTAGAAACCTGAAATAAGAGAGGAGGTGGCAGGAAGCCAAACGGTGACAGAGGTGGTCACAACACTCTCAATGATGGCTGATTAAAAACACAACAGGATACACCCTGAGCTGTTAAGTTTCTTAAACTGGCATAGGGAAAACAATCCTTGCTGGGCTTTCCTAGTGATGAGCATAACGTACTTGACCTACTTCAATGTATTGGTAATGAAGGTCCCCACAAAGTTGAATGACTTGACCACAGACACGATCTGACCATTAATTTCCAAGGGGGTTGTCAGCAGAAGTCAATCCTCATTTCCACTGCCTTGATAGCATTCAGCTCCAAGTTGTTACGAGCGCACCATATTGCAAGATGGTCTACCTCTCTTTGATACATCATAATTAGAGATGAGACCAACTGCAGTCGTGTCATGCACAAACTTTAGGATTTTAATGGATTTGTCTGTGGAGGTTCATATAGCCCCCAGTGCAAATAAAATTACCCTTTCCATGTGATAATCCTTAACACCAGCATAGTTCACCAGTAATTAGTCAAGAGATCCCAGACAACAGACAGTTCTTCACATTTCCTTTTAGGACCACCTACACTGATCACAACATCACAAGTAAAGCATCTCTGATCCAATTAAGTAGGCTGCTACAGGTGTTCTTAGTTAACAGCCACTTACTTTGACAGACTTTGAAAGTCCAAGAAACTTATTTCTGCATTCCTCAAATGAGTAGGAATTCTCACAGCTGGCAACAGCTGGAGCCACTTCCTGCCAGGCTCCTCCATGATGGTTCTAGCTGCTTTCCTTGCCATCACTTCCCTTATCCCCACCTCCCCAGCACACAGGAATTCCCAACTCAGACCCTCTGTTGTTAGAACCTACCTGTCTCATTCACTGAATCTAAGGGCTGCCACGGCTCCTTGATCCTCAGTCTGTTCCGTGGCAGCCATAAGATATAGTAAATGCCTTGAGCTGCCATGAGGTCTATGCCTTTCAGCAGCTGTCACCCTTCCTCAAAGATTCAAAGTCCATTTATTATCAAAAAGTGTATAAATTATGCAACCTTGAGATTTGTCTGCTTACAGGCAGTCACAAAACAAGAAATCCAAAAGTACCCTATTTAAAAAAAAAATCAACGCCCGATGCAGAGAGAAAAGAAAAAAAAACACAAATCATACAAAACAATAGACTCGAGCAACAGCAATCCGAGCCAAGATGGTTCTTAGATGATTGTATGGCAAACTATTGGAAGTTGCGTTCAACTAAACCGTAAAACTGCATCTGTCCTGTTGCAAAACAAAGTTCTAATTGTAAACACATCCCAATACTTTTTCAGACACTTCTTTGACCAACTTTGCAATTATTTTGGTGGAGCATCCAACTGAGATTTAGTGCAAAATGCAGCATCAATTTAGTACCCTAGAAAAATGAGCATAGAGTTTGCCATTGCCAGTTGCTTCAACACAGGAGATGGTTAAACTGTGTTAATGTTTCTTCTCAAAAACCTTTGTCTCCTAATGTTGCCAACAGTTACTTCCAGGTTTGTAAATTTTGTGTGTTCTGAGTAAAGACTGAGAAAGTCTGGTCTGTAAGTAAAATAACTTGGAAAGCAAGCTTATAGCATCTGCTCATCTCTTTAACTGTAGCAGTGTTTTTGGCTATTTTGCCTAAACGTATCTGATCAGTTTACTGTACTTGTGAATAGCAATTCTTTGAAACGCTTTCTACTTGAAAGTACAGCATATTGTATGGTAAGTGTTAGTTTCAAATTGCTATGGAATGTGCTTTCGTGAATCTTTTAAAAAAAGAAGTTTACATTTTGATTAACGCACACAAAATGCTGGCGGAGATCAGGCGGCATCTAGGGAGGGGAATAAAAAGTTGACATTTTGGGCCATGACCCTTCATCGGGACTGGAAAGGAAATGTGGAGAAACTAGATTAAGAAGGTGAGAGAAAGGGGAAAGAGTACAAGCTAGAAGGTGATGGGGAAGTTAGTTGGGTGGGGGAGAGGAGATGAAGTGAGGAGCTGGGAAATGATGGATGGTAAAGGGTTGAAGAAGAAGAAAGCTGATAGAATGGTTCATGAGAGAAAGGGAGAGAGGACGGGCACCAGAGGGAGGTGATAGGCAGGTGAGGAGAAAAGAAAGGGTAAGAGAGGAATCAAACTTGGGAACGTAAAAAGAAGAGGAGGAGTAAGAAATTACCGAAAGTTAGAGAAATTGATGTCTGTGTTGATTATTTTGTAAGAATCCTTTGTGAAGGAGCTGACTATATTGCCTTTATCCTGGGTTCCCATGAGTTGTGTGGTGGAGTTATGATGGACAATAAAATGAACAAGGGCGGTTTATGTTCCTCCCCAGTAAAGAGCAAGTTATACAAGCATTAAAGTGATTTCTTCTATGCGATGTTGTGCTGGGGCAATGACATCAACACAGATGATGCCAACATGCTCAATAAACCGATTAGTAAAGGCTGGCTGTATTATAGGAGTCACACTGCAGGCTGTGGTAGAAGAAAGGACTCTATGGAAAATCCTGGCAATTCTGGACAATGTTTCTCATCCCCTGCATGCCACCTTGGCTGAACAGAGGAGCACTTTCAGTAATAGATTAAAACAACTGCACTGCTCCAAAGAACGCTATATGAGGTCATTCTCAACCTTGACCATTAGGTTCTATAAAGAATCAACCGCTAGCCAAGGAAGTGATGACCCCCTCCTATTAGACTATTTGAGGTAACTCACTTTTTACACTCAATTTTCTAATAATATTTGTGCATCTGTGCATTTGTAATGCTACTGTGACACTGTAATTTCCTTTGAGATCAATAAAGTGTCCATCCATCTATCTATTTCCCTTTGGCCTCTTCGGGAAAGTTTAAAAAAAAGGTCTTACCTTGGATCCTGATGAGGGGTCTTGGCCCGAAGCGTCGACTCTATTCCTTTCCATAGATGCTGCCTGCCTGCTGAGTTCTTCCAGTATTTTGTGTTTGTTGCCTTGGATTTCCAGCTTTTGCAGATTTTCTCCCGTTTGTGTCACATTGGATCTTGCTGTGCCTCATTAAGCCACAGGCTATCCTGTGTGAATATGGGTGCCTTTCCACGCTTAATTTAATTTTGAACAGAACTTCAGACCTTCCCCAGTAATGTTGCAATTCACTCTGTTAGGCTGAACACATTTTTTTTTCTGCATTTGAAAGGGCCAGGAGAAATCATTACTTATTTGTGGTGGAAAGAGGGAGGGTGGAAACAAAATTCATTTTAACTGCCTGTGAGTTGCTATAACTTGTACAGATTGATTAAGAGACAAGCTGAGGAGGAAGCTTAAAAAAAGTTGTTGAAGCTTAGTCAATAAATGGAAAACTAAAATGATATTTGACATGAATCTACTAGGTTTAGTTCTGAGTTGTTTTCAAACTTTAACTTTGTACTTTCAGCATGATTTTGCATTGATCTTGGCCGGTGCTTTGACTGTTTTCAGCATTCATTGGTGAAGTGCCTGGATATATTGACGCCTGTCAAACATTTCCTTTCCATGTGATGTGAGAACACATTAGGGACACTTGGCCTCGTGTGTTGCCACAAAGCTACAGAATGAGAGACAGAGGAATGTTGGAAAGTTATTTTTGTTAGACTGATCATAGCGAATGTATGTTTCATTGGAGGCAGAATGCATTTGAACTAGACTGATCTATGAGCTTGTATGTCTCTGGTGGCAGGAGGTACTTTTTATACAAGGAATGTGAACTTGCACATCTTGTGAAAGGAAAGTGCGTGTTTTATCAACATACTAAAACAAACATTGGTTATTCTGATTGTTGTGGTAATATTGCCAACTTCCAACAAGGCCAAGATGAATTGAGGTAAATTAGGTAAGAGTTCATACACTGAAGAAGCTCCCAAGTGGGAAACGGGAACAGGTCTGGAGCAGTAACATTCAATATCAGTTCATATTTGCCAGCGATTATTATATAAAGTCTTACAATCAGGATGTAGTAACATTTTATGATGGCTTCAGTTCAATTCAGGAACAGTTATTACCCTTCAGTCATCAGACAACAATGCGGATAATTTCTGTCACTTAAACACTGAACTTACTCCACAACTGTGGACTCATTTTCAAGTACTCTACAACTGGTGTTCTTGGTAATATTTATTTATTTGTCTGTTTGTATTTGTGCAGTTTTTTGCACATTGGTAGTTTATATATAGTTTTTCATTGATTCCATTGTTCTACTGTGAATGCCTGCAGGGAAGTGAATCTCAGTGCTATATGGTGATAATACATAATTTGAACTTACTTTGAACTTTGAATTGGTATTTTGTTTTTGGACAATGTGATTTGATGTTGCATTCAGGGTTGCAGGTTGGAGGGTTGCTAGGCAGAATAGGCAAATATAATTACTTAGTAGTTTCTGCAGAAACAAAACTCTATGGTATTTGATAATGCAAGACTATTTCACTTCTGAGCTTAGTAACAGATTTAAAACATCACCCCAAATTGTCATTAAACGAAAAGAAAACTGAAACTAAGAAATTGGAACAGAGTAATTGAATCTAATTGTAATTGTTTGGAATTGTTAGAATTAGATGTTAGGCTTTCTTCAACTTTAAAAGTAAAAGTTGCAAACTAAAGTTAATACTACAGTTAAAAATATTTGTTCCAAAGAAAATCAAAATCTGCTTTAGAGATCTTTTGCAAATAATTACCTCTCCATATGCATGGTCATTATTTTAGGTATTGTGGTATTTTAAGGATTGGCCATGACATAGAAGTTAGCTTGTCACATCGGAGCCACAGAATCAAAAATTCAACCCTTTGATGTTGGCTGTTCAATCCAGACCAAGGAAGTGGCAGACCATTGTTGGGAGTCTTGACTGTTGGTTGAGGCTTGGTTGTCAATCAGTGTGTGGAAGGGGTCACTCACTGTCTGGCTGCCGTTGTCTAGTGGGAGGAGAGGGTAGTGGCAATCAGTGAGTGTAGGGGAGTGAGAGCTGGTATCTGGGTGAATATAGTTGTGCAGTTAGAGGTGGCAAGTGTTGGACATGGAGGTAGCACCGTCACATATCCTGCAAGGTCATAGTACTTTACCTAGATCTCTATGTAACAGTGGCTATAGCTTCGCGAGATCACTAATGCTGTCATTTTATGTCTGGAATTTATTTTGTGACCTTTTCGCCATGGACCCCTCTCTTTGATACTGCTCTCCTTAAATCAGATTCCGTACTTTCTTTCTATGAATCTGAAGGCTTTCTCCACCCCCCATCTTCTTTATGGCTCTTCTATTTTAGTAACTGTATCACTGTGAAATAGAGTTCCTAACATATTAAGCTCGTAGTAAAGAGGCCCCAGGTTATGAATGCCTGATTTACCAACACCCACACATACAGTCCGAATGGGCACCCATGATATTACTAAATTTGAAAGGTCAACATATGCCTGTTCCTATGAATAGAAAAATTAAGTTCCCCTTTCTCGACTTTCAGTAATTGTTCTTTCTTATTGCTCTTATGGGTTTTTGATGTCATTTATTATAATACTATGAAGGTAGAGTTACCACATTGAGCGATTTTTGTGTATTTTCTGACTTGTAGATTAAATCGATATCAGTAAAACTGGAACCCATTCATCACCTGGGGATGTTCTGTATCCTCACTTATTGTATTTTATGACATGGCAGCTGGCCGTTCGGCCCATTGGATCCGTGTAGACTCCCATGGAAACAATCCCATTTGTCTCACTCTATCGCTCCTTATTTCCCTGTATCTACCTATTACCTCCCTCACATGTTCTTTGGCTCCTCTTTGATTAATGTACTTAATCTCCAGTAACGCACCAGGATTTCAATCTGCATTCCTTGCACTCACCTTGATTCTGCTTTGAACTCAAAGTATTCTCACTTGTTCAATTTCAAAACCTTAACTGTAAACTCAAAGAACTTGACAAAGCCTTGTGATGCAGCCAGTTGAAGCAAGATCATGAAAACCCTTGTGCTTTCTAAAATGAAATAAATTTGCCATCTCTTTGATGTAATGAAGAAGATCGTAAGGGCCACTAGTTGGAATAGAGTACTGAGCAAAGGTGAACTTGGTCAACATTTGAATAGCAAATCACTGCAGCTCCCTTTCAGAGCGGACTTTAAATTTGCCTTAGCAATCACTGGTCTGGATAGGGACCATTGGAGACTAATAACAAATTCTTGGATGAACAATTTGGACAGGCGGTATCTGTGGAGGCAGAGGAATGCTGGGTTTTTGGGGTCCAGCCTCTGCATTGGTTGGATGGATCCAGTGAGATGAATGTCCTGTTTCCATGTCATAAGATATAACTATGAGATGAATAACACGACATAACATCTCGATCTGAAACATTGCCCATCCTTTTCCCTCCACAGTTGCTGCCTGATCTACTGAGTTCTAGCAGCTTTTTTTTTAGCTCCAGGTTCCAGTACCTGCAATCTGGGTAAAGATCCCCAATGCTTCAGTTTTGTTTATCTGGACTTGACAAGAGGGTGGCTTTCCCAGCTTTCCAAAATGACTTAGGATGTAATGGACCATTTTCTCACCTCCCACTTCCAAATTCCAACCAATTTCCCTTCCTTTCTGACCCAACCACTTCCTCCTGTGCGCCCACACCCACTGTCTCCATCAGTTCTTTCACCCTCCTGCCACAGCACCTGATGTAATCTTCCCCTACCAACACTCCGTCACACTCATCAATTAACTCCTGCCCCCTGTCCTAGACACCAGTAGGCCAATATTCTTCCTGATGGGAATCGGGACCGCTCCTGATTAATCCCGATGAGGCACAAAGCTTGAAGTGTCTTCCTTCCCACAGTCATCATTGCCTTCACTGGATAACACACCCAGTTTGGTGCAGAAAAGAATTTTGACAGCACTGAATTTCAAATCCAAGATAGATTGTCTTAATATTTTTGGCATTTGATATTTTCAAAAAAGTGAGCTAAGTAATTTCTTCCTGCTAATACTATGACTTGTAGAGCCTGATTTCAAATGCCACACATTGAAGTTCAGGAAGCAGACCACAGAAGTTTCATGTCCTGAAGCTTTTGTACAGAACCAACATTTTATCTGGCATCTATATTTTCTATTCCTGCATAAGACCCTGAGTATTTAAGGCTTAGAATGAGGCCATTCAGTCCATCATGTTGATGCTGTCCTGAAATAAAACAGGTTAATCCCATTTACCATCTTATGGTTTGTGGACCTTCCAAATGCTCCTCCAGATTCCTTTTGAAAGGTTTCTGTTTCTGCCTCCACCAGACTTTCAAACAGCCTGTATTCGCTTTTTTAAATTATACAAAGCCAGTTCACAACTGTGTTAACTGAACACACATTTTGTTTATACATTTCGCTCAGTAAGCATTCAAATGGCTGATGTAAATTATTCCAAACGTTTCTTTATAAGCTGCACAGAACTTGGGCTTAATAAAAATATTATATCAGTAGTAATTTGTTTTGTTTTAATATTCATGCCTTAGCTCAAGGTTTATAATTGATTATAACCTATAGTGCCATTGTTCCTCAGAATCTTGTCCATAGAACATTAGCAAGATAACATTTATTTTCCATCCATAATTAGTAGGGTTGCTGATGGAAAGGCATTAATAGTCAACAGTGTAAGCTTGGACTCTTATGTAAGACTGGTCAGTTTATGGTGATGTTTCCTTTCTCATAGAATGTCAATGAATCATTTGGGGCTTATAATAATCCATTATCTTTTTCCCTAGTCTCAGATTAATACTTGACAGATCTGTTGCATTTATTTTCATGACTTAGTATTTTAACTTTTGACCTTCCTTTTGGTCGCATAATGGTTAGCACAACTCTTTACAGTTACAGTTGACCTGGCTTCAATTCCCACCGCTGCCTATAAGGAGCTTTTCACGTTCTCCCCATGACTGCCTGGGGTTTTCTCCGAGTGCTCAGGTTTCCTACCACAGTCCAAAGATGTACAAGTTGGCAGGTTAATTGGTCATTGTAAATTGTCCCATAATGAGGCACAGATTAAATAGCAGGATTGCTAGGCAGCGTGACTCAAAGGGCCGGAAGGGCCTATTCTGCACTGTATCTCGATAAATAAATAAACTGTTACTCCAGTCATCAGATCATTGTTACAGCCCACTATTTGCAAAGCAATATACTCAATTCCTTTTAACACTTGGTCAAAAACTGAAGCCCAGAGGAGTACTGGTTTATTGTGGGACTGAGTTGCATTTTCCCTTGGGTACTCATTCAGTTCCACTTAGAAAGCTCTGAACAACTTTGTTTAAGGCATCCACACAAACAGATCATAACCCCTTTATTATAACAGGCAGCTTTGTCACATCCCCCTCTGTCCCCTTTTGAGTCTGTGTTCCTGGTTATCATACTGTTGGCTATTGGAACAACTTTACTCAGTTTATCCTCACTGAAAGCACCATGATCTCCTCTCCATCATCTTCACTCCCAGGAAAACAATGTCATCTTCTTCAGCCTAACTTTGTAGCTGAAACCCAGAAACCATTCTAGTAAATTATTCTTGCACCTTTCCATAGTGAAGTGACCAGAATTGGACACAGACTAACCTGCATTTTATAGAGGTTCAAAATAAGTGCTATGAAATACTTCGAGAGATTGGTTATGGCACACATCAACCACAGCCTACCGGTCAACCTCGATGCTTTGCAATTCAGCTACCGGAGCAACAGGTCCACGGCAGATGCCATCCCTCTGGCCCGACATTCCTCCTTAGAACACTTGGAGAATAAAGACGCATACGTAAGGCTCCTTTTCATTGACCACAGCTCTGCCTTTAATACCATCATTCCAAATAAACTGATTCCTAAGCTTCGGAACCTAGGCCTCGGCACTCAGATCTGCAGCTGAATCTTCAACTTCCTCACAGGCAGGACCCAGGCTGTAAAAATAGGGGACAAGCTCTTCTCTACAATCACTCTGATCACTGGTGCCCCACGAGGCTGTGTACTCAGCCCCCTGCTGTGCTCACTGTACACCCATGATTGTGTAGCCAAGTTTCCATCAAACTCAATATATAAGTTTGCTGATGACACAACAATTGTAGGCCGTATCTCGAGTAATGATGAGTTTGAGTACAGAGAGGAAATTAAGAACCTGGTGGCATGGTGCAAAGGCAATAACCTATCCCTCAACATCAGCAAGACGAAAGAATTGGTTGTTGACTTCAGAAGGAGTAGCGGACCGTACGCCCCAATTTACATCGGTGGTGCGCAAGTGGAACAGGTCAAAAGCTTTAAGTTCCTCGGGGTCAATATCACAAATGACCTGACTTGGTCCAACCAAGCAGAGTTCACTGCCAAGAAGGCCCACCAGCGCCTTTACTTCCTGAGAAAACTAAAGAAATTTGGCCTGTCCCCTAAAACCCTCACTAATTTTTATAGATGCACCGTAGAAAGCATTCTACTGGGGTGCATCACAACCTGGTATGGAAGTTGTCCTGTCCAAGACTGAAAGAAGCTGCAGAAGATCGTGAACACGGCACAGCACATCACACAAGCCAATCTTCCGTCCTTGGACTCACTTTACACCGCACGCTGTCGGAGCAGTGCTGCCAGGATAATCAAGGACACGACCCACCCAGCCAACACACTTTTCATCCCTCTTCCCTCCGGGAGAAGGTTTAGGAGCTTGAAGACTCGTACGGCCAGATTTGGGAGCAGCTTCTTTTCAACTGTGATAAGACTACTGAACGGATCCTGACCCGGATCTGGGCTGTACCCTCCAAATATCCAGACCTACCTCTTGGTTTTTTTGCACTACCTTATTTTCCATTTTTCTATTTTCTATTTATGATTTATAATTTAAATTTTTAATATTTACTAATTACTATTTTTAATATTTAATATTTGTAATCCAGGGAGTGGGAAGCACAGAATCAAATATCGCTGTGATGATTGTACGTTCTAGTATCAATTGTTTGGTGACAATAAAGTATAAAGTATAACTTTCCTGCTTTTGTACTCTTGTTTATGAAATCCAGGATCACACTTGCTTTACCAACTAATCTCTCACTTTCAGATATGGGCACTGATGTATCTAGATCATTTTGTTTTCTCACACCCTTTCAGACTGTTGTTAAATCTATGTCATCGTTCCTTATTTCTTTTGCCAAAATGTTACTTTTAATACTTTCTTACTTGTCTACCCATTTAGTATTGATAACCTTTTGCAAGACTGTTAAATGTCTCGCCAAGTTTTGAGTTATCTTAAGGTTTTGAATGTAACCCTGCATTATGTCATTATATCCTTCATTAAGTTATGTTTTGAAACAAAAAAAAATGATTCTAATTCTTATCCAGGGGAATTAAACAGACTGCTGTCCTGTAATCTGATAAATATAACTGCTTTCTATTCTAACTCCATCCCAAAATGGAAAATTTTACATTTTCCCACATTGTGCTATAGATCTTTACCCACTCACTTAACCTTCCTGTATCCCTTTGATTCTCCTTATATCCTCTTCACATCTTATCTGACATTGTCTCATCAGCAAATTTAGCAACCATACCTCGGCTGGCCCCAGCTAAGTCATCTACCTAAATTGTGAAAAGTTGTAGCCCAGGCACTGAGCTCTGGGTGATAATACCAAATAATCTGGGTTTGTTGTTATTGAGTATTATTGACCAGAACCCAGGACAAGCACCCTAGTTGACTTCAACTAAGTGTCATGGAAAACCAGATAAGTCTCTAAGATCAAAAGACTAACATGTTCATGAAACACTGGGACTGCTGTTTTGCAGGCATTAGAATTTTTAGGTATTCAATTTTCATTCTTAAGTCTCTGCCACTGAAATTGAACCTGCAACCTGATTCAGCAATGTGTTAACCAATAATATTCATATTAATTTTAAAGAGATTTGACTTTGCAGATGAATTATATTTCCCATTCTTCCATTGCAACAGCAGTCCCATTTAACTCCACATTATTGTCCATGAGCAAGAGGAATAGACTGGGGCTTCCCATCTGGGGGGCGGGCGTCTGGGTGTGTGTGAGAGAACAGTCACTCCAGTGCAACCAGGCACATGTTTCAACAGAACAAAGGATTACATTACACCCAAGTTGTGCCGTAACCAGATTTAAAAGGCGTGCCACGGTGACAAAGAAAAAAATTCCATTTCTTAACACCACACACGAAATGCTGGAGAAACTCAGCAGGCCAGGCAGCATCTATGGGGAAAAAAAAAAGTACAGTCGACGTTTCGGGCCAAGACCCTTGACTGTACTTTTTTTCCATAGATCTGCCTGGCCTGCTGAGCTCCTCCAGCATTTTGTGTGTGTTGCTCGGATTTCCAGCATCCGCAGATTTTCTTTTGCTTGCCATTTCCTAACACTGTTGGTTTGATGTGTCAAATAGTGTGGTGAAAAAGATGTTCCCTATTGGCTTATTAATAGTTCAAAGCAAGATAATAAATCTGAAGCGATATTGTGCTATAACATTGTTGCAATGATCTGTTTATAGTAGTGTCCTGCAGCACCATTGTGTCTTATATACTTTTTATTGGAGCCGCAGGTCTTTCCTAGTTTGTTTGGTGCTAACTGTGCATGCTGCACATACTGTGTAGTCTCACATGCCTCTTGCTTGCCCTTTCTAGTATGGTTCATGACCTTGCTCTAAATTTAAAATATCTGCTTCAAGGTAACTATGCTTACTCATGTGTTCCTGAGAATATCTGAAGGCCGAGGTGCTGATGTAGCAGCTCATGTTTGGGCATCCTTCCAGTGGGGGATACTACTAAATAATGGACGACTTCGGTGCTGCTTTTGATGAAAGATCATTACAAAGTTTTTCTCAGTCAATGCAGAGTTAATGAACTTCACATGCACACTTGTAATTTTGCCTAATGACCATCATTACACAAATTTCACTCTCCATATTTCTTCGAAGTATATTTGCCTTCGCACGCAGATATGTTTTCTAAATAAACAAGCAGGCAGCCACTAATGAACAGCGTGCGATGAAGTTTCCGAGTGAGTGCAAAGATCACAGGAAGCTGTAATTTCCAGAAAAAGGAGGGTATTTAGAAAAGTTGATAGGTAATTCAACATTACACTCTCGTTTTGATTACTAAATACTAATGTCCTATTCTTACACAGAAATAAACTGCTAAATTACTAGTGCTTGGTTTTAAAGTATTTTAATTTTCAGGGTTTAAAATTTGCTTTCCAAAAATGCACCTGAAGAGTTAATACTGTACAGTTTTCCCATTAGGCATGTGTTCCCTGGAATATGGAATTATATGTGGGTAATAAGTTTAATCATAATGGGAAATAATTGAGCAGGATGCGGTCTGCTGCCTAGACTTGTCGCCTTGGTCTACATCTGCCTGCATTTTTCTGATCAAAGTGATTCCTCTCATGCTGGAGGTGAACCCACCAATCTCAGCGGCATGTAGGCTGCCAGCAGCCTTCTACCAAAACTTTGTATCCCTGAAACCTCGTGATAAGCTTTGACAGGAGGCGAAGCTGGGTGTGATTTAAATTCTTGTCCAAATTGGAGATCATTTCTTGCTTTGTGTTTAATGTAAGAAATTTATATCAAAAAAACCCAAATTATAAATGACTTAGCTTTTTCCTTCTAACCTTCAAGCCAAGAATCATCACTCACAGGTGATATGATGATTGGTGGTTTTATTGAATGTGTGGAGTCTTGAGTTACAGGTTGATATCAATATGTCGGTAGAAAGGAGTGACAAATGTGAGGTGGAGCTTAATAGTTGAGGTGTTTGTGAGCGCTAATGAGGCCAGGGCATACAGCATGAATTGTATGGTCCTAGACAGTATTGAGGGACCTTAGTGCACAGGTCCAAAGGTCCTTGAAGATGGTAGCACAGGTAAATGACATGGTTAAAAGGGATATGGAAGTTGGCCTTCCATAGTTAGGGCATTGAATACAAGAGCTGGGAGGTGATCATCCAGCTTTATAAAAGATTGGGTAGACCTTAGCTGATTTACCGAGTTCTGGTCACCATAGTATAGGAAATATGTTATTGTGCTGGAGAGCGTAGAGAGGAGATTCATTAGATTGTTGTCTGGGATGGACCATTTTAATTAAATGCAGAAACTAATTAGGTTTTCCCTGGAGGGGAAGAGTTTAACAGAGAACATGATTTAGATGAGTGAAATTATGAGGGAAATAGACAGGGTAGACTATAGGAAAGTTTCCCTCATTTTGGTAAAACTACCAGACATAGATTGAGGGTAAGGAGTAAGAGATTTAAAGGGGATCTGAGGAGGACCTCTTCCCCTCAGCTAGTGGTCAGTAACTGTCTGAGTGAACAGTGCCCATGAAAGCTGGGGGAAGCAGCATTTAAGAGGTGCCAAGATGAGGCATAGAAGGCTACAACCAGAAATTGGATTAATATAGTTGGATGCCCACCCATTGATTTTGACATGATGGACTGAATGGCCTTATTCCATGCTGTATGATTCTAGGACCCAAATGAATAGGATCCTGATCTTGAGCCAGGTCTGACAGGGCACCTTGGGATTACTCCCTGTGCCATGTGCCAGTGAGCTAAGGAAAGGAAGATTGTATAGGTGAATGTGTGTCCAAAGAGCTGCTGCAGAAGGGTGGCCTTCAGATACACGGGTTATTGACCTCTCTTCCAGGCAAGTAGGACCTGTACAAGAAGGACAGGTTACACCTGAACTGAAATGACACCAACATCTCTGCAGGCAAGTTCACCAGTACTGTTTGGGAGGTTTTAAGCTTGTGTGGTAGGAGGTGGGAACAGACCAGTAGGTTGGCAACACACACAAAATGCTGGAGGAGATCAGTAGGTCAGGCAGCATCCATGGAAATGAACAAACAGTCGACATTTTGGACTGAGACTCTTCTTCATGAATGACAGTAGATGGTAGGTTGGTGGGTGGAAGCTTTAAACGACAACATCAAACCTGCCTCAACCACTTCTGCTGGAAGCTCGTTCCACACAGCTACCACTCTCTGAGTAAAGAAGTTCCCCCTCATGTTACCCCTAAACTTTTGCCCTTTCACTCTCAACTCTTGCTCTGAGATACATGTTTGAATAGAGTTTAATTTTCTATCATTGTGGCAGGAAATCACTGAATCATAGAAACCCAATGGCACAAAAGGCCATACAGTCCATCCCATCTGCATTGGTCAAAAAAATAATTCTATCCATTCCAACATTTGGTCCTTAGCCTTACAGGTCATGATTCAAGTACATAGCCAAGTCCTATTCAAAATTTCTGCCCCTTTCCAACTCCTACCGTCTTCCGGATGAGAAGGTTTTTACTCATTTCACACGATCTTTACTTCTATATGGCCTTCATTACAGGAAAGGAATGGAGGGTTATGGGCTGAGTGCAGGTCGGTGGGACTAGGTGAGAATAAGAGTTCGGCACGGACTAGAAGGGCCGAGATGGCCTGTTTCCATGCTGTAATTGTTATATGGTTATATTGAGGGAACAGCAGAGGTTAGGTCAGTTATGCTAAATAAGGTGGGACTGACAGTCTGAAATGTGTTTATTTTTATGCATGGAGTATTAGGGCCAAGGTAGATCATCTTGTGGACGGATTAGTATGTGGAACAATGATGCTGTGACCGTTACAGAAAGCTGGTTGAGAGAAGGGCAAGATTTGGAAGCTCTGCTTTTCATGGTTTAGATATTTCAGAGGTGATAACAATGTAAAAGAGGTGGGGGTGAGGTGATGTCACACTACAAATCAGGGAGAATAATACTGCTATACTTAGAATGTCCTGGACAGTTCATCCAGGAAGGCCATATGGGTCAAGCTCAGGTTCATTCAATATGATGGAGTTGATTTCCAAAGTTCAAAGTAAATTTATTATCAAAGTACAGTACATATATGTCACCATATGAATATCTCATGTTCTTGATAGGTCCTTGCAAGTGAGTCCATAGGTTGTGGGAATATCTCAGTTGAAGGAGCAAGTGAAGTTGAGTGAAGTTAACCCCTTTGATGCAAGAGCTTGATGGCTGAGGGGGTAATAACTTTCCCGACTTTGGTGGCGTGAGTCGTGAGGCTCTTGCACCACCCTTCTGATGGCAGCAGTAAGAAGAGAGCATGTCCTGGGTGGTGGGGCCCCTGATGATGGATGCTGTTTTCCTACGACAGTGCTTCTTGTAGATGTGCTCGGTGGTTCGGAGGGCTTTACCTGTGATGGACTGGCCATAACCACTACTTTTTGTAGGATTTCCCATTCAAGGGCATTGATGTTTCCATACCAGGCTGTGATGCAGCCAGTCAATCTACTCTTTAGCTCACACCTATAGAAGCTTGTCAAAGTTTTAGATGATATGCCTAATCTTTGCAAACTCCTAAGGAGGTAGAGGTGCTGCTGTGCTTTGTTCATAATTACACTCATGTGCTGGGCCCAGGACAGGTCCTCCAAAGTAATAACACTGAGGAATTTAAAGCTGCTGACCTTCTCCACCTCTGATCCTCCGATGAGGACTGGGTCATGGACCTTTCGTTTCCTTCTCCTGAAATCAGCAATACGCTCTTGGTCTTGCTGATATTGGGTAAGAGGTTGTTGTTGTGGCACCAC
This sequence comes from Mobula birostris, assembly GCF_030028105.1. Classification (NCBI taxonomy): domain Eukaryota; kingdom Metazoa; phylum Chordata; class Chondrichthyes; order Myliobatiformes; family Myliobatidae; genus Mobula; species Mobula birostris. The sequence continues at coordinate 45,142,233 of NC_092387.1, read as the reverse complement.
TCAGCCAGATTTTTAATCTCCCTCCTCTTATATGCTGATTCATTACTACCTTTGATTCAGCTTACAACAATGATGTCATCAGCAAACTTGAATATGCCAGTTCTTCTAATAGCCAGTGAGAGACAGAGGAATAGTTATACAGGCAGGTTTTGAAATGTGTAAAAACAGAGTTGTTGTAGTGGGAAATTTTAATTTCCTGAATATTGGAGATGGCTTTGATGGGCAGAATTTGTTAAGTGCGTCCAGGAGGGCTTCTTGAAGCAGTCTATAGATAGATCAACCAGGGAGGAGGCAATGTTAGACCTTGTATTAGGAAAGCATGGCCAGGTGATCAGACTTTCAGTGGGAGAGCATTTATAGATAAGGAATAAGACAGGTCATCAGTGAAGGGTGCAAAATTGGGGGAGGGGTAATTACAACAATATTAGACAGGAACTGAGGAGAATACATTGGGAACATATGTTATTGGGTAAATCCACATCTGACATGTGGGAGTTTTTTAAAAGACCATCTGGTTAGAATTCAGGACCAGCATGCTCTTATGAAGATGAAAGATAGGGATGGCTAGGTTTGGGGACCTCAGATGGCAAGAGGTGTTGTGAGTTTAGTCAAAAAGGAAAAGGAAGCGTATGTATGGTTTAGGGAGCTGAAATTGGCTGAGGCCTTTTCGGAATATAAAGGAAAAAGGAAAGAAACATGGAATCAGGAGGGCTAAAAGTAGACCTGAAATGGCCTTGGCAACTTAGAATAAGGACAATCTCAAGACATTTTGTACAATGTATTAGAAACATGAGGATGAACTACAGAGAGGGTAGAACTAATCGAGGATCACAGAGGGAATTTATGCCTAGAGCTGGAATAAGTGGGTGAGATACTAAATGAATACTTGATATTGATATTCAATAAGAAGTACGTGAATTAAATGTGGAATCGGGGAGGCATATGTTGCCCTATGTAGATATTGAGAAGCAGGAAGTGTTCATTCTCTTGAAGAACATTAAGATGGATAAGTCCCCAGAGCCTGATGGGATGTATCCCAGGACATCAAGGAAGGCAAGAAAGGATATATCTGTGGTCTTGAGAGAAATCTTTATATCATCTCTAGTCACAGGTGAGATTTTTGAGAGTTGGAAAACAAGCAATGTCATTCTTTTATTTAAGAAGGGCAATTGGGATAATTCAGAAATCTATAGTCCACTGAGCCTTAATTTCATGGGAAGGAAATTACTGAAGTTTCCTAGGGGCAGGATCTACTCGTATTTTGAATGACATGGACTTATTCGGGATGGATGGCATGGCTTTGTGCATAGGAAGTCCGTCTCAAATTTGATTGAGATTTTTAAGACGAACATGAAGATGGTTGATGAGGCTCAGGCAATGGAAGTTGTTTACATGGACTTTATTAAAGCATTGGACAAGGTCCTTCGTGGTAGACTACTCCAGAAGATTAAGTCAAAGTGAATAGGTAGGTTGGATTCTAAATTGTCCTGGAGATGGATGGTAGTGGACGGAGGGTGTTACTCTGTGTGGATGTCTGTGACCATTAGTGTTCTGCAAGGATCAGTGCTGGGATCTCTGAGCTTGAATGTTACAATGGAAATGAAAATTTGGAGGATACAGTCATTGATAGCATTGTACGAAGGCAGTTCATTATCTGTACTAGGTGTCTGTGCTGATTTTGTTCATTGTATACACTGGATGAATTCTTCCATCAATAACCATTAGGAACTAATACTAAAACACAATTTAATAGTACTGTGCAATTATTAATACAATGGATTCTGGTTAACTGGTCCACATTGGGACAAGTACATTTTGGCTCAATTAAGCAGCTGCCCCAATTAGCTGAAGCTGCATGGAAATAGTTACAAAGATAAGAAAAAAGACAAACTGAGTTACAAATTATGTACTTAAATAAAATACAGAACAAGTCAGAACATTAACAATAATACCACAGTACTATAAAACTAATGGTTATCAATGGAAAAATTCATCCAGTGTACACAATGAACAAAATCATCAGACACCTGTTACAGATATGAACTGCCTTCATACAATGCTATCAAAGATTGCATCCTCCAAATCTTCATTTTGGACTTCAAGATGATTATCAATACCTTCAAATTCTTCATAGTTCATAACTTGTTGAAGTAGTGAAATCTTTTCATTTTCACTCCTAGCTGTTTCTGTAATCTCCAAGCCTGAATGCTTGAAATTGCAGTGAGCAAAACAGTGCAGAATTTGTCTTGTTGCTCATTTCTGGCCAACTCTCAGTGACAAAAATCACTGCCACTGAGGCTATTTAAAAAGTGTTCTCTCTAAATGCAGAGTAGCATCTAACTGCCAGATAAGTGCATGCGACTGACTCTCGTTAGAACCTACTTGGTAAGTCTCCTGTCCCAGTTAAGTGGCACAGTGTCCCAAATAAATGGTGGAAATCCCGGCAATTTTCCGGATTTGTTTTTGTTCTTTAAGAATTCTCGCAAATAGGGAGCTCCCCAAATTAACCAGAATCCACTGTATATGTGAATGGTTTGGACAAAAATGTGGGTGGTCTGTAGCAAGATATTGTCTCCAACCATCTGGAACTGCCTCTCGGTTTTTTGCACTACCTTACTTCCCCTTTTCTATTTTCTATTTATGATTTATAATTTAAATTTTTACTATTTACTATCGATTTGTACTCCAGGGAGCACGAAACTGTGATGATTGTACGCTCTAGTATCAATTGTTTGGTGACAATAAAGTAAAGTATAAAGTATATGGATGGCGCAAAAATTGGTGGAATTGCTGGGATGTGGAAGATTGCCAAAGGACATAGCAGTAATAAGACTAGTTGTACTTGACTAAGAGAGAACAAAAATAAATCTTACGAAATTCTAATGAGGTTAGTTGGTATCAGTTCTGCTACATTCATCAAGCAGAGAATGAGAAATGAAGTTTAATCTAGACAAGCATGAGACAAATGTAAGAGTGAAGTTCACAGGACCCTGCAGAGATCCACACTTCCCTAAGGAGCAAACCTACACCTACATGAAATGGCATGCAGATGGATAGGATGGTAATGAAGGCATACGTTATGTTTACCTTCCTTGGTCAGAGCATTGTTCTTTGTTCTATGTTAAGAATATGGAGCCAATGTCAATGTGCACAGTTAAAGTAAAGAAATTAATTGAATGGCTGAACAAGCGTGTTGCGATAAATGGACTTCTCCTTTTCTTCTGGTCTTAATTTTTTTTCTCTCCACTACAAATTCTTTTACTAAATTGAAGTTGATGAATGCTTTGTAAAAGCTGCAGCATAGTATATTCATTTTATTACAGACAATATATGAAGAGTTTATTAATTTCGGGAGGAATTTCAGCCTGGGACATTTTGAATACAGTGTGTGGAACAAAAGCTGTTGTAAAGATTATTACAGGACGTTTATTTCCATTAACTGGATACCTTCAGGGTGGGAGAAAACATTAAACCTTCAAAACCTATGCACCATCTTCTCCCTGAATTTCAGTGCTAGTCCTCTTCCTATATAACATTTTCCTGAACAAAACAGCAACCTTCAAAATTAAATGTTCAAAAGTTAACATTTTGAAATGGATTAGTTTATAACCTCTGCCCCAGAACCCTCCAGTGCTGCACTTGAAGGCACTTTGCGGATTCCTTTACACAAATATAGTGTGGCAGTTCAGACATTTGGAATTGGAGAGCAATTTATTTGCCAAAGCAGACTGTACAGGGAATTAAGAACATTGGAAAAGATTGCTCATCTCATTAAACCCATTTCCCAGAGGTTATGTATGACTGTTTAGTCATGGACATTATTTCACTGATACTGCCCCTCACCACCACAAACCGTTGATCTTACTCTTAGGAATACCAAGTTCCTTCTGTTTCCTGTGAAGAGTTAAGCATTGCTATTAATACCTCTATAATCCTCAGTCCTTCTCGGCACCAGAGCCTTTTAGAGGTGTCACTTGGCCTCAGGTCAATCACATTCTCTGTCAGTCTGTTCCACGTGTTATCTAAGCTGTGGGGAAATCTTGAACTGTCCAGAGTACAGGTCCTCTGCAGCTTATGAATGGCAACATAGGTACAGCCTGTACATATAAATACATATTTAGAATAACACTCTCGATTTGGGAAAACGTTCGGAATATGAACAATTCGCCACTGAACCCTGCTGTGACCTGCGGACAACCGGTATTTTATACCAGTATCCTTTATGCTATGCTCATTGCCCGAGTTAGAGCTGGCTTGTTTTGGTTACTATGCATTTCATTTCATTTTGTATGTAATGAAATATGTCCCTTTTTACTATCATTTTGCTTGATAAGAACAATTTCTCATTTATCTGGAAATTAACTAAATAAACCAATTCTTAATAGGAATCAGAAGCGTCTTCAAGCTTGAGCCATTCATTTTTTCCAATTCCAATCCTTTGCCACCTGACAAAGATTTTAGGTTAATGTTGAGGATTTAAGGTATTTCATATGCTTCATACTGAGTAGTGTTGGTTTTTCATAACTTAACATGTTTTTAAATAGATCTTCATGTTCAAACTTGGAAAATATACTGTTCCCTTAAGAATCGTTTTATTACTTAATGGGTAAGAATCCAAAGTCATTTGATTTTTGGAGATACTGTATTGAGGCTGTGCCTCAGACTGTCATATATGGTGTGTCATTGAAACAATCCAGCTTGTATTAATTCCCCAAAATGTTGACATAAAGCAGTTGTGGATGACAAATTTGCAGAATTTGATCATGAGTGAATATTGAACTCTAATATGTTCGATGTTGTTGATGCTGCAGCAGTCCAAGATAACTTTATGGTCCAGGAGCCATTAGGTATTAACATCATTCAAGCAGTTCTTAAGGTCAAAAACAAGGGTGAAAGCCACTTGGTAGTGATCATTATAATCCTTGAAGCAGCATGCTTCAACGGATTGTTGCACTTGAATTAATGTTGAATCACTCACTTGAATCCCTGGGGCTTATCAATGTCCTAAGCTTCAGATTTTAACAAACGTTCCATTAAAAACAGTTTGGCCACTCCAAACCTCAGCAGGTACCGGTATTCTCAAGGTGGGTGTTCTCCCCCTCTGGTACTGCACAAGCCAAGCATCTCACTGCAGTGTTTTCCTTTGGTCTTTTTGATGTCGCTGAACCATTTTCTGACATCCTGTCGGGCTCCCTCATTACAGGAGATCATTTCATGACCTCACAGAAACCTCCATTGTATGTTGCTCTCCGGGGTTTGGGGATCACGGTGGTCCTGATCTTTGCAGACCTCCTCCATGATCAAATCAACTTTTACTGCTGGAAGTGTTCACTTTCACAGACTTTCTGTTGATTTACAGTGAATTGTGGGTGCTAGTCGCTCAGTTCTGGCTTACATTGATTAAAGAAAAATGGATTTTGATTCGGTTCTCTTCACTTGTACATGGAATTCCAAGTAGGACAGGTTAACTATCTATATGCACCATGGGGGATTCTCCCCTTTCCTATGTCCTGGCATTGAATTTCATTTTTGGATTCGCTTATCAAAGTTTAGATTTGGAACTTTTGAAATGGCTCTCCACAGTTGATTCTTGTAGGTATCTTGGACTTGGCTTGTTCCAAATTAGTAAAATACAGATAACTTTACTGTTTAGTAATTAAACCTGTTTCACAATAAACTTCATAACCAACTTCGTAGCATTATTGGAAATGTTACAAGGTATTTGAATCAAAATTTGTCAGGGATTTTAAAATTACATTTCCAGTACTTTTGTGGTTAATTGCAGGTTGGAATTTAAGTCATAAAGTGATACAGCATGAAAACACTTGAGTTTGCAAACACACTGCGCACTTTTTATTTTATGCAGTCATAGGGAGAACGTGGAAACACCACACAGACACCAGCAGAGGTTGGACAGTAGCTCTACCATTTGTACCACTGAACTGATTCCTGTGGGATGAATAAGCTTCAATTTTCATTGGAGATGTTGGTTAACCGTTGATGATGCTGTGAAAATTGTGAAATGTTTTGGTGAAATGGAGCCTTTGACGTATCTTGCTCCTTCTAGTTCTCTAGTTTCCTTTGGTCTTTTTGATGTCGCCGAATCATTTTCTGACATTCTGTTGGGCTCCCTCATTACAGGAGATCTAGCAGCAACACACACAAAACGCTGGAGGAACTCAGAAGGCTGGCAGCGTCTATGAAATAAAGTACAGTTAATGTTTCAGGCCGAAACCTTTAGGCAGGACTGGAGAAAAAAGCTTAGGAGTAGATTTGAAAGGTGGGGGGGGAGGCAGGGAAACACCAGGCGATAGGTGAAACTTGGAGGTGGGGGTGGAATGAATCAGTGCTAGGAAGTTGATTGGTGAAAGGTACAGAAGGCCATGGAAGAAAGAAAAAGGGCGGGGGGGGGGAGTGCAGCACCAGAGGGAGGCAATGGGAAGGGAAGAGGGGATGGAAAATGATGAGGGGGTGGGGAGGCATTACTGGAAGCTTGTGAAATCAGTGTTCATGCCATCAGGTTGGAGACTACCCAAACTGAATTTAAGATGTTGTTCCTCCAACCTAAGTGTGGCCTTATCATGACAGTGGAGGAGGCCATGGATGGATATATGGGAATGGGAAGTGGAATTAAAATGGGTGGCCACTGGGAGATCCTGCTTGTTCTGGTGGATGGAACGTAGTTTTATTTACAAATTGCCTTATTCAGATCTGTGACCATTGTTGCTGAAGAGGACATTATCATCAGGTGAAGTCCACCTGGAAGTCAAACAGGTCATACATGGTTCTCTTTCCCTTTGTTTACCATTCCCATATCCATCTGCCCATCACCTATACTCCTAGCTGCCTTCTATCCCCTCCACCATCTGCCCATCATTCCTTCCCGATGTGATTCCGCATTAGATTCCTGCTTTTACCTCTGCCTTCCCTTCCCTCTCCCCATCTGCTTATAGTTACTTGTTTCCTCATCTGTTTTCATCTATCACTCAGCAGCTCTATTCTTTAAGCTCTCACCTCCACCTCCCTCACCTGGCTTCAAGTGCCTATTATCCCCCTATCCATCTATAGCCTACCAGATTTGGTTCATCCCCTGCTCCCTCCCCATGTCCTTATACAGTCTATCACCTGTTCACGGTCAGTCCTTGTGCAGGACCTCAAAACATTGACTGTCTTTTTGCCTCCACGGATGTTGCTCAGCTTATTGAATCTCTCCAGCAGTTTGTTTCTTGAGACACTCAAGGCAGAGTCTTTCCTTCATCATTGGTAGAACCTTTCTCAGGTTTGCCGGTGTTTCAAGGCCATTGCTCACCACCATATTCTCAAGAACAATTGGTAATGGGCAATTGACATTGACCTTGCCATGGCTCCCTCACCTAGAGAACAAGTAAAAATATTCTTATCCAAACTTCTAAATTTAATTACTATCCTCTCGCACATTATTCATGCTGCTTGTAAAAATCAGATTGTTAGTCTTTATTTCAATGACTGAATCTCCAGTTGTATTGAGTCTGTAAACGTTCTCATCTTGTTTGTACAGGCCATGTCATGTACTTACTGTAATTCAGCAGTTAGAGCACTGCTGTGGTGGAAAACACTAATAAGTAAGTCCCCATCTGCCTATTCAGGTGAACATAAAAGTTCTTATTGATCTATACATGTTTAAATTCTTCAGTATCTGAAACGTCTACCTTGCTCATTAAGAAGGTGGTAGCCAAACACCTCTAAGTTATCATACGATTGGGCAGTCAACATGGTTTTATGGAAGAGAAATCTTGTTTCTGAAATATAAAAGATGTAATTAGAGGATTGATAAAGGTTATTGGTGGGTGGTTGGAAATTAAATGACGTGCATATAAAATTCACTGCAAGATGGGGGATTATGGGACATAATCATACATAACAGAGGATGGAGAATTAGATCTCTAACAGTAAGGAAAACGTAAGAATAAATGAATAATTCTCATAGTGATGAGCTGTGATGTGTGGCATGACACAGAAATTATTCCTGAACCTCAGCTATTTATAATTAATGTTCTTGGCTCAAATTGTAGAAACAAGTATGTCATAATAATCAGTTTTATGGATATTATAGAAGTGCGTACAAGGTCATTAAAGGGAAATGGACAGGCTAATTGAGTGGGGAGCAAGAGAATTGATGTGGAGAAATATGAGGCTATGTATGTTGGCAACAGGAATACAAAAGCAGGGTATTATTCAAATGGTTAAAATACCAGTGAATGTCAAAGTTGAAACTGTCTTCATATGTGCACATGGCTACAGAGTATATGCCATTTATTGTAAGAGCAGTGGAGTACAAAAGCAGGCTTGTGGTTGTGTATCTGGCAGGATCACACTTGAACTTCTTCATAGTTGTGGCCTCCTTATTTAAGGAAGGATATACTTTCCTTGGAAATGGTACGGTGAAGGTTTACAAGAATGCTTCCAGAGATGAAGGTTTCTTTTTATGAAAATATTGAATTATAATGCTTCTATACTTACATGAGTTTGGAAGAATGAGAGATGAGAGAGTTGTCAAATCCTGTCAGAATGTTGCCCCTTGTTGGGGAAATCTGGAGTTGGGGAAAAGTTGCAGGATAAAGAAATCCCCATTTACAATTGAGAAGAGAAGAATATTCTCCTTTGACAAATAACCACACATTTCAATGGTGGTGTGCAGAAGAGCATCTCTGAATGCACAACACTTCGAACCAGCAGCAGAAAACTCTGAACATACGCTCAGTAGCCACTTTATTAGGTACAGGAAGTACAAAATTGTATGCTGTGGAAATACAGAAGGTACCTAATAAAGTGGAAAATGAGCGTATATACTACTATATTGTAGTGAGTTAATTCTTTTATATTGAAATCTTTTTAAGTGCTCTTCTCAGTCTGCCGGTTGTTAAGTGTGCTGATTTTTCTAACATTTTCCATACACTTTTGCAATGTGCTCAGTCATTGCTGGAGTTTGCATTGAAAGGAAGTTCAACATTGTACCTTCAAGCCAGTTCCCTGTATGAGGCATTCCCAAACCAAAGCTCACCCTACATTCAAGGCTACGTACACAAAATGCTGGAGGAACTCGGTGGCATCTATGCAATGAACAAATAGTTGACGTTTCGGGCCGAGACCCTCCTTCAAGGCTTGTTGGACTTTACTACATTTTTGTACTGCAGCTATAATTTTCACTGGTTAAAGTGAAAAGGTGAATTATAGGTTCAAGACTTCTATCTTCTGTTTGTTGAGGTGCTAACCTGCAATTCTGGCAAAAACAAAAAAAAATGCAATCTGATGATTGCATAACATCACTGTCACTAAATGCATGTTCTGCTTTTGACAAATTTGTAAACTGTGGAAATGCATACAATGCCTTAATTTTTAGCAATCTGAAAATACCTAAATCATGCCATTTTGACTCTCCTTCCCATTCCAACATTGGTTTGTGGCTCCTGCTTCCTTACGCAGACTAGGAGAACAACATTTCGTATTCCACTTGGGTAGTCCACAACTCAATTTTATGAGCATTGACTTTTCCATTTTCAGGGAAAATGGAAGTCCTCTGTGTTCCCATCTCTCACTCCTTCTGACCCATCCCTGGTCCTCCCATGTTGTTCCCTGTTCCATGCTCCCTGTCCAGCCCTCCATCACCAGTAGCATCCCCCTTCTCACTCTTGGTTCTATCTTTTTACTACTCGCATTTCACCCTCCAGATCCCCTCCCCCATCTGCCCATCTCCCTCATTATCACCTTCCATACATATCTGGTTTCAGTGCCATTAACTTTCATGTCCCCACTCATCACTCTCCGGCTCTACCTTCACTCTCTCCTCCTCCCCCAGCCCACCATCAAATTTGGTTCTATCTATATCCCTCCTCCATCTACCTATCACAGTCCAGTCCCTCTCCTGCCCCTCTCCATCTCTTCACACAGACTTCCTTCCTTCCCCACTCTGTCCTGATGCGTGATCCCTACCCTAATATTGCCATTTCTTTCACCTCCACAGATGCTACTCAGTCCACACAGTTCCTCCAAGGGTTTGTTTCTCACTGAAAATATTACCATGTTATTAAATGAATTTTATGTTGAAAAACAATACTGCAGGCTTCACATTTATCGACAGTTTTGCTGTTTCAGATGAACACAATTCAATATTAACCAATCTTTTCTGTGAAGCTCTGCCTATGGCATGGGATGTCTGTTTACGTTGCAGGGCAATAAAAAGGCTGTTAATCTCTTTATGAAGAATGTGCTTCCAGTTTTCTTCAGGAAATCTTTCCCTTGTATTTTAAAAACAGAATGAATTTACACATCTGCTATTTGTTTTAACTGCATTTTTTTCTAGCAAATTTACATCCTGGGTATTCAGAAATGTTCCATGACTGCTCGTGATTGTAAAGGCAGCTCTTGGTATTTATCTCAGCCCTTCTAATCCACAAAAGTGTTTGACCACCTTAGCTTATTGAACTAGACTACTAAATCTTCAGTGGAAAGCTGGTTTATGTAGATTAAATGTCTGATACAGTACCCATGGTCTAACTGTAATGTTTTGTAACTTCAAAACATTAAATCAATTCAAAGGTGATACAGGATTCTGAAATGAAGGTGTAACTTCGAGTTTACTTTAAGTGAGGTGCACATATATCAAGTGGTAGCGTGCTGATGTATATAATTCACTTATTTATACATATAATTCGTAATGAATTATTAAAAGGAAAGAGAGTGCAGGAGATGCTCAGTGGATCAGGCAATATCTGGAGAGAAAAGCAGAGTTAATCTTCTAAGTGGTGACCTTTCAAAGTTCAGATTTATTCCCAAAGTATGTATAGTATATCATAATACAACCTTGAGATTCATCTTTTTGCAAGCACTCTGAAAACAAAGAAATGCAATAGAATTCACTAAACAACACACACAAGACCATCACGTATCCAATTTGCAAAAGGGGATCAATCATGCCAACAGTAAACACAAAGTAAATAAAAACACATGGAGCATGAACTGCAGAGCCCGTTCAGTGCTGAGGAGGGTGAAGCACGTCCAGGAGCCGGATGGCTGCTCCTGAACTTGGTGGCATGGGACTCAAGACTATACCTCCTGACTGACAGTAGTAACAAGAAGAGAGGGGGACAAGTCAAGGGCAGACAAAAGTTCAAGTTCAGACAAAAGGCAAGTGTTAATTTTCTGCTCTCATCCTCAATGATTTTAAGCTTCCTTAACGCTTTAATCGGTGCAGAGTAATGGAGCCAACCACAGGTTCGTGTGCTGCTATCAGACCTCGAAACAGCGTCCACCCCCAGCAATGGCTGTCCCGGCTGTACCTGTGCGCTTGAGAGATTCGTCCCCCAGGAGATCACAAAAGCATCAGACCATTTAGACTCTTTGTTAGAACTTTCATCCGATTCCAGTCTCTCTTAGAACTGCAGGTGTAAAATGTTAAAGGAGTTGAGCCTAAAACTCCCTTATTTGCACATGTGGGGAATAAAAAACTGAAGTAATCAGTGCACAGATGAAGGGCTGGAGTGCATATGAGCCTCTGATATTTTCTGTCTAGATGTTTAATATTATCCACTGGACGTCTTTGATATTTTTTGTGTAGTGGGCTTGGATGGTTTATGTATAATGGTTTGGACATGTGTTTGGGATCAAGTATTTCTGGATGAGTTTGACTGTTTCGTGAATAAGGTTTTGAATACTTGTGGTTGGGGACAGGCTTAGAGTTTTTTAATATGTTTTTAGTGTTTGTTTTTTATGTGTGGGTGTTCATTTTTGTCTTCAGTTGTTGTTTTTCCAAGTAAACTACTAAATTTCGAATTGTGACCTGTGTTACTAATCTGATACATTAGATAATTTTCCCACTTCCACTCACTAGCAGTAAAACTGGAAGCTATCAAAAAAAAATTGGAAAAAGTTAGTAATCAAATGCTACATGCTTCGCTCCCACCCTTCCCTCCACCCCAATATAGGCGATAAGTAAGAGGAGCAGAATTAGGCCATTTGACCCATCGAGTCTGCTTCGTTATTTCACCATGGCTGATCCAATATAAAGTTCATAAAAGTGTTTATTAATATTTTCCTTTCAGAGCAAACAAAACGTGTTTTCAGCATAATAGGCTGGAATTTTATTGCTACCAACTGTGTATTAAACTGAGCAGATGCAGATGGAAATCTGATAGAGTGGATAACATATCCAGAGGGAACATGTCAAACTGACCCATTAGTGAATATCAAGCACCCTGAAAACAAAACAGGATATTTCCTGACGATCGAATTAAAAGTTAATCTGCCACTGGGGGAAAAAAATTCCTTTAGATGCATCATCTTACATTGACACCTAAATGGAATGTGTAGAATATCTTTCCCAGTTATTAATTAACTATTTAGTGTTGCAGATATCAAGGACAAGAAGGATTTTGCTTCCTGAGTACTTTTGGGTGTGCCTTATGGATTTTGGTCTGCTGATCATGAAAATCTCAATATTTGTTATTTCAAATCATAATTCAAGTCAATTAAAATGTTGCCCACAATGTAAGCTGAAAAATTTTCTATCTTGCCTAGGCATGAATAGGCAGGGCAGATGCTGCATTGCAGGACAGGTTTTAGAAAGCTTATAAAAGCATGATACACACACTGTACTATGCAGTGCATTTGCCTGTATATCAGTTTGCGATCACATTGATGTGCATTCTCTTTGCACATAGCATTTTGTGTGTACTCATTATAAGAAAGTAATTATATTTTCAGGAGTATTTATGATAGCAAAATGTTTAACCAATATTGCAACAGCTGCGATACTTTCTGTTATATTTGTGGCAAATATATGCTTAAATCTCAAAAACAGAGCATGACTCCTCTTATTAAGAAAGCTTATGAGCTCTACTTTTGGTGTAAAATTGTTGACAAAGCCTGGCTCCTCACATTTGTTGTATTCCCATTTATACTTCTTCCTTGCGCTGTCAGTGACAAGCACGGTGAAAGATTTCACCAGGACTTTGCGACCACGGAGAAATTATATCAGGGCAACTGGAATCCATCAATGCTGGCTGATTATTGTTAGCGAGAAACCTCAACACTGAGTACAAATGAAAATTATCAGCAAAACATTCTTTAGCTTAGTCAGCAATGTTATACAATTAAACACATTATATTCAACAAAAATTAACTTATTATTTCTTCAAATTCCTACATGATACAAGTAGTCTGAAATCATTTGTGTTCAGCTTTAATCAGTCCATCATAACAAAAAAATTTCTGAGGAAGCAACACTTACAAAAAAATTTGTTGTCCTGTGTATTTAGATCCAGTGAGCAGACCATTCATATACAATTCATAACAGTTTAAACACAGAATCAGGTTTAATATCACCAGCATATGTCATGAAATTTGTTAACTTTATGGCAACAGTACAATGCAATACATGATAAATATAGAGGAAAGAACTTAGATACATTAAGTACTTGTCTATCTGTTAAATAGATTAAGTTAAGATGAATAGTGCAAAAAACATTTTTAAAAAGTAGTGAGGTAGTGTTTATGGGTTCAATCAGATGGCAGAGCAGAAAAAGCTGTTCCTGAATCGCTGATTGTGCGCCTACAGGCTTCTGTACCTCCTTTTCGACAGTAACAGTTTGAAGAGGATACGTCCTGGGGAGTGGAGATACATAATGATGGACACCGCCTTCCTAAGGCACAGCTCCTTGAAGATGTCTTGGATACCACATAGACTAGCACCCATGATAGAGCTGACTAATTTTACAATTTCTGCAATTTATTTCTGACTAATTTCTGCAATTTATTTCAATCTTACACAGTGGCCCTCCCCCCCCCCCCCCATACCAGATGGTGATGCAGTCAGTCAGAATGCTCTTCACGGTACATTTATAGAAGTTTTCCAAGTGTTTTAGTTGACGAGCCAAGTCTCCTCAAACTCCTAATGAAATATAGCCACTGTCTTGCCTTCTTTATAGCTGCATCAATACTTATAAGTGAAATTGAATTTCTGTTTTTCCAGATCACAATATTTTCAGTTTGACAGATTCCATTTAATGATGATGGAATATCTTAAAACGAGTTGTGAAAATATTTGTACCCTCCACTTCAGCTTTCCGAAACCACCATTCCTTCATGAGAAACAGGGTAGATCAGTATATCAATTGTTACATTGCAGCTGTAGGTCCAGACTGGGTGAACTGTTATGCACCCTTCAAACCATGAATGAACTGTTCATTGTGTTGTCAACATGAAATTTATACTTGGGCCATGACCAAAAATGACCACAATAAAATTGCCCTAAGTTTAAAGGGAGCCTTTATTAACCTTACTTCCTCATGGTTTGATCAGTAATTTATTTAATAGGAATTATAGAAACCTGCAGAATAAATAAGTGTCCACTTTTACTAGACAGAGCTCTATTTAACACCTTAAATTTAGCAATGCTGATGTTTATTCTAAATGGCCTACCATTACGCAATTCATTTATTGGTGATATGTGACTCCGAGGTTCAGGAGCTGAAACAGCATTCCCTATAATCAGGAATTTTTATAACAGTTTCTAATATGTATGCAATTTATTTTAGAGGACTCTTGTGTTTTAAATGTTGCTTTCATGTGAAAAGCTGTGGAGGTGTGTTTTGGGAAATAAAATTTTACATGCTACATGCAGTAGATGGATATTGTTTTTAAAATGTGATTAAGATTTTGGAAAAGACTCCCTTCTTTCTGCTCAATGATTTATTTGAGTGTAAGTCAAGAAATGTTATCTGTCTGAGATTAAATCATCTTGATCCTGTGCCAGCTAATCAATAATCCAGGAAAGCTCAGGGTCATTAAGAACAATGATTTATTGTATTTCAAAATATGAAAGACAGCAATATCTAAAATACAAGCTTGTTATTACAAGCTATTAGAATTCTATAACTGCATTTAAACTTCGAGAAACATCGGTGTTAAAGTGCATTCCTTCATGAAGAACGTTCCTAAATTAAAATCAAAAAGGGCTTTAAAGCAGCTAGATCTCCTAATAAAAACTCTGTTATTTAAGTTTGGACTCCACTTTCCATTCTAATAGTTACCTTAGCTAGGTTGTGCTACAGCTTATAGACTGATAATCCTTGGTTCCCCATTTGTTAACAATTATATTAACGTTCTTTGTTTCTTTCTAGGGCCACCAGGAGAAAAAGGAAGACATGGTCGCAGAGGTGTTCCAGGTATGTGCCACAGTGGTGAGGTATTCTCTCAGAATAAACAACATGGTGCTCTCATTCCATCTCTCATAGACTGCCACAAAGAGATTGGTTCATTGGTTATTATTAACCTTTAATTTTTACCAGTCCTTGTAGGAGAACCTAGTGCAATTCAAGCACAAGTTACCACCTTCCAAAATTTGCTTCCATTGAAGTCGACACCGGGGAGTACAACAGGCAGCAATACACTACAATAACAAGCAACCTGCTGGACGATTTTGACCAACAATGTCAACAGATCCTATTCTATGTAGATACTGTTCAAACCACTGTCCCTTCAACAGATTGTTGCTCCAGATCTGTTGTCTCTTATCTCTCCTGCAATACTCTACTACCTCAATAGGTACATTTAATGTCAGAAAAATGTATACAATATGCATCCTGAAATTTTTTTCTTCACAAACATCCACAAAAACAGAGGAGTGCCCCAAAGAATGAATGACAGTTAAATGTTAGACCCCCATAGACACCCCCCCAACTCCCCCTCCCACGCATCAGCAGCAAAGCAACAACCCCCACTTCCTCCGCCAGCAAAAAAGCACCAGCACCCCCATCGAACATTCAAGCGTGCAGCGAAGCATCAGTAAAGACACAGACTTGCAGGACCCCAAAGTCTACCCGTTCACCCAGTAATTCGACATGCCACAGGCTTGATCTTTCCCTAATAAGGAAAAAAAGAGGTGTCCCTGTTTCACAGCGAAGAACCATAGAAACTACAGCACAGAAACAGGCCCTTTGGCCCTTCTTGGCTGTGCCGAACCATTTTCTGCCTAGTCCCACTGACCTGCACACAGACCATATCCCTCCATACACCTCCCATCCATGTATCTGTCCAATTTATTCTTAAATGTTAGAAAAGAACCCGCATTTACCACCTCGTCTGGCAGCTCATTCCATACTCCCACCACTCTCTGTGTGAAGAAGCCCCCCCTAATGTTCCCTTTAAACTTTCCCCCCCCACTACCCTTAACCCATGTCCTCTGGTTTTTTTCTCCCCTTGCCTCAGTGGAAAAAGCCTGCTTGCATTCACTCTATCTATACCCATCATAATTTTATATACCTCTATCAAATCTCCCCTCATTCTTCTACGCTGCAGGGGATAAAGTCCTAACCTATTCAACCTTTCTCTGTAACTGAGTTTCTCAAGTCCCGGCAACATCCTTGTAAACCTTCTCTGCACTCTTTCAACCTTATTTATATCCTTCCTGTAATTTGGTGACCAAAACTGAACACAATACTCCAGACTCGGCCTCACCAATGCCTTATACGACCTCATCATAACATTCCAGCTCTTATACTCAATACTTCGATTAATAAAGGCCAATGTACCAAAAGCTCTCTTTACGACCCTATCTACCTGTGATAACACTTTTAGGGAATTTTGTATCTGTATTCCCAGATCCCTCTGTTCCACTGCACTCCTCAGTGCCTTACCATTAACCCTGTATATTCTACGTTGGTTTGTCCTTCCAACGTGCAATACCTCACACTTGTCAGTATTAAACTCCATCTGCCATTTTTCAGCCCATTTTTCCAGCTGGTCCAAGTCCCTCTGCAGGCTCTGAAAGCCTTCCTCACTGTCTACTACACCTCCAATCTTTGTATCATCAGCAAACTTGCTGATCCAATTTACCACATTATCATCCAGATCATTGATATAGATGACAAATAACAATGGACCCAGCACTGATCCCTGTGGCACACCACTAGTCACAGGCCTCCACTCAGAGAAGCAATTCTCTACCACCACTCTCTGGCTTCTTCCATCGAGCCAATGTCTAATCCAATTTACCACCTCTCCATGTATACTTAGTGACTGAATTTTCCTAACTAACCTCCCATGTGGGACCTTGTCAAAGGCCTTACTGAAGTCCATGTAGACAATATCCACTGCCTTCCCTTCATCCACTTTCCTGGTAACCTTCTCGAAAAACTCCAACAGATTGGTCAAACATGACCTACCACGCACAAAGCCATATTGACTCTCCCTAATAAGCCCCTGTCTATCCAAATGCTTGTAGATTCTGTCTCTTAGTACTCTCTCCAATAACTTACCTACTACGACGTTAAACTCACCGGCCTATAATTTCCCGGATTACTTTTTGATCCTTTTTTAAACAACGGAACAACATGAGCCACTCTCCAATCCTTCGGCACTTCACCCGTAGACAGCGACATTTTAAATATTTCTGCCAGGGCCCCCGCAATTTCAACACTAGTCTCTTTCAAGGTCCGAGGGAACACTCTGTTAGGTCCTGCGGATTTATCCACTTTAATTTTCCTCAAGACAGCAAGCAGCTCCTCCTTTTCAATCTGTACAGTTTCCATGGTCTCACTACTTGATTCCCTCAATTCCATAGATTTCATGCCAGCTTCCTTAGTAAATACAGACGCAAAAAACCTATTTAAGATCTCCCCCATTTCCTTTGGTTCCGCACAAAGCCGACCACTCTGATCTTCAAGAGGACCAATTTTATCCCTTACAATCCTTTTGCTCTTAATATACTTGTAAAAGCTCTTTGGATTATCCTTCACTTTGACTGCCAAGGCAACCTCATGTCTTCTTTTTGCCTTCCTGATTTCTTTCTTAAGTATTTTCTTGCACTTCTTATACTCCTCAAGCACCTGATTTACCCCCCTGCTTCCTATACATTTCATACAACTCCCTCTTCTTCTTTATCAGAGTTGCAATATCCCTTGAGAACCAAGGTTCCTTATTCCTATTCAATTTGCCTTTAATCCTGACAGGAACATACAAACACTGCACTCTCAAAATTTCCCCTTTGAAGGCTTCCCACCTACCAATCACATCTTTGCCAGAGAACAACCTGTCCCAATCCACGCTTTTTAGATCCTTTCTCATTTCTTCAAATTTGGCCTTCTTCCAGTTCAGAACCTCAACCCTAGGACCAGATCTATCCTTGTCCATGATCAAATTGAAACTAATGGTGTTATGATCACTGGAACCAAAGTGCTTCCCTACACAGACTTCTGTCACTTGCCCTAATTCGTTTCCTAACAGGAGATCCAATATTGCATCCCCTCTAGTTGGTCCCTCTATATATTGATTTAGAAAACTTTCCTGAACACATTTTACAAACTCTAAACCATCTAGAAGCCTAACAGTATGGGAGTCCCAATCAATGTATGGAAAATTAAAATCTCCTACCACCACAACTTTATGTTTCCTGCAGTTGCCTGCTATCTCTCTGCAGATTTGCTCTTCCAAGTCTCGTTGACTATTGGGTGGTCTGTAATACAATCCCACTAATGTGGCCATACCTTTCCTGTTTCTCAGCTCCACCCATAAGGACTCAGTAGACAAGCCCTCTAATCTGTCCTGCCTGAGCACTGCTGTAATATTTTCCCTAACAAGCAATGCTACTCCCCCACCTTTCATTCCCCTGCCTCGATCACATCTGAAACATCGGAACCCTGGAATATTAAGCTGCCAGTCCTGCCCCTCCTGTAGCCAAGTTTCACTAATTGCTACAACATCATAGTTCCACGTGTCAATCCACGCCCTCTACTCATCCGCCTTCCCAGCAATATTCCTAGCATTGAAATATATACACCTCAGAAGATTTTTACCACCACTCACAACCTTTCTATCAGCGGATTTGCTTAAACTTTCAACATCATTTATTTTCACCCCAGCCACACTGTCAGCTCTGGCACTCTGGTTCCCATCCCCCTGCAAATCTAGTTTAAAGCCTCCCCAACAGCACTAACAAACCTCCCTGAAAGGATATTGGTCCCCCTGTGGTTCAAGTGTAACCCGTCTCTCTTGTACAGGTCCCACCTGCCCCAGAAGAGGTCCCAATGATCCTGAAATCTGAAACCCTGCCCCCTACACCAGTTCCTCAGCCACTTGTTCCTCCTTCAGAGCATCCTATTCCTACCCTCACTGGCACCTAGCACAGGTAGCAATCCTGAGATTACCACCCTTGAGGTCCTGCTTTTCAACTTCCTACCATGCTCTCTATACTCACTGTCCAGGACCTCTTCACTCTTCCTTGCTATGTCATTGGTGCCTATGTGCACCACGACATCTGGCTGATCACCCTCCCATTTCAGAATGTCATGCAATCGATCAGAGACATCCTTGACCCTGGCACCTGGGAGGCAACAAACCATCCTCGATTCTTTGTCACGACCACAGAACCTCCTGTCTGCACCTCTAACTATCGAGTCCCCTATCACTACCGCTCTCCTCTTTTTCCCCCCCTCCCTTCTGCACTGCAGAGCCAGACTCAGTGCCAGAGATCCGGCTACTGCAGCTAGTCCCAGGTAAGTCATCCCCCCCAACAGTATCCAATGTGGTATACTTGTTGTTGAGGGGAATGGCCACAGGGGAACCCTGCTCTCCCTGCTCTTTCCTCTTCCCTCGCCTGACAGTGACCCAATTTCCTGTCCTCTGCTCCTTTGGTGTAACTACCTCCCTGTAGCTACGATCTATAATCTCCTCATTCTCCCGAATGATCCGCAGGTCATCCAGCTCCTGCTCCAGTTCCCTAACGCGGTTTGTCAGGAGCTGCAGCTGGATGCACTTCTTGCAGGTGTCGTTGTCAGGGACACCAGAGGGCTCCCTGACTTCCCACATCCTGCAAGAGGAGCATTCCAACATCCTGCCTGGCATTCTCACTGCAGTAAACAATCTGAACAAAAAACTTACCGGAACCTACCCTGGCCTCTGCCTGTTCTCGCCGAAGCCTGTTGAGCCAAAGCCGTCCCACTCTGACTTAGTCCACTCCGACAATGGCAGCTACAACGATGGCCGCTGTATATGGTGGTCTGCTTTTTAAACCTTGGCGCGCTACATCACGCGCCTGCGCAGTGCAGACCCTTCTCCCTGAGCAGTGTTTAAAAAAAAACGGAGGGAGACATAACAAAACAACTCATTGATTTATGTTGTTATAAGTCTGTTGCGTTGCTTTTTCCGAGCTCTGTGCCCAAAGAGCTCGGGTGTCTGAGCACACAGCCAGCAACCGGCTCGCAGCTTTCGATCTTCTGTGTACTCCTACGACACATCAAGTGGTGGCACCGGCCTCGAATCAGCCCGTCTCCAGAGCCACGAAAATCTGGCACCCTGAAGGCACGCTAATCTCCCAGGCTGCGTCCTTGGTATATCAAAAAGCGGCCGGTCGTGAGGCCCTGAGAGCGGATCCCATTTCCACAAAGAGCCAAAGTCAGCATGTAACTCCAGGTCAGGGTTTTCAAAAGAACCCTGAAAAGGGAAAAAAGATTAAAGATAGAAATAGAGCTGTTTCCGAAGATGCAAGTAAAGGAGGCACCGTTAGGTGGCATCATCCTAAGCTCCGCCCCTCCTGGCAAAAAAAAGGAGTTCCTTTTCCTGTGTCTCTACAGCGACCCAGTAAAAGTGATCTGTTTGAGATATGATATTGATCCATCCTACCCCCTAAAGAACTTGTAATATACAGCAATCAAGTTGTATAATACATTATGTAATGATTCATGTGATGAAGCAAATGAGAGTTTGCATGGTAGTGCAGCAGTTAGTGTAATGCTATTACAGTGCCTTTGGCCCGGGTTCGATTCTGCAGCTGGCTGTGAGGACTATGTATGTTCTTCTCATGACTGTGTGGGTTTCCTCCATGTGCTCTGGATCCCTCCCACATTCCAAAAGTGTAAAGGTTAGTAGGTTGATTGGTCACATGGGTTTATCTGGGCACCGTGGGCCTGTTGGACCGGTAAGACTTGTTACCGTGCTGTATCTTTGAATGAAAAAAAGTAAGAAAGAAATTTAAATGTGTATTTGTGCATTATTAATTGGATTCTCAATTTCCAACATGGAAAATGTATGTATTGAATATAAGCTAATTATTTTGTCTTTTGG
The DNA here is from genome assembly GCF_030028105.1 of Mobula birostris. NCBI lineage: Eukaryota > Metazoa > Chordata > Chondrichthyes > Myliobatiformes > Myliobatidae > Mobula > Mobula birostris. The sequence goes on along the minus strand of NC_092387.1, from coordinate 45,121,140 downwards.
TATTGGTTAATTTCAGCTGCTCTTTCCTATAAATTGGAGAAATTAATGTCAGAGTTGTTTTAATGGATCTGTTATCAGTTGCATTCTATGAAACTACCAAAGAGTAATATGTTTTCTTTCCAAGGTGTGAACTCTGCATAATTTGGTTAGCTGGCTTTGTCACTATTCTGCAATTCTGAAGTTGTAGATTTCCAAGTCGTTTTTTAGACTGTCTTTTCCTTGAGTAAGCTAGTCACCAGTGGCTTTTGGTGGTACACAGACTGGACCAACCTGACCATATGTCAGGTTCTATTAAACATCCTGCAATTGTCTCTCTGCACCATATATAATAAAATGGTGAATTCCTACTTTCCTGAAGGGCTTCCTTTCTTGTCTTCGGAAAGATGTACCAATATTCTACTTTCAAAGTTAGTGTACATCTTAGGGTCTGTGATAGAGGGGAATACTGTAGTGGTGCAGTCTTCTCTTTTTTTTAAAAAAGTGTAATTAGTAAATGATGGCAAATACATTAAAATGATTCAATACATTTTAGTACGACTCTGGAATATCATATTTCATTCAATAATGGAAAACAACCAAATAATTTTTAAAAGCCCTAAAGAATAAATATTATTACTCATTCCTTTACTAAAAAAAATTGGCATTGCATCCATTTTGTTCATTCTCGCTTTCCTCCCTTAATGTTCTTTCCCCAAATGAAATGTATTTTAAAAATAGGAGTTGATAAGAAATCTTGGGAAGTAGTGTTTCAAAGTTGACCCCAGTCTGACCCAGTTCTGCAAAATGCTGGGGATAAAGATGTGGAAATCAACCCCCTTCCGAAGGCAGTCATGTCTTGGGGCTGCAGGGTTCAGTTTGGACAACGGACACCACATAGGAACACTCACTTTGGGAATGTTTCTCAGTTCCATTTATTAAATTAAACGCCGTGTGATTTTCTTTTAACCTCTTGTAGAATAATGGTAATTTCTTTGCTGTTCAAGGACTAACGGCTACCTCTCCTTGCATTTCTTCCACTTCCTATGTCTGTCAGCTAGACTAAGATTGGGGAATATAAATTTCAGGAAAGAATATCTCAAGGCACCTTTATTTTCTTAAACAATTCTGTAATTATTTAGTCATGGCAGAGATGGTAATAATTGATAGAGCTTGTTTATTTCTAGCAAAGCACATGAAAGCGGTTGTTCATAAAAAAAAAAGTCTTCAAGAACTTAAATCCTAAGATCTTTTACAGATCTTTGTCTTTTTCCATGGGGGTGGCAGGGTAGCGTAGCAGTTAACGTAACGCTATTACATCATCAGCAGTCTGGGTTCAGTTCCATCGCAGTCTGTAAGGAGTTTATACATGCTCCCCATAACTGCATAGGTTTCCTCCGGGTTTTACGGTTGCTTCCCACATTCCAAAGATGTACATGTTGATAGGTTAATTGGTCACATGGGTGTATTTGTGTAGTGCAGCCTCATTGAGCCAGAGGGCCTGTTGCCATGCTGCATCTCTCTTTTTTAAAAAAACTATTGCTTATAGTCTGCATGAGATTGTTGTCCATGATCTCCCTTCAAATAGCCACTCATACAGGGTCCATATTGTACTTTACTACAATTGAAGTTTTTTTTTATGTGGGTAGGTCATTGAGATTTTTCTTTATAACATGAGAAAATTCAAACCTCAAGTTTTTTGCATGATTGCCTTGCTGTAGTTATGCAAGGTCCTCAGAGAAGTTGGTCTGAGCCAGATGTGTAGATCTCCACAGCACAATTCTATCCACATAATGGGCATTTTTGGGGATAATGAGCCATCATCACTGAAGAGACTTGGAAGGGCAGGTTTGTCAGGTGCCAGCAGTAGATAGGGCATCAGACTGGTGCGTTCTCAGAACCTTGTGAGAAGCATCTGAGTTGTCCCACTGAATTGGGACCAATTTCATCCATACTCTCTGTCCTTGTCTCTGCCCCTTTTAAACTGAAATGTGACCTTCCTCCATATTTGGCGCACGAGACTAGCAGTCACCAGATAGGATCATCTTTACTGTCAAGGAATTGTCATGGTGATAATTCCTTGAAAGCAAAGGTGACCCTATTTGGAGTATCACAACCTCGGGCTCACAGACACTGCCATCTGCTGGTCAGTTAGCTGCAGGAAGCCTCACCCATGGGGCCGAGTCGTGGATTGTACAGCACAGGAGTGGGCTGCCTACCTTGTCCATGCCAATAGTTTTGCCCTTCTACAGTAATCCCAGTCCAGATGTAGGTCAGTTCTGTTGAAGTGAATTTCCTCCAGGGTGCTCCAGATTCCTCACACATTCCAAAGACATGCAGGTTGGTAGGTTAGTTGGTCACATGGGTGAAATTGTGTGGCGAGGGCTCACTGGGCCAGAAAGGCCTGTTACCATGCTGTATCTCTTAAGTAAATAAAATAAACACTGATTCGAAGATTAGAGGTAGATACTACTGGCAAGAAAAGAGGAAAGTTGTTTAAATATGGGAAGAGTGATGGCACATGGAGTGATTCGCCAACTGGGACAAGGAGCCCCTGTGTTTAGTGACAGCAGTTAACAATTCACAGAATCCTCAATCTATTCCAAGAGCTGTGGCAACAATGGTTTAAATGAAAATTATAGGATATATTTGAAAACATAAAGATGGTAATATTGTTGGGAGACACTTTAAGGCACATATATTTTGCTACTTTCAGCTTGATCAATGTATTTGTTGAGCGCTGAGTCATTAATCTCAATTTCTGACCCAGCTTCTAAGTTGGGGAAATGACATTTTATTGAGATATATTTCCATACGACATAGGAGCAGAAGTAAGCCATTTGGTCCATCAAGTCTGCTGGCCATTCCATCATAACTGATTGATTCACCCTCTGAAACCCATTCTTCTGCCTGAATTTCAACAAGAAGTACTTAGTTCCATTTTCCTGATAAGTGGGATTTTTACAGGAGTTGGATGCGAAAACTTTAAAAGAGTTTAAAATTTCTTTTTATGTCCATTTAGTGTATAAAATAAATGTATGTGAATGGATTTTGTCTGTTCTTATTCTACATAAAGAACTCTTCCCTTTACATTGTGTCATCCATCTGAAATGTAATGCATTTTTTAATGCTTTGTCTCTAGGCTAAGTAATTAAACCAATGATGAATCTTGTATTAATTCTATGTTGAGCACCACAGGAGAATAATATGCTTTTTCACTCTTTTCTTCTGTTCACAGGGCCAGCTGTAAGTACATGAAACGCTAGTTGTGCCTAAGAGAAAAGGTTGGGTCAAAAATAACAGCGTCTGTCTCTAAGCTTCTGTTTGGTGTACTGGACCTTAGATATTAACTTATTTCTGCTAAATCTTTGCCATGTCATCATAACTTTCCTTGGTCTTTGCAGAATGTATATTTGTTGTGATGCTGTAAAACCTTTGCACCAGTGCACTTATAAATTTTGTATCTTTAAAAGTTAAAATTAATAAAGTCAGCTTTATCCCTTTGGCTTGTTGGGCTATGTATATAATATGTTAATTTTTTCCCCTTTCTACTGATTTTTATCACTTCAGGGAGCTCCAGGAAGAGATGGCTTTCCGGTAATTAGCCTTAAACTGCACCCCTCTCCTTGTCTAATCCTAACTCTGTGTTTGCACTTGTCTGCCTTGTTTTAACAGGCTTTGTCTACCCCATGCTACGTTCCAAAGCTTGCCTTTTGCTGACTTCTGTCCACTCCCACGTAATCCTGATAATAATTCATGTGTTCTATTTTTTCGCCTTAACAATGTGGAAAAAAAAATTCATTTAGGATGAATAATTTCATTTCAGAAAGGATTGATATCCCAGATATTAAAAATCCACATCATTCTCATCGTGCTAATTAACTGTTTTACAAACACTGCTCCTCCGATATATGATCTTGGCTCTGGCTACATGTATGGAAGAATTTTTTTTAACTTGGTGGTGTGGTGTTAGCATACAGTCATCATGTTGCCAGCTTTCTCTTGTGATAAGGGCTCTTTTCCAAAGGTTTAACTCTTGGCCTAGCAATCTGGTAGTTTGGTGTGTAAAGCACTGAATAGTAGCATCTAATGGGAAGCCTTCATGCTTTTGTGATTGAGCATTACATTCTGAAACGCTTGCTCTGTGATTTTGGGGCACACGTCTTTGCTGGATGTTCTCGTGTGCGGCTGAGCAGCTTTTTGGGTGAAATTGCAAAAAAAAACTCTTTCTTTACAGTTCTGACTGTACATTGATTATTAGGGAAACAAAGGATCCATGGGCCTACCAGGGAGAAGGGTAAGTTTATTTATTGCATCTAATTTTAGCAGCGTGGTTACATAGATCTGATGCTTATCTTGCACTGAAAGCACAATGAACAATCATTTCAGCTGTCTGAATGAAGTGTCAAAGAAAAAAAATTAACGCTGCAATATCCTTCCCCTTGCCTCACCCTTTTGCATCCTGCACCTTTCTTGGGTGTCTGAATTGGCTTATAATATTTTATATTTTAACTAGTACAGATTTTTGTATGTGTATAACTTTTGGAGCCAAAAAAAAGGCACCATTTTTGGAAGAGGTCTTGTTCTCCCAAGGGAGCTATTGCATAAACATTTCTAAAAGGTCAGAACAACATCTGGCTCATAGAGATAGAAGACTTTTGTTAAAGTGACATTGTACAGATCATTGAATTCTCTTTCAGTTTCAAGCCCTAGGATAATGCAGCCTTAAACCATTCATTTGACAGTGCCACACTTAACTGCACCTTTCTTAAAGCATTTTGCACATTGCTTTGGCTCCATCTCACTGATGGAGCGGTTCTGCCACTGCTGTGAACTGCTACACTTTTAAGATAAATGTAACAAAGACCTTAGGTTAAGTTTGTCTTTGAATCAGGCTTTCGCAAAGTTTGCGAGGTTGTTTTGCTGTGGTGCGTTGGAGTTCTGATAGTAATGTATTTTAAAATATGCTATCTCCTGCAGTGAAATCTCTGGCTTTTAAAGCATTGGTTAGTTAAATGGGCTGTTTGGTGAACATTTCTCCCCATTCAAAAACAATCTAAATACATCAGCAGCTAAATAGAATTCAGGACAATGTAGAGGCAAATATGCAATCATATGAGCTTTGTTTACCTGTATTTACAGATTAGTGTTTGCAAGTATTGACTGACTTTCCTAAATGTTACTATATAAGCCTAGCTTTAGAATATTGTAAATTTAAAAAAATATATAAAAAGATTTGTATTAATCTATAACTCGTATACAAGTACAAATCTATTTTGCTTCTCTTATAACTTTGATCTGATATGATAATGTTAATATAGTAAACAATAGAGTCTCTGCTTGTTACGTTGTTGATACCTTCCTAATACTGAACAGCCTCTTTAAAGCTTTGACTCACGGATGTGGAAATGCTGTGGGCTAACCTGATTGCCATGCTGCTGGTCTGGACTTTAATATTTCTTTAAATATAAGTAAACATGCATAAAGCACATTTATCACACAGTGTTGGTCTTTGCAGAAATAACTAAACTCATTTGAAATCCTCATTATTTCAAAAGGACCCCAATTTCAACTGTGTGTGGGCTGAAGGGTTGTTAACTGTTATTACTGATTGTTATTTCTCCAACCCTTTAATGGGGAAATTCCATGGGGAATTGACCAAGTTTCTAAGGTTAGGCTGCCACCGCTAAATTCCTGTGTGTGGAGGTACATTGTTTCAGGCATCATTGCAATGGACCGAAAAAAACCTTGTGCTAATTGCACATTTTTTTTTAAGAAAGATGACTTTGAAAGGTTCCTAAGTCTTTCTTGTTTTGGGTCACTTTCTCAGCATAAGGAAGTGCTCACAGCAGAGCTTCCTGTAATTAGCAGCACTTACTCTGCTTTGTTTTTCTGATTAAGTAAGCCCAAACTATGCTCGGTTTTTGGTGACAGGACCCTATCTCGGACGGTCTAAACAAGTGAGACATTGTTCATATTGCCTTGCTGCTAATATTGCCCTGTTAACATGCATTTGAGAAAAAATTGAGTCGCCTGATCAAGAATAAGTTGCCCTTCCAGTCTTCCTAAAGCAAATCTGTAACCTGAAGTGGGAAGTTTTGAGGACAAATTTACTTAAAATGTTAAACTTTTAGGATTGACATTGGCAGTAACTTTGCTATCCTGTGAAAGAATTGTAAAAATATTGGCATTCAGATGCTTTGAAAAGTAAACCAATCTGTGCAGGTGGAATTGTACAACACCAGTTGCCCCAGTATAAATGCTGGGCAGTTCATTCAGGAGTTGTTAAAGAGCTAAATTGTCATGTAACATCCATTTTTTGTTACCATTCAAGTAGGTTTTATAACCATTTATACTTAGTGTGTGGGGTAGATAATTGGGTTTAGTTATGTTGCTTGGGTTTCCTTGGCATGTATAAATGTGTAACTCTGAGTACTGAGGTACATGGGAGATAAGTAGGTCTTCTACCAATCTCACTTCCATGAGACCATGAGACTGCAGGTGCCAGAATCTGAAGCAACATACAATCTGCTGGGGACATTAAGCAGATTGAGCAGCATCTGTGGAGGGAAAAGAATTGTTGACATTTCAGCTCAAATCCCGACATAGATTCAGAGTTTTCAACAGAAATGTTGACAATCACTATCCACCACTTCCCACCCCGAAGATGCTGCTCGACACTGAGTTCCTCCAGTAGATTGTATATATGTACTTTTTTAAAATTAATGAAAAGATTGATATAGAAAAAAAAAGAAACAGAGAAAAAAGATTATCTGTCACTTATTTCCATGACCTGTTTCTCTTGTAGCTCAAACTCTTTTCTCATATACTGAACTGGAAACTACAGAAATGTTTCAGCTTTTAAACTTGATAGAGCCCAATAAAATGCTCAGTTCTCCATGTGAATCTGGAATTGTCCAAATAGATGAAGCTGATTTTCTTAGGTTCTCCAATTTACAATGTGATAAATGTGCTTTTCAGAGCATGTCTACAATAAAGTTTGATTTATGTTGGATTATTTTTTTTGGCTGTGTGTTTATTGCTATTGTCATGTAAGTGCAAAGTTGTGAGCGATTTTGAGTATATAGAAGATTTCACAAAGGTAAGGTTTAGGATCTTCACACGTCCACTGCAACAACTTGGAGCACCTTTAATGTGGTTAAAATATACAAAAGAGGGTTCACAATTATCCATATTAATAAATTTCAGGCCTGGTTTTTTGATTTGATTCTTGCATTGTGAAGCATAGAAAACAATAGTGGTGGCCAATAGCTTTCAGAATTTATTAGAGTTCAGTAGATTTAGAAAATAATTGGAGGTGCGTGGAGTGAAGAGTTGCTATACTGAGGATGAAAAGATGTCATAACACCCAAGATCATTAAGAATGGATGAAGAGATCTGATCCATTTTAGACTATCCAATCTGAAAGAGGTTGCAAAGATCTCCTAACTCTGTTTCAACAGCTTTTAACACAAGTTTTAATTAAGTGTCCCAAGGTACTTCACAGAAACACTATCAGATAGAACTTTGCATCGATCCACAAAGAGATCTTAGGGCAGGTGACACAATGGCAAGGTGTTTCTTTTCATCATTTTCATACTTCTCCTGGTCCCATATCCCATTGAGTCTGTGCTGGCTCTTACAACAACCTCATCAGTTCCATTCCCGCACAGGCATCTGTGCAGCCTGATCTCTCTCTCATCCTAATTCTGCTCCCACTCAAATAAACTATGAGCAATTCTCAGTAGCCAGTCAGGACACCAAACATCAGATTGCAGAGACGTGAGAGGAGACCAGTCCACCCAGCAAAAACAAATGAAAGTAAGACAGAGATGTTTGTTTCCTCATAGATTTCGCTAATCATTCTAGAAAACTATTTCAAGCATTAATGACTCCTATAATTAAAAAAAAAGTGATCAGAATCATTTGTTAGATTCCACACCAGATCTGCAAGTTCATTATGCCAACAATGTTTTGAGATTTTATTTTGAGGTAATCACATCCTCATTGAACCTGAATATTTCTAACCACACAAAAAAAGGTTTTTTTAAAAAAGCTTAAGATGATTGGAAAGATAAACGTTCACAACTTTGTCTTGCGCATGTTGAGTTTGCACCCTGAATAATCAAGAAAAATTGTTGTAACCTAAACCAAGAATTCAGGATCTGACTATGGTGTATTTGTTTGACCAAACCTGTCACATCTGGTTACTGCATTTAGTGGTGGTACCTCGCTTTAATTGGTAGCACTATTGCCTCTGATGCAAGAGGCCCTGCTCTTACTCCACCTCCGAACTTGCAGCTTAATCCAGACCAGCATCATACTGCAGTACCAAGGGCTGCATCACTGTCAGAAACACCTTTGTTCAGTTGAGATACTGAAGCAAATTCCAATATATTTACTCTGAATAATATTGAAGATTTAACTTTGAAAGAAGTAGGATTGAAGATCGTTCAGTCCTTCAATCCATACAACTAAAATAAACATGACTCGGTCATTCATCCTGCCACTTTCTGTAGGTTGCACTTTGTGTATGTAGCAGGATGGCTACTGTGCCTCCCAAGTAACATGGACTCCAAAATAATTCATTACATATCAAGAAGTTTGAGCCATTTCAATGCAAATCACTCATCAGACTCCCAAGTTTGGCCTACAGACCTGCAGTAAATTTGTTGCCTTAAATTTATTATTGTTTCTGTCCCAATGTGTAATATTAAATTGAATTGATGGTTTGTAATCCTTTCCATTGACAATGGAGAATACTTGCCAGCTGGTTCTGATCATAATTTTAAACTGGGCTGAAAAGAGATGTAGTTTCTATTTGTCTTTCTCCCATCCTGCCACAGGTAGGGTCTTTGGAAAAGCAAGGCATTAATTCTTCTCACTTTCTGTGTGCTTGATACTTTTACCTTTGCACAAAATAAATGGGAAGGGTCTCTGAAATCTGCCACAATCTGGGCAATTGTGTGGGGCATTCTCCACTTTGTAAAGATAATATTTACTACTTTAAAAGATAGCCCATAGTATATCTGATTATTCTGTTGAGTAGAAAGCAAAGCAAGCCATATCCATACCCTGTACATTACACTTTGATCAGTGTCAGCCAGCAGTAGGTCCATCCCTTGTTGCATTCTGTGGATACCAACTAAATCGGGGATTGGTAATCTGGGGTCCATGGCCCCCTCGGTTAATGGTAGGGGGCCCATGGCATAAAAGCAGTTGGGAATCCTTGGTCTAAATGGATTCAATTGTCATTCAGCTGATTGACACTTGGCTAGCTTCCTCTCTCCTTATTGGCATCCGTTAATCTCATGAGACCATGGATTTGCGCCTTGGAAGGTTTCCAGGGCGCAGGCCTCGGCAAGGTTGTATGGAAGACCGGCAGTTGCCATGCTGCAAGTCTCCCCTCTCCGTGCCACCGATGTGTCCAAGGGAAGGGCATTAGAATCTCTCTCCTAATTCAACCATAAAAGGTCCAATCCTGTCTATGATTGGAACCAGAGTGGCCTTGCTCCTTGTTCCTCATTAGTGACACTGTGCAGGTAATTACCAAAAGATTCACTGGGAATCTGGGGATTGGGGTTCTAAATCTCTCGCCTAGTTTCCCCAGAATATTTTCTTTTCATAACTGCTGGATTTTTTTCTCCCAAGTTACTCTGTTATGATATTTCCCCATTGCTAAAGGCAACGAGTTTCACTCTTTTCAGTACTGAAGATTATCGAGGGTGCAATCTCTTGCAGTGCTGCTTGTTTGTTGCTTGAGTACAGACTGATGCAGAGATGCGGACTTTGGCTGCTGACATCTTGAGAAAGATTGCTTTAGAAAGATGCTGATAGTACATTTATGGTCTCAGACTAATCCTCTATTTGTGTCTCTCCTTTACCTCTGCATGCTGTGTTTGCTGTGACTGCGCAGGGTCTAAAGGGGGAACCTGGTGAAGAGGTGAGTCATGCAAGGAAAGGGAAGCCTGTCCTATTTGTGTTTTTAGTAGTACGTTAATAGTGCTTTAAAGTACTTCCTTGTTAGAGTTGCTATCTATTGGGTAGAACAGACACTTGATTCAGTTTAATCTAAATATTCCAGCAGCAAGTTTTTTTTAAATGTAGTGGAAATAAAAATAAGTGAAAATAATTGAGAATCTAGATCTGAGTCAGTAACGAACCTAATTAGTTGTCCCTCGAGCAATAATTCTGTGTAATCATCATTTTATTAGGTAATGATTGGAACCTTACTGGAATTTTGCCATCCTTAAACCCAAACCCGAAAGGAAATCAATTTTTGTTTTAGACATATAATTTTGTGGCCTCTGTGCATGGCTCAGTGGGTAAGTATAACTCAGCCTCTGGCATTGAGCACCATGAAACAGGATTTTCCACTGAAGACCTCCCACCAAAGTTATGCTCAGAATGGTTCCGTTTCTGTTCTGATTGCTCCATTAAGGCAGGACTTTTCAGCTCACATTATCACCTTTTTATTTTTCTAGTGTTCTGAAATATTGTGTTCTTATCACTATTGTGTTACATATTCATTTCCAGTGAATTCCCCTCAGCATATGCCCCGATGAAAATAATTTTATTTTCTCACTCTCTTTAAGAAGATCTGATCAGTCACTGCATTCCGACAGGCATCATGCCCTTGAAAGGGGCAGTGAACCTTGTTCATTTAATTTTTCACCAATTGTTTCATCTTGTCTGCCTGTCGCCTTTGGCTGCAGATATAATTTCCAATTGAAAAGAAAACTTGCCAAACCTTTTCCCCTGATTACGGGGCTTTCATTTTACTTCCATGTACTACTTTCCCTTCAATGGTTATTCATTTCTTTACAAAGCCAAATAATTATGCAACATTTCCAAAATAAAGCTGCTTCTCCAACCGAAGGAGATGTTACTTTAACACCCTACAGGCTGCAATGTGAAATATTGTCCACAATACAAGAGATTCTGCAGATGCTGGAAATCCATGTAGCACACACAAGATGCTGGAGGAGCTCAGCAAGTCAGGCAGCATCGATAGAGGCGAATAAAAGTCAACATTTCAGACTAAGATCCTTCATGAAGAGTCTTGGCCAGAAACACCGACTGTTCATTCTCCTCCAAGGATGCTGCCAGACTTGCTGAGTTCCTCCAGCATTTTGTGTGTGTTACTCTCAAGAATATTGTCTGAAGTCCATGATTTTTTTTCCCCCAATAAATGCATGGTAACACTAGCTTACCAGTCCCCTTGAATTTAACATACATTGAAAACAGATCTCTTCAGATGGTCCCCTTGCTTCATATTGTACTTTTTTTCATAGTGGGGCCATAAGAAGATGTAGCAATGAGAGTGGCCTCCCCAAGACAAATAGGCAACCCACTATTAAAAACACAGGAGTGATGTCCTTCAGAGCTCTTCCTAGAGTATTTCAAATAAAGGTGGGCAGTGTGGTGCTGCAAATAGTGTTGCCTCACAGCTAGTGACCTGTGTTCCACAAGAACCAGATTAGATTACAGGGCTTAAAAGTAAAGGAATTTTGGGAGGCAGTGATCATAAAATAGAATTCACCCTGCAGTTTGAGAGGGAAAAGCTAAAATTGGATGTATCGGGATGGGAGTGGACTACAGGGAACTACAGAGGCATGAGAGGAGCTGGCCAAAGTTCATTGGAAGGGGTCACAAGTAGGGTTGATGGTACAGCAACAATGGGAGTAATTCTAAAGGGAGGAAGAGGAGGCAACCATAGCTATCAAAGGAAGTCAATAACAGCATAAAAACAAAAGAGAGGACATGCAGTATAGCAAAAATGAGTGGGAAGCTTTTAAAAACCAACAGAAAAAAAACATTTAGGAAAGAAAAGATGAAATATGAAGATAAGCTTGACAATAATATAAAATACAATACCAAAAGTGTTTCCGTAAATACAGTGAGTAAAACAGAGATAAGAGTGGACATGGAATGTTGGAGAGATAGTAATGGGGAGTAAAGAAATGGTGGATGAACTGAATATGTATTTTGCATCAGCCTTCACTATGGAAGGCACTAGCAGTATACGACAAATTCAGGAGTGTCAGGGATCAGAAGTGACTGTCGTCACAATTACTAAAGAGAAGGTGCTTGGGAAGCTAAAATCTCTGGACCAGATAGACACCAGAGTTCTAAAAATGAAAGCTGAAAGGATTGTGGAGGCATCAGTCGTGAGTTTTCAAGAATCACAAGATTCTAGAATGGTTCCAGTGGACTGGAAAATTACAAATGTCATTCCGTTCTTTAAGGGAGAGAGGCAACAGACAGGAAATTAGAGACCAGTTAGCCTGACTTCAGTGGTTGGCCAGATATTGGAGCCCATTATTAAGAATGAGATTTTGGGGTACTCAGAGGTACATGATAAAATCAACATGGCTTCCTTAAGGGAGAATTTGCCTGCCATCTATTGGAATTCTTTGAGCAAATAACAGACAGAACAGACAAAGGAGAATCAGTGGATGTTGTTTACTTGGATTTTTGACACCAGCATGTACAGAAGATTGGTTGACTAGCAGATAACAAAGAGTGAGAATAAAGGGGGACTTTTCTGGTTGGCTGCCTGTGACTAGTGACATTCCGCAGGGGTCAGTGTTGAGTCCACTGCCTTCACATTATATTTTAAAAACCTAAATGATGGAATTGATGGTTTTGTGGCCAAGTTTGCAGATGATACAAAAATAGCTGGAGGGGCAGGCACTGTTGAGGAAGCAGGGAAACTTCAGAAGAACTTGGACAGATTAGGAGAATGGGTAAAGCTGTGACAGATGGAATACAGTGTAAGAAAATGTATGGTGTCCACTTTGGTAGAAAGGATAAAGGCAGTGGCAATTTTCTAAACAGGGATCGATTTCAGAAATTGGAGGTGCAGAGGGACTTAGGAGTTCTAGTACAGGATACTCTAAAGATTAATTTGCAGGTTGAGTTAGTAGTAAGGAAGTTAAAGACAATGTTGGTCCTCATTTTCAGGGAGCTAGAATATAAAGGCAAGAATGTGATGCAGAGGATTTATAGAGCCTTAGCCAGAACACATTTGGAGTATTATGAGCATTTATGGGCCCTATGTCCAAGAAAAGATGTGCTGGCATTGGAGAAAGTCTACGAAAGTGGTTCTGGGAGTTGAAAGGTTAACACAGGAGCATTTAGGGCTTGTAGTCACTCTGTTTTAGAAGAGTGAGAGAGGATTTTGTTGAAACCTGCCAAAGGCCTAGAATGTGTAGACATGGAAAGGATGTTTCCAGTAGTGGGAGAGTCTTGGACCAGAGGACACAGCCTCACAATACAAAGATGTGCATTTAGAACTGAGATGAAGAGGAGTTTCTTTAACCGAAGGATTTTGAATCTGTGGAATCCATTGCTACCAACAGCTGTGAAGGCCAAGTCATTATGTGTATGTATAAAGCAGAGGTTGATAGGTTTGTTGATATGTAAGGATATCAAAGGTTATGGGGAAAAGGCAGGAGAATAAGGTTTAGAGGGGAAATAAATTCGCCTTGATCAAGTGGAAGAGCAGATTCTATGGGTCAAATGGCCTGGTTCTGCTTCCATATCTTATGGTCATTTGGATGCTCTGGTTTCCAAAACCAAACCCACAAGCCAAAAAGGTACTGGTTGGTAGGTAAATTCACCATAGGAAACATGAGGAAGATAACAATGGAATTGTATGGTAGTTGCCCGTCGTGTCCGATGATGACAGGAAACCTGTGCTGGAGAGGTATTCCACTCTCTCAACCTCAAGTTCGGGTCCAGTGATACAAACATGCATCACAACTGAGATCTTCCTTGGTTGCAGTGGATGACCATGACTTCTTCTGTGCCTGGCCATGCCCTTTGCTCTCCGATAAGTGTTGCAGAGCCACCTTCCTAATTGACTTCATCTGCTAGGACGGGTATGCCCCTATCCCTATCTGAGCAGAGCATGAAATTGCCATGACCCTCACCTGGTTTAGCCCATCTGTTGGAATGGCGTACCCGGGTGTGGCCGCTGTCTCATGCAAACAATTACTTGGAGCCACTGGTGAGGACTGTGTTTCCAGCTTGGCCCAAAATGAGTGAGCTGCCCCAGAACGGACACAACAACCCCCTTCATCAGAGGTGCTACCCCTCCCTGTACACTCCATTGTATAGGATTAAGTTACAGTATATGGATAGTGGGTCTATTTCCCTTCTGTGACTCTCTTGCTGGAATAGGATTAGGAGGGACAACCATTTAAGGTAGACACTATGACTGTTCCTTGAGTACTGGGCACCATTATGTATGATTATATTCCTGGGGTTAGGTACCACCTGAACAGTAATATGAATTTAACCCCTTTCTATTCATTCATTCCTTGGATTGCAAAGAAATTTCCAGCCTCTTGCATCCATTCATGTTGCACTCAGAGGAACTTTGAATGTCAAAAGATGAAACCTCTGTCACACTCATAACTTCACACTATCAATTAAAATAGTGAAATCTCCTTTCACATTGGCCAGGGTTCTGGTGGGAAGGAGGAGAGTTAGAAAGTAGAGTGTAAATTGGATGGTTGAGAAGCATAGTTGTTGATGCATTGGAATGATCTCACAAGATGAAAGATTGACCTGAGGTAACCTTCCCTTCTTTTGGCAAGCCAATCTCATTACTATATAGCAATGGATTCAGCTTGATCGAGCCATTTTCTTGAAGGAGAGGTGAACAACATGGTTGTAAAATCAATCTCAGAAAATGTAGCACACAGTCAAGGAACCAAAGAAAATATTGTTGTTTTAATTACCCCACTCATTCTTCCATCATCAGCACTTACTATTATATTTAAAGTTGGACTTTTTAAAGAACCATGTGATGGAAAATGAAAGTGTGAAATGCAGCAACAAACTGATGGAGCAAGCTTAAGCCAAAAATTAAAAACTAGTACTTTTAAAGAGGAAAATTTGATGTTTTTGATCTGACAATCTCATTTGATGGCAATTTGATAGCCAGTTAGAAATCAGACTCTAAACTTCCAAATGGTGTCTTCTGTCCATAAGGTTCCCAGTATCGTCAGCAGTGCTTGAGTTGGTCCAGTAACTGTAGATGTAGTGGCTGGAAGAAAGTAGAACAAATTCTTCATTACATGCCATTGGTTTCATTTTTTTCTTTTCAAAGAATGTGTTTTGCATTTTATTCCTGCATTCCAGCCCTTAGCTTGGCAATCATCCCACTCTGTGTCATCAATTTAAATCTGGTCCATCAGCTTCCATTAATTCCAATCTAGCTGAAGTATGTTCTCGATAAGGCAATCTACCTGGCCCCAGGAAGAACTAAGTGAAGATTTCTCAGAAATAGCCCAGTATGTCACGGTTAATCCAGTGAAAGGTTTGTGCCAAGAGTTTGAAGTTAGCTGCTCTGGCATCAAAACCAGCTTAAATTATCCTCTCTCATTTATTTCTTTTTGCCACAAGCATGAGAAAATCTGTAGATGCTGGAAATCCAAAACAATACACACAAAATGCTTGAGGGTCTCAGCAGGCCAGGTAGCCTCTATGGAACAGAGTAAACAGTTGACATTTCAGGGTGAGACTCTTCATCAAACCTGAAGCATTTTCCTCAAGCATTTTGAGTGCATTTCTCTCTGCATCTTAGTGTAATCATATAGGTCATTCAAATCTGAGCAAGTACTCTAGAGAAATTCATATTCTTTCAGAAAAACTGCAAGAGGTTGTCACTACAGGGAAGTACAATTCCAGGAGGGTGTCTCTTTTTGGGGCTTCCACTCTGAAGTTATTGCCCAGAACTGACTTGGTCCTATGGTTTTATGCACAACTTATTGAAAAGTTGATCTTTCAAATAGCTCTTTCCACAAATCAGAGAATGTTAATGAACTTGCTGCGTTTAGCAAACTTGCCACACCAACTCATAACTATTCACTGTCAATTCAAGCTTTAATCATGGGTTTAGGGCTAGCTATTTTGTATCAAAAGAGTAAGGAAACAGTAAAAATATACATGCTAAACAGAAGAGATTTTGCAGCTGCTGGAAATCCAGAGCAACACAAAAAGTGCTGGAGGAACTCAGCAGGTCAGTCTATGGAAGTGAATAAACAGTCAATGTTTAAGGCTGAGACCCTTCATCAGGACTGGAAAGGAAGGAGGAAGTAGCCACACTTTCCAGTCCTGATGAAGGGTCCCGGCCCAAATTGTTGATGCTTTGCATAATTGTTAATATAACCACAATTGTTGTTGGCCAGTCTTTTCTTCTGTTTAGCTTGGCGAAAGCACTGAGTCTTGGTAATATGCTTATCACAGTTACTCTTATCACAGGCTGACGATGCTTGAAGACATTACGCATTCTGACAGTCTTCTCCTAAAATCTCAGTAGTGGGTTTGAAATACCTCTTGTTTAAAATAAAGCAGCCATAAGCGAGTACAAAGTAAATTTTATTAACATATATATGGCACTGTATACAACCCTGAGATTCATTTTCTTGTAGGCATACTCAACAAATCTATAGAATAGTAACTATAACAGGATCAATGAAAGACCACCCTACTAGGGCATTCAACCAAAGTGCAGAAGACTGTGCAAATGAAAATATAAATAAATAGCAATAAATAATGAGAACATGAGATAAAGTGTCCTTGAAAGTGAGTCCATGGGTTGTGGAAGTAGAGACACTGCTGTGCTTTCTTCGCAATTGCACTTTCACGTTGGGCCCAAGACGGGTCCTCTGAAATGAAAACACAGAAGAATTTAAAGTTGCTGATCCTCTTCATCCCTT
The DNA here is from genome assembly GCF_030028105.1 of Mobula birostris. Taxonomy (NCBI): domain Eukaryota; kingdom Metazoa; phylum Chordata; class Chondrichthyes; order Myliobatiformes; family Myliobatidae; genus Mobula; species Mobula birostris. Next base: position 45,104,431 of record NC_092387.1, on the reverse strand, counting down.
ATCCTCCAAGGAGGACTGACCCATGGACCTCTTGTTTCCATCTCCTGAAATCCACAGTCATGATGAAACTACAGCAGATTTTTTTCTAGGATTTGTATCCAAAACTGAAAATGGTACTTTGTATTTAATTCATAGAATGATAAGCATTCTATAATACAGGAGGAGGCCAGTCAGCCTGTTCAGGTGTGCTGAACACGATCCCAAACTAATTCCACCCAGCAGAAGGTCCGTGTTATGGCTTTTCAAGTACACATCTGTGTACTGCTTAACTGTGAGGCTTTCTGCCTTGACCACCCTTGGTAACAGAGGCCCATCACTGTCAGGTGAAAGGGCTTCCTCAACAACCTCTAGTTCTTCAAATAATAATTTATATCAATGCTTCTTGATTATTGACCCCTCTATTAAAGTAAGCAAGTCCTGTCCACTTATCCTACTTGCGTTCCTCATAAATGTTACATCTCAATTACGTATCTCCCACAACCTCCCCTTTTCAAGTCTTTCTTCATAGCTTATATTTTCCAGTCCTGATAATATCTTCAGGAATGTTCTGTCTGTCCTCTCCAGCACAAGCACATTGTTCCTGAAATGTGGTTATCAGAACTGTATGAAGTACTAAAGCTCACACTGTATATAGTTTTATCACAAACTCGCTCTTGTACCCTGTGGCTTAGTTAGGAAAAAAAACACATCCCATCTGCCTTTCCAACCACCCTATTAACCTGCAGGGATGTACAGTAGATTTCCATAACATGATGCTGTATCCCGGTTCCTTCACACCACTTGATATCCGTCCATTCAGTTCACATTCCCTTGCCTTGTTGCGTTTCCCCATTATTGATTGACATAGATTATTTCTGGTCAAATCAAACATCGCTTATTTTAAATATCTTGCAAATAAGGTGTACAGAATATTTTAAAGTGATCAAATAAGCCATTGCTAATGTACCAACACGTTAAAACTCATTTAAAGAAAACTAAGGTTCTCGATAGGTTTTTTAAAAAAAAGGTATTTGAAGTATAGAGCCTGTTAAGGCTATTGGAATGCATTTCTCCTTTCTCATCAAGTCATCAGAATCTGTTTAAATGACATTTATTAATTTTCTGCAATTAATTTATAAAATGAAAAAATTCCAATCTACTATCTGTAAATAGTGTGTACAACCCTGAGTCTGATTGACTATATGTATGGCCCTTAAACCTGAAATCTGGGGCATTGTATCTGGTTTGTTGTCATGAAGAATGAATCGTGATGAACTACAACTATGTGGAATATAGATTGTTCTTTGAGTAACCTACAACCTGACAGAACTGTACATGTTATTTAAATGTGCTTTGGAATGTTAAGAATTCTAAATACTATGAAACTAAATCTCACAAATAGTTGTTTTGCTGTTTACTCAAGCAACCTTTAAGGTGGAATTTGAGTTCTAAAGCAAAGACTCAAAAATTGCATCTGTTCTTCACTTTGATCTAATGTTGATATAGATATAGAGTATAGATCTGAAATTAGCAACTGCAGGATCCTATAATCTGAGTCTCAGTATTAAGTGACCAAAAACCAGTCCTTTTCAAACTGTAATTGATCGAGTACTCCAGGCATTTTGCACAGGCTTAGCAACTTACAATGGCTGCAATATCTACTTAGAGTCCAAGTGACAGTACTAACAAGGAAGCACAGTCGTTGTGAACAGAACTGTCTGCCATCATTCCTAATAACATTGGTTAAGTAGCCACAACTGTGGATCAGTTACTTACTACTTAAGTAAACTATTGTGCACTACTAGCATTGAAGCTTGAAAAAAATGTAATGGGCTGTTCTCCAGCAAAATGTAGTCAAGTTCAGGTTGGCTAAAACACATTAAACACCATGCACTGTTAGGTCTTTCTATTGCCACATTTAGCCTAATCTCTAAACTACACATCAAAGTGATGATGTAAGGCAAGGCAAGGCTGTTCTTGCATTGATACTCTGGTGAATTTTAAGTGCACGTCTTTGATTCTCCACTAAAAACAACTTGTCTTCTGGACGTGGTAATATATGGGACTGGATCTGGCCCCATGGCCCAGGGTCTGTGGTTACTTGTATTAGTGCCTACGTCCATTTGCTTTCTCCATGTGGTGATGAAGCATGTTGACCTCCTGTCCATAGCTTCCAAGAACATTCTAAGTGTTGAGTAGATCTCAGACCTGAGTGACAGAGTACATTTTCATTACTTCCAAGGGCTTTTAAAATGCTTCCAGATTTCTCAGAGATTTAAAAAAATGTTCAAATAGAATCAAATAGCTAAACAACAAACTTTTTAAAATGTATTTCATTAAATCACTTTACAAAGCTAATAAAATTAAGTATTAAAATAAAAAAAAATTCACTCACATAACATCACTAGTACTTCTCCACACAGATGGTGACATGAGCTATTTGTAAACCTGCCCTCCTTGGTTTAATATCGAGGACGGACGGGTTGCCAAATCCCTTCTCTTCTGCATATCAGTGCCTCATTGCGTTGGTAATGGTGTGTCCAGCAGCAGAGCAAGAGTTCAGATCTGTCACATTCTCGCTTCAGATTTCCTCCTTTGGCTGAGCAGATGCAGAATTCCAAGATGTGCCAAGCCCCGGTGACTGACAGCCTCAATGGAGCTGCCAGTCATCAGTCAGTGCACTGGGCCTAAAGCTTCTCCAGTGTATTCCTGTCACATTCTTTGTCAATAAGTTGAAATGAACATAATTTTTGACACATGGAACACTCTTTAACATTAAATATTCACAAAGCACTATTAGATGTTACACTTTACACAACTTACTACCAGATACAGATGAAGTGCTTGGCCACATAAATGGCAGTGAGGGGCATAAGTGCAAATACTGTACAGTTGAGTAAAATAGTTATTTTGCTTTTTGAATTCTGTAGTTCCTCTACATTTCAAACAGAGTATGTTAATCACCTTAATGCACCTTCGTGCCACTGCAGCCTGAGTAATATGTATTGTTTTTAGTAGCATGCATAAAATGCAGGAGGAATTCAGTAGGATCATGAGGCGATTTTATTTAGGATTTAGACACAGTATAAATGTTGCTTCCATTATCACTCAGCAATTAAAATAAGGATGTACTTAATAGTATTACACATATATGAAGCCGGTTCTAACTTCTGGCCTGTGTTAAGTTATGTAGCTTCAGTTACATAAGAAGTGATAGAAGTGCATTATACCCTGGTGTTTGTAGGACAGGAAAGCCTAATAAACTGCCTGGGTTTTGGTTGCATGCTACTAGCTCAGAATATCAGTGTTGTCAGCCTAGATAAGAAGAGTCATTGGTGGTGGTCTGGCTCCTGATCACTCTGAGCTCTTCCAAGGAGCTGCCACAAGCAGGTTACTCATTCCACTCTTGCCGGGAGATTCTAGGAGTTGTCATACAAAGGTACTGAAAAAGCAATATGAGAAGGAGGAAGATCATCTCGCTGTAACAAACTGTTCTTTATATTCAGGACCAATCATACAATATTGCAGCCTGCCCAGCAAAAGCTTTTAGTGCACTGTTTCCTTGGGGGGGATTCTATAGGATATGCTACATAACCATTGAATAGCAAATAAAAAAGTGGAATGTAAAGACTTTGGTTAGGTTACAAAAGAAAATGCATCTCTGTTTGCATTTTACTCAAAAATTATTTCACATTTACCCGTTTTCTGTAAAATGTACCAACATTCAATCAGGATAAAAGACTGTTACTGTGACTATGATATGAAATACACACCCTGGGTGCTTCAGTTGTGAATGGGGTTCACCACTTTGAACTTTTGAACAATCCATTTCTTGGTTAGGACGGGTGCTCACTTTATTTAGAATATTTCTTGTAATTTGGTTTCTAGAAGATCTTGGTCACAGGCAAGAGGAGAGCCACAATAAAATATAATCTATTTCTGTATGGATTCTGATGGTCTGATTGCCTTTTCCCATTCTACCACAGGGAGCTCCAGGAGATCCCGGCATCTCAATCATTGGACCCCGTGGCCCTCCTGTGAGTCCTACCGTATTTTACTGATTCCTTCCTCACCGTGTGCTCAGTAACTGTGTGTTGAAACAGGAAATAGTGGAATATCAACCAGTGCAGGTTTGAATGTTCTGCATCAATAACGTAAACAATGCCAGTGCTTTCTAAGTGCAGCAGATGTCACTCATCTCTCATTCCATGTTGTTGCTTTAAATCCCGTTACATGAATGAGGATAGTTTTTGAGAAAGTACCTTATAGCATAACATCCAGGCCTGGAAATGCAATCCTTACACCAGAAGAACTGCATTGCTTTCAGAAGGTTGTTCAATACCACCTTTTCAAGGGCATTTACTGTGGGGTTGGCATGGTAGCATAACGGTTCGTGTAATTCTATTACAGTGCCAGCAGTAAAATCAATTGGAGGTTCAATTCCCATCAATATCTGCAAGGATTTAATATGTTCTGTCTGTGTGGGTTTCCTCTGGGTGTTCTGGTTTCCTGCCACATTCCAAAGACATACAAGTTGCGATTAGTGAGTTGTTGTGAGCATGCTATGTTCATGTCAGAAGTGTTACGACACCTGCAGACTGCCAACATAATCCTCGCTGATTTGATTTGGCGCAAATGACACATTTAACTTTTATGTTTCAATGTGACAGATGTGACAGATAAAGCTAATCTTTATAAACTGATCTTTATAAATTATGGAAATAAAGTAATGCTGGCTCTGCTAGCATCACCCGTGTCCCAAAAACAACAAATAATTAAAAAAATCTGTGATCTATGCAAGTTATTTTATCTTAATGACTTTCTTAAAGGAAGTGTTTTGAATAAAAAAAGCCCTAAAATGATGTAATTTGTACCTGCTTTGCATGTGATGTAACACCTTCCTCCTTTGATTGTATCATTCAGTCTCATCTGAAATAACAAAGTAGTCAACAAAATCACTTGTCTTCAAGTGATTGAAAATACTTTTTTTCTCTGTGTAGATGACACATGATAAATGTTTTCTGGGTGCTTTTGCATGGTTGCAGGAATGTGACTGGGGTGAATCATTTGTACATGTCTAATGCCATTTCCATGTCAAGAGTACTAATCCTTGTGTGGTTAGTAAGATACTTGCATCACGTTTGTCCTGGGCATGGTCATCTACACCTATTCTCCACTTTCATCACCTTCCAGGCTTCATTTCAGTCATCCAAGGGCCCAGGTCACAGCCACTCTCTCTTTTGCAATCCTCACAGAGACCTGGGCTTGATCCTGACTTCATGTGTGGTCTGTGTGGGGTTTGGATGTTCTCCCTGTGATGATGTGAATTTCCTCCTACACCCCAAAGACATGCAGGTTGGTAGGTTAGTTGGCCACAGTAATTTGCTCCTGGTGTATGGGTGAGTGTAGAATTTGAGGGGAGTTGATGGAAATATTGAGAGGATGAAATGGGATGAGAGTAAATGGGTGTTTGATGGCCAGCACAGACTGTGGGCTGAATGGCCTGTTTCTGTGTTGTGATGTAACAAACTACTTACACAAGCAGGACACTTCGAAACACAACTAAACCATGCACTTGACATTCAGAAACATTAAAATATACTCCAAAGCTATTATAATCAAAGAATTAAAGAATTTGTAGTTTTTTTTGAAAAATTAAGATAATTGAATATATTACCGTGGAGGGCATTGCCTGAGAGTGTGGTGGAAGCAAGTTCTTTCTTAATATTGAGCGATTGAGCATTCAGGTAAAGATTTATTTAAAAGATTAGCTTAATTTGTTGCAAGTACATTGAAAGATACAGAGAAATATGTCATTTGCATCAAAGCCCAACACAGTCTGAGGATTGCTGACTAGAAGACTATGAACCACAATGCTGGTAAATAGGATTAATGTGGGTGACAACGTAGTGGAGTAGTTAGCGCAGTCTGTTACAGTGCCAGCTGTAAGATTGGGGTTCGAATCCCACTGATGTCTGTGAGGAGTTTGTACGTTATTCCGGTGACCATATTGGTGTCCTCTGATACTCTGGTTTCCTCCCATATTCAAAGATGTATGGGTTAGGGTTGGTGAGTTGTGGCTAGTTTTGGCCATTTTTAAGGCATGGAGCTTATTGGTTAAGCAGATGTACAGTACCTGGTGCTGGGTAACTTTGCTTCATCACCGAACCTCCTGTGGATTCTACAACCTACTTGGCATATACATTCAGTGGCCACTTTGTTAGGTACACCTGTACACCCGCTGCAAATATCTAATCAACCAATCATCTGCAGCAATGCAACGCAAACAAGAATGCAGACATGGTCAAGATGTTCAGTTGTTGTTTGGACCAAACATCAGAATAGAGAAGAAATGTGATCTAAGTGACTTTGACCAAGGAATGATTGTTGGCGCCAAATGGGGTGTTTTGAGTATTTTAGAAACTGCTGATCTGCGATCTTCATGCAAAACAGTCTCTAAGATTTACAGGGAATGGTGCAAGAACCAAATAAATATCCAGTGAGCGGCAGGTCTGTGGGCAAAAAAAAACTTTTAAAATGAGAAGCCAGAGGAGGATATCCAGACTGGTTCAGCGGATAAGAACGCTATAGTAACTCAAATAACCATGCATTACAACAGCGGTATGCAGAAGAGCATCTCTGAATGCGCAACTTGTCATACCTGGAGGTGGATGGGCTACAGCAGCAGATGACCACGAACTTACACTCAGATGAAACTTTATTAGGTACAGGAGGTAAAGTGGCCACTGAATATATGTGAGAAGCTGCTAGCATTTGCTTGCAAAACCACCCTGCAATTGGCAGTACAATGGCAATTCAGTTCTGGGGGTCAGAGGTATTTATTTGGCTCATTATTAACGTACCAACGACAATTGCTCTCCAGCTTTTGATTCACATCTGTAGAGCTGCCAGACTTCCAAATACGTTTTAAATCCGATGAAGGATTCAATTCTAAATGATTGATCAAGCAGCAAAGTCCAGCACAACTCTCCCGTCCTGTCTCTCCCAGTCACACTCGGGTGAAATTAATTTACTCAGTTCACCTCCAAACTCCAAGTCCTGTGAGTGACCAATGTTAGGTAATAAATTCCTTTTATACCATCTGCAGTTTTTAGAATTTCATGCACCCAGTAAATCTTCTCTCATCCACAATCTCTATAAAGAAAATAACTGGTTCATCAAAGATCAAATTTTCCAGTCTTGGCAAGCACTTGGAAGAATTTGTTGATGAGTTGGTTCAAAGTTGTGAGGAAGCTTGTGTTGAGTATTAACACTGGCTTGGAACTGTTGCTATGTTGGGAAACAAAAGAAGAAATTTAAATTTGGATTGCATAGCACTGACAAAGCAGTGCTAGGTGATGCAATTTTGATTTCACTTGGAATAAATTATTTCCAGATGAAACTGCAGCAATCACAAAATTGGGCTGTGTATTTTCAGTCATGATCGGCACCAGTGTGCCTGACTGCTCCCCGGCTTCAGATGCACACCAAGTGACATCGATTTTCATGCACTGCTCATTTCTGAGCACCAAGCATCAACTGAACCAGGAGTGCCTGGTGGAAGTTTGTCACTTCTCTCACGATTTTAACTGCCGGCATCGGCCATGCCAGAACTAACTGCAGACTGCGCGGACACATTCCAAACTCCACAAAAAGCACAAATAAACCAGCAGTGACTGTTCTAGCTGGCATTTAGCTGATTGCTTGTCATTCAATGGGTGCCTCAACTGGATGCTGCAGCCAGGTCTATTATGAAGGCATCTGTGTGCTTATGGCTAGCCAAAGCTTCAGAGTAGGAGGTGGATGTGCCCTTCTGTAAAGAGTCTGCATCCAAAGAATCATCACACACACCACCTCCTTCCTGGACCTCTGAACATTGCCAATTCAGGTTTTTCAAATCTGCCATTGTAGATGTGAAGTATTCTGTAGTTATGTGGCATCCTATAGAGGTCAAGGTTATGGTGACATTGAATTTCATTGTCACAGGATCTTCCCTAGCAGCTGCAGCAGGTCTCCGCCACATTTCCCAAAATGCTGCTCAGCGCAGTGTCAAAGAGGTCACCCAGGCTCCGTATTCATGGAGAGATGAGAAGTACACTTCTATTTCAGTAAGGTTTGCTAGAATGGCTGGTGCTCCACAGGTGCAGGGAGCCTTTGACCACACTTGTGTGCTGATCTGAGCTCTCCTTAATGCGGCAGTCCTTTCATATGACCAGAAATGTTTGTTTTATGGCTTCCACTCCATGGAATTGACTGTGAATCATGAAAATGCCCTCATTGTGAATGTCATGTTGCCAAGAAGCTCCCAGTATTACTTTATCCTGCAGGAGTTTGGACACCCTCAGCTGCTGAGGGGTGGATCCTGGGGGAAAGGACTACTTTTTACTCCCCGGCTCCTCACATCACTCACACCACAGCAGCTGAGCGCAGATATAACATGAGACACCAAATCACATAACAACATTATCGGTTTCCTCAAGGTAAGACATTCTTGTGGGTATCATTCCGGGAGTGCCTGCTGTACATGCCAGGCAGATTCAGAGATTTCATTGTTGCATGCTACGTGATCTGACAGACTGCGGTTGTTACCACAATCTGCGCACTCCTTCAATTCCAGCCTCCTCGGCATTCCTGGGTTTTTATTGTTCCACTGTTGGCGGCTGTGTCTTCAGCTGTTCTGGGCCTAAGCTCTGGAATTTTGTCCTTAAATTTCTCTGTCTGTCTCGCTTCCTTTCAGTTATGTAGAACGTGGAGCACTACAGCACAGGAACAGGCCATTCGGCCCATGATGTCAGTGCCAGAGGCAATGTCAAATTAAACTAAATCTGTTCTGCTTGCTGCCACATCTCCCCATTTCCTGCAATTCATGTATCTCTCTAGCAAACTCTTAAACCACTATTGTACCTCCTTCTACCATTCCCCTCAGCAGCCTATTCCAGGCATCTACCTCTCTCAGTGTAAGAAAAAGCGTACCCCGCTGATCTCCTTTAGACCTTTCCCCTCTCAACATCTTCCCTATTGATGCACCTCATAATCATATAATCTATCAGAAAATTGCTTTTATATCTGTATGACTTAAGACTGATTTTCCTCTGCTACCACTACAGTGATATTCTTGAGATTATTTTTGCGTACCAATCAAACATTGATGGGGTAAAGGCAAGCATTGTGGGCATGCTATGTTGGCACCAGAATATGTGGTGACACTTGTAGGCTGCCCCCAGCTCTTGGTTGTGTTGGCCTATGCAAAAAAACTCATGTTTCATGTACGTGTGATGAATAACTTTGAATCTTTTGATTCTTAAAAAAAAAAAAATACTGTTTGGTACATTCTGTTGTTTGATAAATTCCCCATATTCAGATGTTCAATGTTCAAAGTAAATTTATTATCAAAGTATGTAAATGTCACCATATAATACCCTGAGATTCATTTTTTTGAAATTCTTGCATACTATAATGGCACTTTGAATATAAGCTAGTTGTGCCACAAAGGTGGTTGCCTCAGATGTAATAATTCAGTTTTGAATACCTATAAAGGTTAAACAGCATGGTTTTGCAGCTATTAATGTAGTTGCCTCACTAAGATCTGGTTTGATATTGACTTCTGCTTTTGTCTGTGTGGAAGCCCTTTAGCTCAACAAGTCTGAACCAACCATCAAATACGCATTTACACCAATCTCATTTTATTCTGCATGTTTCCACCATCTCCTCCCACACTCGATCACTCTTCTGCATACTGAGGACTATTTATAATAGCTGGTTAACCTGCAGGGCTTTGGGATGTGGGAGGAAACAAGCAACCTACCCACAGTCAGTGAAAGATTGTGCAAATTCCATACGGGTAGCACCAGAGGTCAATAACAGAACCCAGGTGGTTGGAGCTGTGAGGGAACGACCCTGAGATGGTGTGTGATTCTTCCAGGTGCTAGAGTTGCCCGAACATCACAAAAATGTCCTAGATGGTAGTTTACTGTAAATGGTAGATGTGTGGAGTTAATGGCTATGTGATAGAGGTCAGTTTATAGCCAAGTATTATCACGATCACTCTAAAAGCCAGCTGAGTGACAATGAGCTGCATAGTTTTCTGTTTCGTGACACACACGCACACTTCTGACTGTTAGATTGCTGGCGTTTAGGACAACAATGAAGGTCCTCCATCTCTGTCTGTCCTTGGCCATCTTCTTTATTGTGTCCAGGTGTGGTTCAGAGTCCTCATTTCTGTCTCTATGGTAGGGTGCCAAGTTGTCTTTGGTCTCCCATGCTTCCTCTGCCCTTCTGGGGGTCCAGTGAAGTGCTGTCTTGATGATAGTGTGTTGAGAAATATGAAAAATATAGAACTTATTCATCTAATTCAGAATACAAATAATAAAAAGCAACATAAAATTTGCCTTCACCAATAGTTAATAACAGCAATAAGTAAATTCAATTAAGAAGTGCTCAGTGCTGTTGTGTGCCTGGCTTCTACATTTGTTGTGCAAAATTATTACCTGAAATGGACATTTGATTCACATTTCAGGCTTATACCTGCACCACATCAAACAATCCAAACTTATGAAACTATTTGAAGAAAGTAAAGAAAATTATAATATGTTAAATTTAAAATAAATCCATTGAGAATTGAAGTGCTTTATGTTTATATCTATTCACATTTGATGTTACATGCACCATCTGCTCAACTGTTGAATGTAATATAACACGCTCCTTGAAATTTCCAAATAATGCCATTTTTATTAAACAAACCACCACCATAAATACTTAAGTGAATTTGTTTCAAAGTAAGTTAACGGAAACCCCATGATTTAAATCTCTTTCAATTATTCACACATGAAAAATTTGCATGTACTGTATTGTCCATATATGTACAATAGATATGTACTTCTAGCTGTACATACCCTCATCAAATTTCCATTATTATAGTCTGTTTGTTCACATTAATAATGAGGGACTATGTAGGTTTGCCGTGATGTGGTTAGCTCCTGCTACCAGTGGTGTTGTGTTGTAGAGAGCACCGCTGTATTGTAAAGTTCCCAGCGGCTGAATTATTTTTGATGCAACATGTACTGTAACATGGACCAGATTGCACTAATCCCCATCTGCACTTCACTGTCCTTTAATTCTCTTTCGATTAACCTATAGGTACCAACACAGGAAATATAACATATGAAAGTAAACATTTGAAGAATCATCATAGAGATCTATTTAAGAGGTTTCTATAAATAAATAGTTAAGTTGCAATTACTTTAACAACACATCTTGAAAATAACGGACTAATTGAGGACGAAATTCAAAAGTTATAAGTATCTTTATCAAAACAATCAACATAAAGCATCATTGTTATTTTATAAAGCTTAATTGCCACAGATCAAAAATCAGTGGTGAGCAGCGCTGGTGGGAATATTCAGAACCAGCATAAACTCAGTGGGCTGAATGGCCTCTTCTGTAGTTAAAACAGTTGAGAAATATCTGAAAGGGTATAAGAATCTTTTTGTTTGTTCATTATGTGCCATGTCGTATGATGTGGGTGATCATGGTCTTTCCATGACCATGATTGTTCTTGGCAAATTTTTCTGCAGAAGTGGATTGCCATTGCCTTCTTCTGGGCAGTGTCCTTACAAAACGGTTGACCCCAGCTATTATCAATCCTCTTCAGAGGTTGTCTGCCTGGTGCCAGTGGTCACATAATCAGGCCTTGTGGTATGCACCACCTGCTCGTACGACCATCCACCACCTGCTCCCATGGCTCCACGTGATACTGATCGGGAGGCTAAGCAGGTGCTACACCTTGCCCCAGGGTGAACTGTAGGCTAGCAGATGGAAGGAGCATCTTAAACCTTCTTTGGTAAAGGAGTATATCTAACAATAAGATGTTTATATTTATGTCAGTCAATTAACAGCAGAATTCATGATTCTTATTTTTTTTTGCATATCATGGGATTGTGAACTGATGTGATGAAAGTGCACTTTACGTATGAGCAGTGGCCAAGTGTAAGCCTTTTCCCATATCTCAATTAAAAGCTTGTGGTTATAGTCATTCTGTGGTTGCTTTGCCTTATCTCCGTAAAGCTTTGTAACTATGGCCAGTCCTTTATAGGAACTGCTGAAAGTGGACATGTCAATGTGCCAGAAAAGGCAATGTCCTTTTAAAGATGATAGGAAAGTATTTTGTTTCTTGGATGTGTTATTTCCTGTTCGAATATACCATAAAGAATTGATTTATTTACAGTGCTTTTCACTCTTGCGTCAGCTTAAGTCAAGTCCACAGCAATGTGACAACATAGTTTAACCATCTGGCTTTCTAGTTAACTATCAAAAGCGGCATGATAAACCATTACTAATGAGGAACAGCTTGGAAATGAGTTACTCCCTCCCATATTTTGCATTTAACAAATGACAAACAAATAGCAGGACAACTGGTCTGCTTTTTCTCAGAAGCTTTAAATGGAATGAGGTTAAGTTGACTTTAAATATTCTGGTTGTAGCAGGAAGGCATTGGTTAGACTATGAGTTGCTCAGCTGATTAAATCACTTGAGGAATGTATCTGTTATATAGAATTCCAATTAAAGGACATTATTGGAAAAATCACTTTGACTTCTTAATCTTATTTTATAATTTAATGTCTCTGTAAAGAACAGTTAGACTGGAATCTGAAAGTTAATATTAAACCCAATTTCTCAATTTGTTAGAAATTTGAGCAGTTGTAGCAAACAGGGTTTTAAACTAATATTGAATATCATAATTCATTATGATGAGGATATAATGCTACAACTGTAGCCCAGATCATTAAACTGTGTCTTTATCGTAATGTCATATTGACGCCTGTGACCGATTTCACATCAATAGCTTTTGCACAATAAAGACCTACAGGCTTCTGTGATTGCTCAGCTGGTTCAGTCCAGCCAAGCCCGAGGTTGGATTTCTCTCTATGGCGCTGAGTTAACCCGAGCTCAGTTGGAGTGATGACAGGATGGGTCAATAGGCGTTCATGCTCTGGGCTAGGCAGGGGAAGTCAGCCAGCACTTCTATTTCTGATTAGAGCCCTACTTGCTGCGAGATTGTGTTTCAGCCTGATGCCTTGCTTGAGAGGAGACGAACTTGCATTTCTATAGCACCTCCCAGCTCCTTTTATAGAATATCCCAAAGCATTATACAACTTTTGAAGGACTTTTGTCACTGTTGTAGGAAACAATGATTGCCAGTTTAGGCACAACAAGCAGCCAGAGGCAGGAGTGTGATAGCAGATGTAATCTTCAATGAGATTTAATTGACATAGGACAAGTCGCCAGAGTCTCTGTTGACATGTGCAGTTTTTTGCCGTCTACCTGAGCAAACAGATAGTCACAGATTTTAAATCAGGTTGCAATTATAGGCTCATGCTTCTGGAATGGGACTTAAAAGCTGTAACTTTTGATTCAGACAAGGGTGCACCTCAGTACTGGATTCTGCTGGGTTATGTCAATTTCTTTCCCATACCACAGTGTCTCCCACTCCCCTGCCACGGGGTCCGCACTGAATAGTTTGCCAGGTATTTTATTAACATTGGCCTCTAGTTTGAAGGAGTGAATGTAGGCCTAGCAATTCATCTAACATGTTTTCTGCTATTAGCATCTTCCTAACACTGTTTTGCAATGCTCCAAAAAAAATAGTGAAATTAATTAGCACCAGTTCTAAGACAATGCCGATAGGCTCCCTGATTTAACAGCACCCTCTTTCAGAAACAGCTGGAGGTAGTTATCATATTTCTCCTGTTAACGGTACCTTTCCTCCCAGCTCTGACCTCAGGAAGTTGCACTGACTCTTAAAGGGTCAGGCGATAACGTAGTCCCTTTCTTTCAGTTACTGGATAGTGTTGGCAAAGAATGGGTACACGCCACAGTGATGGGTGGAGGGGTGTGGAAGGAAGGGAGTGGTTTTCAGAGACCTCTCCAAGGACAGAGGAAAATGCACAGACTGCAGAAAAAAAACCTGCATGCTTAGGAAGCAACTTCCTTGTGTGAAGGGTTCTTACCATAACAAATCGTCAGGGAAGACTCTGTAAGGGGATGAGTGCCTTCTGGGAACGTGTGCACTTTTGGGAGCCTATCACCGGGCCAAATGCCCCTTCCAAGCCTGGATAGGAAGTTGCAATTGTCAGATGGCCCACTTTGCTGTCTTCTGTAATGCAACGGCGAGCGACAAACTAGTGTGTAATTCCCAGCTCCTGAGGATTGTGAGGCACAATTTCAGAGAGAGCCTTGACCCATACATTGACTTTGAGAGCAGTACAGGCACTTGGATTTGGGGTTTGTCTGCCAGACAAGTCTGAAGTAGCAAACAGATACAGGAAGCACCAATATCATTTCATGATTAGCAAACGGGACTGAGTCATTTGGTGCTTTGTTCTTCTCTCTGACCTACTTCCTCTCTTAATAAAAAAAATACTTCATTTCCAAGTTAAAACTGTGCAGGCTCAGGCTTCAGCTCCATTACCTGTGTATCTAAGGTTCAAATGATTGAAGTAGCTCTATAGTTAGTCTTTTCTTCTTCCCAAGTTAGATCCAGACATTGGAGAAGTAGTAATATATTTACATTGTACAGAACATTGATATTAATGTACTGATGGAACTGAGAGCAGTTATCCACAAAATGGTTCCTGGTAATACTCTTGTTGTGACAATTTTTGCTTATATTTTAATTCAAAAGAGTGGGTTAATGTGCTAATGAAGATAATTGTTTAGAAAACCTTTCATGAGAAGAAAAAGGATTGCAATCAGGTTAAAAGAATAAAACAGTATCTTTTGCTTTAACGAATGTGAGTGTTCGGTAAAGAGAAGGTGATGGTTTTCATTAACTTTTTCCCCCAATTGTGTTTTCTTTTAATTTAGGGTCAACCAGGAGCGAGAGGGTTCCCCGGATATCCGGTGTGTTGACGCTTGAGAGACATTTTCCTTTGGAAATCCACTTGTTCAGTAATATTTAACAGCTTGGCTGATAACCAAATTACCTTGATTAATTTGCGTAACTGAATGTATGAATATGCTGAAAGGAATTAATGGCGTATTTTATCCCACCTTGATTTACAAGTCCCAACATTGTACATGCTGCCTGTTGTAAAGTCGCACAGTTTGGTTGTAACTTTCACTTTACCCTGAGCTCAGCCTGCTCATTATATTAAGGCTGTTCTTGTGAGTTTTGGGTTTCATTCTAACACATTCCATTGCTCATCTCAACCCAAAGCTCAGCAGAAAATGTCCTTAATTAATCCCGTGACACTTGGAACATGCATGCAGTGCAACATAGTCTTGTCAAAATGGCCCAATCTTCATAAACATGGGATGAATCCGAGCTACAGGCAGGAAGCTCAAAGTGAGTGCAGATCTCAGGCACTGACGTTACATCACTCGGCCGTCCATAAGACCACTGGGGTTTCCAGCAAGATGGTGGGTTTTCAGTTCCTGCACAGTAGCATATTCTAAAACAAAATGGATTTATAAAATTCTGGTGTATTCAAGTACATGTAGATATAAAAGTTTAAATTGAAAAATGAAATTATTTTCAAGGATAAACTATTCATATACATTTAGAATGCCATGTACATTTACATGTACAATATTCAGAATTTGCTGTGGTGTGTTGGTGCAACATGCAACAGAACACAACTACATTCAACAATTCTAAAGAATGAAGGATTATATAAAATAATTTAGAGGTTAAAGTACAAATATGGAATAAAATGAGTGTAAATACCTGCATGTATTTACAGTGTAAGCAGCATTATGAGAAATAGTTTGAAGTGTTTACAGTCCAGTGCAGTGACTGAGGTAATGGGGGGCAGGGCTTGTTTGACATTATGATTAATCAGAGATAAAGAGGTGTGCTTTTCCCCTTCCTCAGGAATATCCCAAAGTGCTTCACATGTGATGACTTAGTTTGTTGCACAGTCACTATAGTCCTATCATCAGAGTCAGTAGCCACTGGGGCTTGGCAAATTACAATGAGATGAACAACAAGTTTTCTATTTTTACTGATGGTGTTAAAGGATGCATTAGAAATCTGGTTCAGCTTTTTGAACTCGACCTTAATGGATGAAATTTAAATCTGTAGTCGCAACAGAAGTGAAAACTTTCTATAAATATAACTAATAGTACTCACTTGCATTGCTGTGACCTGTGCAACATCTTTATAAATGTGAGCCTGGGCATTTGGGCTGTCAGACATCTTTTGTCCTCACTTATCACTTTTACTGAGCAAGGTGCAATACAGTAAGGTTTTTGGAATACAGTTAGTTAATGATAATATTGTCAAAGATCAATAATAAGAAACATAATAATTCATCATGAAATAGATTAGCGGTTAAAATTAAAGCTTGCAACTGAATTCAGTGAAAACTGAAGCAAGTTGATTGTTTCTCTGTTCAATGATCCTGAGATTGGGATTTCTTCTCAATGTTCAGGTGAATATCACTCTGAGCCTTTGAATTCTATATGAGTAGAGTAGTAAAGAACAGATCTCTGGTCTCCTGCTGTTCAGTCATTTCCCTTCAGTTCTGTGTGAACCTTTGATTACTCTCCCATGAATGTTTTTAGGAATGTTGAGTTTCCAATAATAGGAAGTGATGGGAACTTGGTTATTTTTGCCATGTTGTTGATTTGGAATTTACGTGTTGCTTGCAGAACTGTTTTAATAATGAATAATTTGCTGCATGGATGGCAGGGAACAGATTTTGTAAGCCTTAGCCACTTGAGCTCAAGGTATCAGTGAAACATGAAGCCTGCGGTGGGGATAGACTTGACTCGTGATTCAGCTGCATTCCCTACTGCCAAGCTACATACACGCATCCAACAAATAGCCACAGAGTGTAAGCAAGGGAATTAGTAGGGAAGTAATGAGGTTTGGAATTGAATATCTCTCAAGGCTTAGGAAAGCTGAGACTGCAAATTCAGCCTAAGTACAAAGATACTTTATACACCTTTGTTCTTATTTGAACCTAATCCATGCATTGAAGGAAAGTCCAGACATTCCAAAGTGCCGTAATTGATATTGATTTAGAATTATCCATGTGAAATTCAACAGCATTCTAAATGTTTGCTCCTGTGCTTTTAATTTACTCACACCTTCAGTAAACTATTAAATGGCCAGATGTTGAGTGCTGGAGTTTGCACCAAACTGGAAAAAAAATACCTTTTAACAGTTAATATTGTCAGAAATGATTTACCATTTAACATATTGATTTCTTGCCAGCTGTGTTGTGTTCAATTTGCCAAGCTGCTTCCGTTTGTCTTTTTTTCCCCCTTTTGGTGAACACATTGAAACGATAAAACTGACCAGGTTTGAGCGTGCTTTACACACTTCACTACCAGCTGATGGGGGCCAGCTAAAAACTGCATCTTAACCAACTACTGGTGACTAAACAAGTCTGGGAAAGAGCATCTTCTCTGCTTCTGTGTTTGTGTACTAACTATTCCACTGCTGAGTTTTTCATTCAACTAACGGATTCATTATCATGTACAAATGTCTTGGGGGGAGGGGGAGGAGAAAACTGAATGCCTTGAATTTTATTTTCTGCAACAGCTTGTGTTTGTATTTGTATTCATCAGTATTTAATTTATTTTAAAGGGCCCTATAGGGTTGGATGGTAAATCTGTAAGTAGGCCATATCAATTTTCTACATATTGTTATATTATATCACTGCATTCTTTACATTCAGTACCAATATTTGTGTGTGTGCTTGTACCTCAAATATTTATTCATTTTTCTTTGTTTTCACAATTTTGGATTACTTGGCCACATCAGAGTGTCAAGAGAGTAGTTTTCTTCTTAGAACAAAGCAAATCAGGCAATAATATTCACAAGAATCCTTTTTCACTTCTTCACAATGTATGGGCATCACAGACATAGCTAGAATTTGTTGTAAATCGCTAATTACCCTGCGGGGGGGGCAGGTGTTGTTGTAACTTCAGTATGGTTCAAGCTTTGTGGCTGATATCCCAGATATCGATAGATATATTCGTCGCCTGAGTTACTCTTGGTCATCTCCAGGAGATTTTATTTTGGGAGGCTCTTAGCACCTAGCACCCGATCAATTAACACTATAATCCTAGCACCGAGCATTGCCTGGCAAAGCCAAAGCTGCGTGTACAGTTAGCAAACTAGCCGAGCTAACAGATTCAGGCAATTTAGACCATCTGGTCAATTGTATCTTCTGGTGCAGTGATCAAGTTTCAATTGCATGAAGGTACTGTGTCCAGTCCACAGGTTTGTTGTCACTGACAATAGTCGTGAAATCCGTTGTTTTGCATCAGCAGTACAGTGCATGCATAACAAATTGCTATAAGTTAGAGTAAAAATTAGACAAATAATCAGTGCAAAAAGAGGAATGGTGAGGCGGTGCTCATGGGTTCATGGACCATTCAGAAAGCCAATGGCGGAGGGAAAGAAGCTGTTCCTAAATTGTAGAGTGTGGATAGTCACCTTCTGTACCTCCTCCCTGATGGTAGTAATGAGAACGGGATCCATAATGATGGATGCTGCCTTCTTGTTGCACCGCCTTTTGAAGATGCCCTCAATGGTGTGGAGGCGTGTGCTTCTTATTATGGAGCTCATGAGAATACACAAGAGCAGTCAATATCTGATTTAAACAAAGTAGCACAAACATAAACATGAACATTGGTTATACATCATTTCTTGAAGATTTTAACCCAATTTCACAATACATAGGGAAATGTGTTGGAAAATTTGAATAAATTTGCTACATTTTTTGACATTGGTCTTGGAGCTTAATATTTTGTTCCTGTCGTTTCAGGGAAAAGCTGGACCTAAGGGTGACGTAGTAAGTGTTGTCAAAATCAAAGCATGCTTCTTTAGCAATATTGCATTGAGAGTGAGCATCCAAGTTAAAGTTGACTATGTCTTTCTATTGGAACTCTGTTAGAGTTGTTCATTGTGTATTGTGCACCCACTACAGATTTACAGGCATGGCCATATTGATGTGAAAAAAAACTACATGCAGGCAAAGAGATACACAAACACTTTTGAGCATGTGTAAGCAATGAAACACTATAGGTTACATTTTGCTAACCAACACTTGTGATCTGGCTTCAAGTTAGGGAGATAGCAATCACAAATTAAGCCTTGAATGTGGTATGTAATATGCAACAACAGAAATTTTGGTTGCTATTCCAAAGTACACACCAGAGCCCCTGCTATTAATTCCCAGCAAGTTAAATTTTATCAGCTGTAGTAGCGAAAGATTGAAATACTTATTGATAGCTGTCACTATTATCAAATCATCTTGGAAGACGGTTCAATAATTTTTGGAGTCTTTGAAACAGGATTTTATGTCTCATCATTTTTTAATGTAAAACTTTATATACAGTATTTCCAACCAAATATTGCCCTAAATAACACATGACTCTTCAGTGTTTGCTGATATTATTATTCATTTTGGGGTCAGGTGCTCCGGTTTTCTTGCACAGTCCAAAGACATACCAGTTGGTAGGTTAATTGGTAAATTGTCCCATGATTAGGCTAGGGTTAAATTGGGGTTGCTGTGTGGTGTGGCTCGAAGGTTCATAAGGGCCTATTCTGCACTGTATCAAAATAAATAAATATGTTTCTGCACAATTGTGTGAAAATGCTCTGCAAGATGCTTAAGGCACCTTATATTTTAGATGGAGAGAACTTCACAATCCACAACATAGTTCATTCAAGTTCTAACTTGATTTTATTTTTACACAGGGCATGCCTGGTCCCAAAGGTGAAAAGGTGAGCTCATCTATTGTAATAGAAAATACATACTCTGTTTCAAAAATGCCTGTGAGAAATCACTGCAACAGAAATTTTGAAAAGGTAACTGAAATAGATTATGGATGCAAACATGAGGAATTCTGCAGATGCTGGAAATTCAAGCAACACACATCAAAATTGCTGGTGAACGCAGCAGGTCAGGCAGCATCTCTAGGAAGAGGTACAGTCGACGTTTTGGGCCGAGACCCTCCGAGGACAGGTCTCGGCCCGAAACGTCGACTGCACCTCTTCCTAGAGATGCTGCCTGACCTGCTGCGTTCACCAGCAACTTTGATGTGTGTTGCGTAGATTATGGATGTTACTTTCACACACTTCCAGAAGACATTATGAGATGCTGAAATAGAAACTTGTGGAACTGAATGCAGTTTATCGACTTGGTTAGGAAATCACTTAAATAAGAGGAGACAGAGAAAAAAGGTAATAATCAGGTTCTGAAATTGGCAGGATGTAACAAAGATTGGGGCCACAATTATTTATCACAGTTTTAAGTGGTTCTGATGACAAGATAAAAAGCCACCTATCTAAATTGTTGCTGTGGTCAAGTAAAGGTGTTATTGTATGAAAATTAATGGAAGTATTGAATCACAAAGAGTTGTCAATAGATTAAGCAAATGAATAAATCTAACATCACTTCCTCCAATATAGTCCTCCCAGGGAGTAGCTTGATGTGTTACTTAAGTATCACCTTCTGTGTCAGAAACACTTCCCCTATTCAACCATATTCAGCCGCTAAATGAAAAGGCTTAATTTCAATATTACAAATGTGACTTTGGACCTAAAAAAAAGGATAGAACAGAGAAAAGGTGGTAAACTAGAAGGTGCCCCCAAGCAACTTGAGAGTCTATGACCAGAGATTGTTAAAATATCATTGATAGTTGCATTTAAGAACAATATAAGAACATAAGAAATAGGAGCAGGAGTAGGCCATCCGGCCCATCGAGCCTGCCCTGCCGTTCAATAAGATCATGGCTGATATGTCTGTAAACTCAGCTCCATCTACCTGTCTTTTTACCATAACCCTTAATTCCCCTACTATATAAAAATCTATCTAAATGTACCTTAAATATATTTAGTGAAGAAGCCTCAACTGCTTCCCTGGGCAGAGAATTCCACAGATGCACCACTCTCTGGGGAAAACAGTTTCTCCTCATCTCTGTCCTAAATCTTCTCCCCTGAATCTTAAGACAATGTCCTCTAGTTCTAGTCTCACCTACCAATGGAGACAACTTTTCTGCTTCTATCTTAATCTATCCCTTTCAAGGTTTTGTATGTTTCTATAAGATCCCCTTTCATTCTTCTGAACTCCAGAGAGTATAGTCCCAGGTGACTCAATCTCTCCTCATAAGTTAACCCCTTCATCTCTGGAATCAACCTGGTGAACCTCCTCTGCACTGCCTCCAAAGCCAGTATATCGTTCCTCAAGTATGGAGACCAGAAGATTTAATCAAAAAGAATAATTAGAGCATTTTTTTACCTACATATGGAGGAGCAATTTTGCAACTGTTCCATAAACAGCACTTGATGCTGCAAAGTTATTTATGTTATGGTTAGTAATGCTAAGTATTACTGCATAGGTAAGATATAGGTTTAGGAATTTTATCACAGACTAACTGCAATCTCACTGAATGTTGATTAGGCATGGGGGCTAAGGGTGCCATCTGTTCTTTGTTGCAATGTTCTTCCGCCCTAATATTATGCAATTGTTTTATTGCTTTCCAAAGGGGGACTGTGGTCTTAAAGGGGAAAAGGTAAGTTGCAATTCTGAATTAAATGCATATTAAAGACTAAAGTTTTTCATTTTAGCAATGCTACATTGATTCATGAGCTAAAATGATAGGTTCTCACAGAGAGTAGTTCAAATTATGAAGGACATGTTGAAAGAGTATGAGCTAAATGCAACTAATTCAACCACTCTTGCATGTACAGTGCCTTTGAAAAGTATACACCACCCACCCCCCCCAGGATTTTTCATGTTTTATTGTTTTACAGCATTGAATCACAGTGGATTTAATTTGCCTTTTTTGACACTGTTCAACAGAAAAAGGCTTTTTCATGTCAAAGTGGAAACAAATTTCGATAAAGTAATCTGAATTAATTACATACATAAAACACAAAATAATTGATTGTGTAAATATTCACCCTCTTCAAGTCAGTATTTAGTAGATGCAACTTTGGCAGCAAGTACAGCCTTGAGACTGTGTGGATTGGTCTATATTAGCTATATCTGGACACTGCAATTTTCCCCATTCTTCTGTACAAAACTGCTCAAGCTCTGTCAGTTTGCATGAGGACCGTGAGTGAACCGCCCTTTTCAAGTTCAGTCACAAACTCTGAATTGGATTGAGGTCTGGACTCTGACTTGGCCACTCCAGAACATTAACTTTGTTGTTTTTAAGCCATTCCTGTGTAGATTTGGCTTTATGCTTGGGATCATTGTCTTGCTGGAAAACAAATATTCTCCCAACTCGCAGTTCTCTTGCAGACTGCATCAGGTTTTCTTCCAGGGTTTCCCTGTATTTTACCTTCGACCTTCACAAGCCTTCCAGGGTCTGCTGCAGTGAAGCATCCCCTCAGCATGCTGCAGTCACCACCATGCTTCACAGTAGGGATGGTGTGTTCTTGCACGGTCACTCAGTTTTTGAGAACGACCTGCTCTTAAGTAGATTTACAGCTGTGCCATATTCTTTCCATTTCTTGATGACTGACTTAACTGTACTCCAAGGGATATTCAGTGACTTGGAAATTTTTATCCATCTCCTGACTTGTGCTTTTAAAGAACCTTTTCACGGAGATGCTTGGGGTGTTCTTTTGTCTTCACGGTGTAGTTTTAGCCAGGATTCTGACTCACTAGCAGTTGGACCTTCCAGATACAGGTGTGTTTTTACTACAATCAATTGAAACACTTCGACTGCACACAGGTCTCCAAAAAACTGATCTCCGCATAACTAATTATGTGACTTCTAAAACCAATTGGCTGCACCAGTGATGATTTGGTACATCCTTTAAAGGGTGGTGGGGGTGAATACTTATGCAATCAATTATTTTGTTTTATATTTGTAATTAATGTAGATCACTTCGTAGAGATTTGTTTTCACTGTGACACGGAAGAGTTTTTTTTGTTGACCAGTGTCAAAAAAGCCAAATTACGAGGGGTGATTGATAAGTTTGTGGCCTATGGTAAAAGGAGTCAATTTTAGAAAACCTAGCACATTTATTTTTCAATATAGTCCCCTCCTACATTTACACACTTAGTTCAGCGGTCGTGGAGCATACGGATCTTGGACCTCCAGAAAGTGTCCACAGCAGGGGTGATTGATAAGTTTGTGGCCTATGGTAGAAGGAGATGAGTTATACAGCTCTTGTTACATGCACATGCAGTTCAACACTTTGAGTGATTATGCAGAAAGTTTGAAGTTAAGAACTCATCTCCTTCTACTGTACCTTAGTCCACGAACTTATCAATCACCCCTGATGAGTTATTAACTGAGTTATTAACTTCAAACTTTTTGCATAATCACTCAAAGAGTTGAACTGCATGTGCAGGTAACGCGAGCTGTATAACTCATCTCCTTCTACCGTTGGTCACGAACTTATCAATCACCCTTGCTGTGGGCACTTTCTGGAGGTCCAAGATCTGCATGCACTGTGACTGCTGGACTAAATGTGTAAGTGTAGGAGGGGACTACAGTATGTTGAAAAATAAATTGACACCTTCTACCCTAGGTCACAAACTTATCAATTACCCCTCGTAAGTCCACTGTGATTTAATGTTGTAAAACATTAAAACATGAAAAATTCCAAAGGGGAGGAGGGGTGAATACTTTTTATAGACACTGTGACTGTAATTCAGAATTGAAAATGAATCAGAGTCAGGTTGCAGTGCAGTGATGACCACAGCTGTTTCTACATTGTCCAGAGAAACTATCAAGCTGTTGTGTGTATTTTTTAATGTCCGAGTTCTGTGTCCTTAATTTGTTGCTATACACTCCAAACTCAAGGAACCCTTATCTCCTTGCATCTGCTAGCTCCTCTGCTCTGCTGCCAAATTGCAGTGTTTATTGCACTGCAAATTGCACAGATTACTGTTAAGTGAATGCTAGCTGTAAATCTCTTTGTTTGTTCTATAAGGTAAAAGTTTTTTTGTTCCATTTTTGATGTGTTTAAAAGTTTGAATTTTAAGTTATGTTTTTCTAAAGCCAGGCAGTTTAAAAGTAACAGGATGACTCTTTCACAATCATTCCTTCTAGTGGTTTGTGCTCAGAAGGAAGTCTTTCTTTACTTAAACTGCAGCAGAGCCATGAACAGTAATGCAGATTTTAATGCATCATTTGACATTAAACATCTCTTCACCATTCTCCCAAAATGCTGTTTCCTTTATTTTTCTTACATCTTTACAGTAAATTCCAATTCAAAAACAACTAGTTCTTGAAGTTTTCTTGCATTCGTGATTCTTCGGAGTAATAGCATTTAAAATCTGTATTGCAGGATCAAAGCATTTGCATTTAGAATTACATTTTGGTGAACTGCATTGTTTTCTAGGCAAATCCCAGTAACATCAGTGATGTAACTGAGCAGTTCATATGCTTTAGGTGAATTTGGTTGCTGGATAACCAAAGTTAACTTGGTAACCAAGAGAAGGAATAAAGTATATTACACAAGTTCCTTTCATAACCTCAGGGCATCTCAAAACAGTTGATCAAGTACTTTAAACGTGCTGTGAAGTTTATTGCAAAAGGAATTGAAACAAAATTAACCCACCACCTGAGGTCTAACTGTAGCTCATAAACGAGTCCACTTTGTGAGCAAATCGGCCTCTAGTTTAATCAGACCAGGAGTCCTCATAACATTATAGAGTGACCATGGGAATGGTTTTCACAGGATACTGGATCAAGCACAATTTATCCAATTGACCGTACTGCACTGAAAACGAGGAACAGCATTGACTGCATTATATTCAAACATTACCTGCTCTTGGTTGTTTGGATTTCTCCTGGCCCTGGGCATGCAATGGCTGCAAAATTATTTTCTGAAAATATCTTAAACTCTAGAAGTGGCAATTCTGATGCTGCATTGAAAACTGATCAAAGATGCACCTCAGGCAGTTTCTGAAGTGTGAAGTGTCTGCCAGTCACGTTCAATATTTATGGATGAATCTCAATCACCTACCTGGAGTGTGTGAATCTTCAGAGGTTTTGCACAGGGATACACAGAATGCAGAGACAAGCTGACTTTGGTCTGGTTTCCATCTATATTGCAAGATTACTGATTGGAAGTCCAATCTCCAGCTTTAATATTGCCATGCAGATATATTAGATGAATACATAATAACAAGGGTTGAAAGTTGCACCTTCAAGCCTAATTCAAATGTGCTGTGTAGCCCTTGAGGACATCATTTTGAGTTTTTTTGTTTGTGTGTTTTTTATAATGCCAGGTCAGAATTACTATTCTATCTAATATTATGTATCTTTCATTATATTTCTGAAGGTTGGTACAGCTGCCTGACAGATCAAATGTTTTTAAAACATGATGATTAAGATAGTCAATTACTGCCTGCTAAGTTACTACAGAGAAGACTGTGAGAGAAATAAGTGACACTACAGGAGAATAAATGTTCTTCCAAGAACCACTGCTGAAGGATCAAAGGGAGTGAGAGAAAGTAGAGAAAGATTTGAGGCCCAGTGTTATGGGTTGCAGGAAACTTGGATTGATGGGAAAGGGGGAAGAAATGATCAGTTGAATAGGTGGCTGCAAAGAATGGCAAAGAACAGCCCACTCGTAACATTAAGGGAAGGTTTGCTTACACGTTACTTCAGGCAGCAAATGTGCCTAAACAAGATTCAATGCTCTTTGTTGTGTTTCTGGATTCTGAAAACGCTGATCTGTTTTTTGCATTTCACATTTTCACTCGGTGATCTGTGCTGACATCAAGGAAGTATAACTGCCTGTTAGATCGTCCAACCTTTCTTGCGAGAGGTGACACGTTTTATCTTGCTCCTATTTTATTTGATCCCATCCTGCAACATAGTGAGGGCAAGCCCAAGCATGAATTATAGAAACATGTACAGATTCAGAGCACAACTCCACTAGATCATTAAAAGATGCTGCGTAGGGTTTTGTTCATCACCTTCAGTGTCCCTGCCATCTAAAAGGATGACGGAAAATAAAACTTGTTATGAATCTATATCCTGTACCTTTTTAAGAATTTTAAACAATCTGAATGTACTAGAATTAATATGCATTTACATGCCCTTTCTTACATTATTTGAATATCTACACTGTTAAAACTGCTTGAGGTTTTGCTTTATGCCTTGTGTTTCAACATGGGTAACTGTCAGTATTTTGTGTTAAAATCTATATATAAAGCCATAAAAATAAATGCTTTCACCACAATATACATTTATGCTCTTAATCGTTCTTTCATTCTTCATAATTGTAATGGTGCATAACCAAACTTTTTGACTCAGCAAGGTAGCATCTGGATATAGCTCACTATTTCTGTCTGTACAGGGTCCACAAGGTCCAAAGGGCGACAAGGTAAGCTTGCTTTACCGACATTTCAAACTATTTGTTTGCAAATCTGGGCTCAGATGTAACATTGACTGTGAATATAAGCAAAAACGAAGAAGCCTTGTGCAGGTGCTGTAGGAGAGGTGAGGAACAGTAAATGATCAGCTGATGTTATATGTACATAAATATAAAGACAAGCTTGCTTCTCTCCCAATTCTATAACACTTTGAAATGGTTTCCATTGTTTAAAATATTCAGCTGCCTTTGGTTAATCTTTCAGTAGGAAACTTTCATGAATAGCAACCCATAGTTAAGAAATATCACCCATAGCTGCATATCTACAGTAAGGAATTGTCCATCTGTCATTTCTGTTCTATTATATAAGATTTCCACCCTTACTGAAATGTTAGATGGTTAACATGATAACCATCCAAATGCAGTAGGTGAAGAACTCCTGCATATCTTAAGTTGGAAACATAATAATATTTAATAATTGATATTTTTGTTTAGTAACCATTCAACATTTGTTGTAATTTGTTAAGTGAAAAATATTTTTTGACACATTAAACCCACTTCCTGTCTACCCCAAAATGAGCTGCTTCTACTCAAACCCAGTGTAGCTAGCCAAGCACCATCTGAGAGTCTATCATCACTCTGATAGACTCTGTCATTAAAATAATAGTATCACACACTTCAGCAAAAGGCAGCGACAGAACTAGTGTAAGTGAGTGGTTGACTGTGACTCAGTGGGCCAAGGGGCCTTTTTCCACGCTGCACCTCTCTATGACTTTGTGTATCTTCATCACTGATCGTAAACATGTTTTCATATAATTGCTCAGGATGTTATGTGGTGTCTGGTGAATAGTGTTTGAAAAGAATTAAAGTCTGAGATTAGAAGATGTTTAAACTTTATTCTAGCATTATTTATGGAGCAAAAATACTAGTGTTAATCAATTGAACCAAATGTCCCATTCTTGGATTGTAATACATTCCGTCTGTAAAAACACTAACTTTTTCCATTCTCTAGAGATACAATATAAATGAAGTATTGCAAATCTGATTACTCTTCCATTTCCTAGGGCCAACGTGGAGATTCAGCACTCACGGTGAGTAATCTGTCTAAACGTTTGTTTGCATCATTATACTGGGTACTGTATAAAGCAACATTCATATTCAGTATTTTACGTGAGGGGTTGAGTGCAAAGTTATAATCCTAAAATATAATCATGTTGTCATTTTTCATTCTTAACAGTCCAATTATATAACTAACAATGTTTCACACCATCTAGCTTTATTTAAAGTTATCTTGGTTATCTTAATAATTCAGTCTGGCTCACTTTTGGCATTGAGATGCTAGTTTTACAGAGGAAACTTACTGTTCTTCGTACTGTAATAATCTTCAATGTTTGACTGTGAAAACTAGTGCCTATAACTCAGACTAGTACAGAATATGGCTGGAGACCCTAATACCAGTTACATTTTGATATTAGTCTCTGACTGATAATCATGTTCACAATACAGATCTCCTGAACTCAGCCATTTAACACAGCCATTTAACTTGCCCACATATTAAACTATTAAACAGAGTCTGCTGCAAATTCCATCAAGATTACAACACAAATCTTGCTTTATGCATTCACCAGTTCTCATTTTCTGTAAAAGAAAATACATTTTTAAATTCATTCCCTGTATAATCACCCACTAAAAGACATCCATAGTTGATGTGATTTCTGGAAGATCTTAAGTTTCTGGAAGTTCCTGAGATGACTCATTGTTTTCCTGGAGCAGGTCTCTGGTTAAATATTTACACTGGAAAAAGTAGCGGCTCATATTTTATCATTAGTTTGGGACACTTGAGGATAAGCTTTCTCTTTCCAGGTACTACATGGAAAATTTTTGTGGAGTCATAACTTATTAATATTCTATTTGCAATTCAAAGTAGAAAAATATTGCTAGTTTTCCTGACTTGATGCTGCCCACCACTCTGATGTTTTTCTTACACTCCCTAACAACCTGTGCAACTATCTACCAATTCTTGCTGATTCCACATCTGCAGTTTATTAAACCAGAGTATAAAGTAACCTGGGTGCAGGCGATCTGATATAGAGTCTGCCTGGTAGCTCTATGTTTATTGACTTTTAATTTGTTTAATCACCCTTCAGAGAACTGAATAAAACCAAAATTCATATTCAACTTAAATCCAGCCAGCCATATTCATCTGTGACAAAGAAACGGCTCAGTTCTCTTTCCAAAATGGCAAGGAATGGTTCTGTTTATTAGTAATCCACAGTTTCCCATAACCTTCTCACTTTATCGTTGGTTGATGGGGAATTAAACCAAATGCCACATTAGGATTATAAGTGGGTGCTTAGAACTGACCACTATAAGAGAACTGGTCTCTAAACCACTGTTACAAATTCTGAAAAGATTTCTGGGGCTGCCAACAAGACAATAATACCAAACTTGCAACATATTTAAATGTTAAGTTTTACCCTTTTCCTTCATAATTTAATTGATTGCTATTATTGGAACTGCTCTTATTTATTAGAAGTAGTGATAGTTTTATTTGGTTTTCAAAAAACATAGTTATTTCAAAGTTTCTACTAAAGCAACATAGGTAAAAAATTTATTAGACCTTATAAATGTTTGTCATCTATTGTGATTGAGTGTTTTATCTGTTGGAACAGTGTTTCCATTATTCAGAAAATGAGCTGTTTCAGTTCTAATAGGCAAACTGCAAACACCAGTCTGTCCAGAAAGCTGCATCATGGGTTGGTTGATAGCCAAAAGAATTGTATCATCTCCCATGATCCTGAACAGACCCATGAGTAGGACATGTAGAAGGTAGTCTAAATTAACCCCAGACTGCATGTCCCTGGCATGTCTTGTTGCTTCAATAAGGATTGTGGAACTTCTGTTCACAGGGGTAGTTTTTTATATTTCAAGGTAATCTAAGGCAGTTGAAAGTGGATTTGTTTGTTGCTTACAATCGAGCTTTCATTCTACAGTGACTCAGAATGGTGTCCATTGAAGGCTTTAATTCGGGCTCCAATTGCATGATAGATGCAATGAGAAACACATTTTCCCTTAAACATACGCGATGACTAAATCTCCACAGTTCTCATCTCCTGTCTGGAAGAGCTAACATCTTATTTTGAGATTGCGGCCAGTGGTTCCAGATTCCCCAGTGGGGGAAACATCAACCCTGCATCATTAAGACACTTTATTTGTGTCAGTTTGGGCACAAATAAAACCCATTTCTGCACTAACCAACTTTCCAGTTTAAAATAGAATCTATCGCTATACCAATGTAATCAAAGAAATGCCGATTTGAGCTTTCAATTAATTATTTTTGGGAACAGGAGTTGGAATAACCTAGCTTTATTAAGTTTGGGAATTTTCTGTACTAAAAATATTTCCGATCAGTTTGATATCTTCAACTTTGTGATCATAAACACTCCCAAATTCAAGGAACATTATATCAATTTCCTTCCCTATCTGTCTAACAATTTGAAACATTCCTTTCTGACGATCTTCCTTAAATTCCTGTATCTCAAACATTGTTTTCTATATTTTTCTTTCCTGTTAAAAGTTTATTCTGTATTTCTGTCAAAACATTTTGGTTGGCTTCATTTTACATAATTAGGGTGAGTGATAGGTTATGGTTTAGTTGGATTCCACTGTTTACATTGCAGAGCCCTAAAGAAATGTTGTTCCCTAATAGTAACTGATTCATGAGTGTGGTCGCATATGCGAGGAAATGGGTGCTTGAAGTAATTTTAAGATTGTCATATAAGAATTGAGAAGCCAGTTTATACATAGGAAGCTCCCACAATGTCATCTTTTTTATGAGGTGAGGGATTTTTAAAAAAATGGCCTGAACAGTTATCTTCAAAATAGTGCCATAAGCTGTTTTATTACCCACCAAGAGGACAGATAAGTAACATCTCCTCGGAAAGAGATCACCACAGACAGTACAGTTCTCCTTTAATACTTCAGTGGATTGTAAATGTTGGTGCTTAAGTCTGTTAAGTGGGACCTCAACATAACTTCACTCAGAGTCAAGAGAACTATCATCTGAGCCATATTTATTGAACCGTTGAAGAGGTATGATTCTGTCTGCGCATGGATAGAATCACTTAGTTTCTATGTTGCATTCTGTAGGAGTTCCCTGGGACTTCACTAGCAGCACTGCGGCTAAATCAGATCCAGACTGTGAAGGTTTGTGAGTGCTTTCACTGTCATAATGGTCAGTCTTACAACAGAGTGGCTTGGGTTCCAAGGCAGTAGTTCAGAATTGGTTTTGTAACGAGCAAATTTGTAAAATAAAGAATGACTATTTCCAATCCAAATTGAATAGTAACATATGATTCTTGTCTATAACAATACACTTTATACTTACCTAGACTATTTATGTGGTCTCAGTGAGTTGACTTACTATATATGGGCTATTTTATCCTCCACATTAATTGGTAGGTGTTGCCAACTCTAGTTTTACATATGCCTGGAGGTTTCATTACATGGGCAACTGCTTCCATCTACACTGCCCCAATGTTGCTCTCATACCTATCTTATAAGTGACTCACTTCCCTACGGAGATTTTGGGAGGGAAACAGCTTTCCGCTGCTCAATTGGATGATATTTGACCAATAGTTACGTCCAATTCTGTAACTAAAGAGTATCTAACTTTTCAAAGAAATAATTATTATTTCAGAGTGAAATAATCCCTCATATTATTCCTGAAATTTTACTCTGAGCTACATTTAGGAGGTAAATCCTAAATTTCTGGAAACTTCTGGACAATCCTGGAGGCTTGGCAACCCTATTAATCATTAAGGTTCAGATTTATTTGGGAGAATTCCACGTTACAAATGACAGGAGACCTTATTCCAGAAAGTACACCTGGCTCACTTTGTTATAAGACTGGGTCCAAATTCTCTTTATTAAAGCCAGCAACGAATACTGAGGGCAGTCCTTTGGTGAAACAAAATTGTTTACTGCTTTAATCTTTTAATTTGCTTTTCCTGCAATATTTGGCAAATGATGAAAGGTCTAGATTTATTTTCCTTTCACCAACTGCACACCCACATATAAATGTTTCTGTTGCTGGCTTTCTTCTGTCATCGAGCTCTGCTGTGTTTTCTCAACATTATTGTCTTTTTCCCTCCTCCCTCCTCCATTCACCCTCTTTCCCTCCAAACCAAACATACCATCTCTTGACCCTTGGCTTTTACTGACCTGTGAACTCTTGGCTAATGCCTGTTCAGTTTACATCACCTCAACTGAAAATACTACCACCTGCTGACCAGTTCATCAGACGCCTGTATCTCAAGGTAAATGCCGTTTCTGTAGCTAGGCATCATTTTGTTCTTCCCTGTATTTCTTCCTTCACCCTTTCTAACCACCCATTCTTTCGTCATGCAGTATGCTTATTGGCTGCTCTAAATAATATTAATTACTTGCCCTTTGAACTGACAATGCAAGCTGTTTGTTAGAAGCGGCAGCCATTATCTTCATGGATGTTAATGGTGTTTGATCCAATCTCAGGGTGAACAAGGACAGGCCAATTGCTCCCCAGGACCACCTGGACCTCCAGGACCTAAAGGACCTCCAGGGGATTCAGGAAAGCCCGGAGCTAATGGTTTACCAGTAAGTTTTGGCTTTGTGTGTTTTCTCTCTCATTCAGATCTCTAAGTTTTTTTTTGCATTAAAAAGTTATTTTATTGAGAGCTACGGCATTGTACCGACAGAGCCTTCTGGCCCAACAAGCCCATGCCATGTGACTAATTAAGCTACTTACCTGTACGTCTTTGGGAACGTGGGAGAAAACCGGAGCACTCCGAGGGAGCCCACATGGCCACGGGGGAGAACACACCAACAGAGGCAGAATTCAACCTGGGACACTGCCATGCCATCCTGTTGAAGTGTTGATGTTCAACAGGCATGCACATAACAAACAAATTAAAAATTAATCTTCTTTAGACTTCCTCCTGTTCACATTGACCCAGTGCCCAAGTCCAGAACGTTATGAGACCTTGCAAACAATGTGATGATTATTTCAGCACTGTTGAAGAGTGTTCATTGTACTAATTACAAAGCAGATACATTGGTTCACAGTAGCTGACAAGTGGATTACCTGAATTACAATTTCACAGTATCTACAACTGGTGGGGAATGTGCAGACAATAAATAGTAGAATAAGCATCTGTCCTTAAATAGTTCGTTATTGAGTCTTTTCTGAGTCTGTGCTCCTGGCGAGACACTGATAGATGGAAGCTTAAAAGTTTCCTTACAATTCCCAACTGCATTCTTTCTGCGGTAAAATAAATGATTCAACTGCTCCAATAAATCAGGGCAGAATGTCTTCAGACATATGATAGCATTTGTTCAATTAGTATTCCACAAACAACTTTGAGGCCCTAGAAATTGAAGACATTGCCTCCATTTTTCATCCATCACTAACCACAGCTGCTTCAGCTTATATGGTAGAGCTGAATTGGTTAGCATTGTTTCCAGTTTACAATTGGGGTTGCTTGCTCTAGGTTTCTGACATAAAACTACAGTCCTGTTCAGACTGGAATAGATCATTGCTGGCTAGATTGTGGCCTCTATGATATCAATCCCTGAAAGCTCTGTGTAACTTCCTGCATTTTGCATTTGAAGTCAACTTTAGAAAAGGCACTCCTGTACTGGTGTTTGCTGACCTACACGGGCTCTTGATGTGGTTATAACTCAACTTACAAATCCTTAAACTTATTTTCAATTCTCCATTTAACTTCAACGCTCCCTAATCCTGCATTGTAATCTGCAACCCTTCGGCTCTCTACTTCTATCTGTCGATACACCATTTAAATCACTCAATCGCTGATTCCATGAGCGTCTGTCTCAAGCCTTAAAATTTCTTTCTACTTGTTGATCGCTCTCTCCCCTCTAAGTATTGCCAACTTGAGTTAAAATCCTTCCCATTATCTCTTCTAAGGTACTTTTCCTATTTCTGGATCTCCATTAGACATGACAGGAGGCCATTTTAGAGCGCTCACAGAAAGACACTGATAAAAGACATGCCGGCTCACAGAGCAGTGCCATTTCCTATAACCTATCTTCCTACATTCCCATCAAACCTCCCTCCTTCTCAATCATCACCTACCCTAGGGGCAATTTCCTGTGACGAGGAGCTTCCAAAGCATGCATCTTTGTGGGGTGGGAGGAAACCGGAGCCCTAGGGGAAGAGCTGTGCAGTCACGCGGAGAACATGGGGAAAAAAACACTCACACAGGCAGCACCCTGGATCACAGCAGTTGTGAGTGAGCAACTGCTGGCTGTACCACTGTAGTACATTTGGGTACTATTTTACATTCGAGAGAGATGAGCAATTAGCTTTATTTGTCACATATACATCATCACAGTCTGAGGATATACTTTATTGTCGCCAAACAATTGATAGTAGAGCGTACAATCATCACAGCGATATTTGATTCTGCTCTTCGTGCTCCCTGGAGTACAAATCTATAGTAAATATTAAAAATTTAAATTATAAATCATAAATGGAAAAGGGAAAGTAAGGTAGTGCGAAAAAAAATGAGAGGCAGGTCTGGATATTTGGAGGGTATGGCCCAGATCCAGGTCAGGATCCATTCAGCAGTCTTATAGGAGCAGCACACAAATACCCCACCAACATAGCGTGCACACAAGTTACTCATGTATATCTACAAACACAATTTGTCATACTAGAGTGACAATGCAGGAGAATGACAGTGAGGGAGCAGAATGATCAGCAAGAAAACATCCCTGTCGTGGAGCACAATCATGGTATCATATGATCCTGTCTGTATGATGTAAAACAAAATAGCCAGTTCCCTTCACTGTGCAGCACCCATATAAAGCAAGCTTTCTGGGCACAAATGAAAACAGAGCTTCTCTTTCCAGGGGAAACCTGGAGATCCTGGACATCCTGGAAGAGACGGAACTAAGGTAGGTAGAACACAAAGTGTTTGTGGATTTTGGGTATAGTCTCATTTAATCAGTTCTCCTTCCTTTGTTGTAACCTACCAGACTTTGACACATGCTTGCTCATTGGATACTTTGGTAATGAGCAATGGCGACAGCTCATTTTGCGGCTGTTTTTAACACAATTAGGCAATTAAGCAGAGTAGCCTATACAAGTTGTGCCATGAGATAGCACAAAAGACTGACATGAATCATGGTTAATTGTTTACATGAGAGCCCATAGATAAATCTGGACTGTGCAATGGAGTAGTTCCTAGAATAGTTAACTCATAAAACTGGAAAGACAGAATTGAATTCATTTAGCAGCAGAAGAGGCTTGCCCTTTATTTGGGCCAAGGAATGTCTCATGTAGTCAATGTGCATGGTTGCACCAGTGCATTTAATTAATGAGGTCTGGGTGGATTGGTAAATTTAAGAGCTACTTTTCGTATTTCCTCCGGCTTGTGGAAATATTTTGAAAGCAGAATTAGATAACCACCTCTTGGAACTTAGTGTCTGAGTGACAGAGTTTTACCATTATTCCCAAAGCTAGTTTGTCCCAAATCAAATTCTCTTTCATTACTGGAGTTCGGCAAACTAATTGCAAGATGTGGAGTGATTTCTGGATGTGGCTTTCGAGGTGGCGATGTGGTTATGGTAGCTGCATGAGAGAAGTTGGACCAAATAGTCTGTTTTTGTCATATAAGATTCCTGTAAAACTTTGACAGTGATTGTACAGAAAGTAGATTCAGAAAGACACTGATAAAAGTTGAAAATAGTTCTTTTTGCTTCTAATGCATTGGATGATTGAGAATTTCCTTGAGGACAACTCCAAAAGGTGTCAATTGTTATTGTGCATTTTGGAAATGACATTTCATCTGTGGCAAAGTCAGATAATTACGTAGTTCCTCAGGGAGAAGGTGGGGTGGTCAAGTACAGGGGT
The DNA here is from genome assembly GCF_030028105.1 of Mobula birostris. Lineage (NCBI taxonomy): Eukaryota > Metazoa > Chordata > Chondrichthyes > Myliobatiformes > Myliobatidae > Mobula > Mobula birostris. The sequence continues at coordinate 45,069,233 of NC_092387.1, read as the reverse complement.
TAATCCAAACACAAGAGGAAGAGGAAGGTTAAAGGAAAACTCTTCATGAGAATAGCTCAATCAAAAGGAGCATTAGAGGTGTGTGCCAAATTTTAAAGTACCACTAATTCAATAATATCTTTGACAGCAAACACAGTCTTGGCCATTTTTATCACCATATCACACTATTGTTGAAACCAGTGGCTTATCTGTTTTGATTGATTATAAAGGAAACAAGTAATCACAAAATGGCTGCAAGGTCACTGAACATTGTCACTGAAAATGCCGGATTTTGACTTCCTCAGTTCCCGAGTCAAGGACGGGCTTCTCGTCAACTGGGCATTGATCTTTCCTGACTCAAAATCTCCCAAAATACCGTAGAGTGGTGAAGAAATGTTGAAGTTTGATGTTTGATCTAATACCTGATAGTTGTACATGAAATCCCAAACCAGTAATGAAATGAATGACTGGATTGCCTATTTTGAATGTTAAATGTAGGATAAATTTCCAATTAGTTATGAAAATAAAAATTACAAATACCTTTAATTAGAAATATGGGAACAATTAAAAGTTGTGACTAGGAGCCAGCTCCCAAATGACTGATCATCCTCTGATGAACCATTGCAGATATAAACATTAGACCATTGTGGAAATCACCCCAATGCTTCAGAGACAGACACAGAACAGACTGTCTGAGCTTTAAATCGTATCATAAAGTCATTCCCCTTTTTTAGGCTAAATCTTACCCAGTCACACAGGCCTTTTTAAGTACAATGATTAAGCTCAGATTTTCTCTGGGCTTTGAAAATAAACATGTAATAAATATCTGGAGAGATTTGAAGGGATGTTTGTGAGAATGAAGCATGATTAGTGTAAGGTTAGTGTAAAAAGATGCTTGATGCTTGTCACAGACTTGATGGTCCAAAAGGGATTGTTTCAATGTCATTATGGCTTAGGGTTGGAGATCTAAGTAGTTCTACGAATAAAATGCATAATTTGAATTATCAATGAGCACACAAGGCAAACTCTTTTATGCACAAGATACCTAGTGCAGTTTTTAGCATTATAGAGTAAATGCAATGTTGTTTGTGCAAAGACTAATTTTTAGAAAGAGTACACATTTTCAGGAATATACTTTGATTATTTGATCCCAGTGCATTTCTAAAAAAAAAAACCAGTCTTAAATATTCAAATTGTTTTTCATTCTCCATTTGTTAATCTGGGTGCAAGGTTATCTTTCATGGAGTAAAACATCCCAATACATTTTAAGAGCAAAATTTGAATCCAAACCAGAACCAGATCTTGGTGAAAGAAGCATGGATTGATCCACGTTAGGTCCCAATGCAACACCTTCATCAAACATGTAGATTTTAAGGAGCTGCTTATATGGGATAACTGAGAGATTTAGAGCTGAAAGGAGCCAAGGCATCTGAAGTCAAAGTGATGGAGCATTGCAGTCATGAGGAATCAATTGTCAGTTCAGGTGTTAGACCATTGAGAGGGTGACACACTGTAGATGTTAAGCCATTGAGATGTATTTCTTTATTGGTGCTCTCTTACAGAGCCTCCCTCAGGATCTCTCATGTTCTAATCTTAAACAGACAACTGCAATAAACTAGCCAACACTGGGACACACGGAGCAAATCAGATCAGGAAATGGAGCTGCGGAAACTTTTAAGGATGTTGCCAAGAGAGAAATGGTTTTACAGGAAGACATTGTTTACGTACTGAAGGGATTTTTTTTTACTGAACTTCTGTTGATCAGTGTTACACTCTAGTAACTCTAGCATCAATAGTGATGTTTCAAAAACAATTCTTTCAAATGAAAAATAAACTGGGGTGGTATTAAACCAAAACATTTCTTCTAAAACATAAAAGGAAATTGACTCGGATTTTTGTTTCAGGGGGATAAAGGAATGACAGGACTTCAGGGAAAACCCGGAATGCCAGGACTCCCAGGAAGGAAGGTTGGATAAACTTCTTTACAATTGTGGGCATTTTCTTTTACAGAATCTTGTGGTGTTTCATCTGCATAAAGGAAGGTGCACTGAAGTTGGGATTAGTGAAAGGCTAACTTCATGAGTCAATATGGTTTACTAAGTATGGTTGGCATAATGAACACCAGGTAACGCAGGCAGATGTGGTCGTGACTAACATGTCTAGACCAATACTCTGCATGCTCTTCCTGAAAATCATTCTTAGCATTAACCCAACTTCAAAGAATTAACATGAACCTGCTGTCAGCACAGGCCTCAAAATTTGTAGCCACTTCCTTCGATGGCTGCTCAGAAATTAGATTCATTTTTGTGTCTTTGTCAACTATCGGAATAGCAGTGCGAGAGTTTCTGTAATAGGTCTGCAGTTGAACAGCAAAAAAAAAACTGCATCAAAATGAAGCAAAGCAATGTTTTAAAGGCGTTGTAAAGCTGTAAATCCGGTGTCAGGGACTAACTTAATTCCAAACAGAGTCAGAGACTCTGCAGGCTATCAACTCTCAAGATTCGACTGCAGACAGTCGTCTCATCTTGGGGATGGAAAGACCGGGATTTACTGTCCATTCCTGCTTGGTCTGGAGGTGAGGAGTTATCACTGATAAAGAGGTGTAAATATTTAAAATTTAGATTGCATATTACTGATTGGAGTTTGAATCAACATAAGAGACCAGGCATCACTTTAGAGACCCATATGACCTTTGCATTAGGGGTATAGATGATAACATCATTCCCTGTGCATTAATTGTGATGGAGCTTTTAAAAAAAAATTATTGAGATACAGTATGGATTAGGCCCTTCTGGCCCTTTGAGCCACGCCGCCCGGCAATCCCTGGATTTAGGCTGAGCCTAATCACAGAACAATTTAAAATGACCAATTAACCTACCAACCGGTATATCTTTAGACTATGGGAGGAAACCGGAGCACCCGGAGAAAATCCACATGATCACAGGGAGAATGTATAAACTCCTTACAGGCAGTGACTGGAATTGGACCCAGGTCACCTGTACTATAAAGTGCTGTGCTAATCACTATGCTATGGTGCTATATGATCTCCTTTTTACTGTGTGTTCTGACCACCATAGCCTCAGCATCTTGAGGCTACTTTCCAAAGTTCCACTTTGGCAGCTTGTCTGGTCGGTCTCCCGAGTCTCTTGACATCGCTGGAAATCCTCACATGACTGGCTGGATTCCTGGGACACCAAACCCTCCCACAATGATGTTGGTCAACCTCCTAGTCTCAAGGACAGTTGTCTGACCTCCTGCGAACCCCCCCCACCCCCACCCCCCACGGATGATGGCTGGAACTCTGACATCCCTTAGCAGAACAACTATACACATGCTGGTGTCCAGAGTCCTCCTGTACCACCCACACCACTCACAGACCAGAGCTGCAGTTAACTTCCCAGAAGAACACAAAGCAGCATATTTTTGACTTGTTCGTTGCTTCTGCTGCTATAAAAAGTGTCCAAAAGCAACAAATAAAGCTGTATTACAAGACATGGTTCATATTAACTCTGATCTTTGTAACAATAACAATGCCAATATTTTGGACTATCAGACTTAAAGACAGTTATTTTCCCCAAGCAATAAGGCTGATCAACACCTCCACCTGCTAACTCCACCATTACATTATTATTTCCTATCACTCATCTTACGTATGGCATAGTGTCACTTTGTGGATATAGAATCACTTTATGTGTATAAGTTATCTTACGTTTTCATAGTTGTTGTGTTATTATTGTGTTCTTTATCGTTTGTGGTTTCTTTTTGTGCTGCATCAGATCCAGAGCGACAACTATTTCGTTCTCCTCACCCCTGTGTACAAGAGATGACTTTAAACAATCTTGAATCTCCTTACTGGCTTGTCCTTGTACCTTGAGAATGATCAGAAGCACACTTGGTCTCAGCACTTTTAAAAGTTAAAACTTTTAGGATTTGTATGGCATCCATTTCTACACAACTTTAGTCCAAAAATACTGTCTGGGAATTTAGTTGATTATATCAGCTTGAACTATTTCCAGACCATGAGTAAACCACTTAAAATGTGTTGGTTCTTTCACATTAATTATTCTGGTTTATTGTAAACAGAGCTGTAAAGCAAACCAACTGTAGTGCTGTTATTAATATTGTTCTAACCTCAATACTCAGAACTACTTTCATCAATTAGCTCCCTGACCAAAGTGGCAAACTCAATTTATTTCTGTTACACAACTTAAAGCTTCTGATCGAAACTGGATTCATTCCTCATTGGAATTAGTGTGGATTTTGATGTTAAGGATAAGGCAAGTTAAGGATCTAGGTTTTTAACATTTGTGCATTTGTAGGGTTGAAAAATATAAGGATTTGGGCATACTATCAGCCCTGTGAGCTGCTCTGTAACTGAACTGTAACATCATTCTTTGGCTCAGCTTTTAAACATCTACCAGCTTGTTGAGTTTAGAAGGAGGGAAGGATGGGAAGTTTTGAGTGAGTGTGTGGGCATCATACCCTCCAGGTTTATAGTGTATTGCCAAAAATACACATTCTCCACAGCAATGAGAAGATTCACAGAAACAGACCCTTCAGCCCAACTCACCAATGCCAACTAAGTTGCCTTGCAAAATAATCCAGCCTCTGGTTTAGTCCTGATGTTCTAAACCTATTTATTATTTTTGATAACGCTGAACTATTCATTGCAAAAAGACATGAACATCCTTAATGTGATAAACCTTTGCAACTTGCTAATAAAGATGTTGGTGCTGGAAAATTAAGGCAGATATATTCTCCAGATGGCAAGGGAGGTCAGGGGAAGGAAGGAGAGGGGATAGAGAAAAAAGATAGAAAGACAGGAAGGGAAAAAAGGTGAGAGAGAGAAAGAGATGATAAATGAGTAAGAGAAGCAAAAAGGAAAGACAACATGGGAAGAGGAACTGAAAGAATGTGAGGAAGAAGAGAAGAGCAAGGGAAGAACATCAGGGAAGAAAGGTAAGGCTGGGTAATTGAAAGTATTGGATTCTCTGCAGCACATTAGATTCTCAGTATTTTTATTTTGCTGTGTTTGTTACTCCTTGGGTATTTTTTAAGCACTTAGAATATGGACTCGTTAGGGATGTTGAAACAGGTCGGCAGGAACATATCAGTCTTCAAAAGCAATTAAGATACATTTATTGGTATTAGTACCATTACTGAGAGCAGTTCCTTATTAAAATCTGAATAATTTACCACAACTAAACAGACAATTTACAAACCAAAATGTGCAATTCTTTTTTTTCCCCCCATTCTTAAGAAAGCATTTTACTAACAACAGAAGATGAAAATTACTTTCGACAAAGGGTCTTATCCTGAAACCTCGGCTGTTCAATTTCCCCATGATTGCTGCCTGACCTGAGATTTTCCAAAGTTTTATGTGTTGCTCCCAATTTCCAGCATCTCTTTGTCTCCAAATTGAAAATCATGAAGCCACTCTTCAAGATAGTAATCTCCTAATCATCTCTCTCAATAGACAGCGGCACTGACTTTCTGCCAGTTGTATTTACCTTTGAAGCACAGTGGCAGCTTGTCTGCTGGATGGTTGGACTGTAGATATAGTGAAGGGGAAAAAGGCTTGTGTAGAGCATAAGCACTGCCAATTTCCAGTGTATCTGTGCAGCTGTATCACTGCTGAAATTTCTGTGTAGTTTGAAACCCATTGGGCACACAATGCACTTCCTCATTTAGCCCTGTCTAGGTTCCACCATGTTTTGATGAGTTATGTGTGCCTCCAACCTTGAGCAACTCTGGTTCATAACTTTTCCAAACATTAACATCCATCAGTTGTGTCTAGTACCTGATGCTGATTTACGTGAACGTTTGGTTTCTTGCCTTACTTTATCTTTTCTTCATTTCTCAACTTTCTTTTGCCAGTTGTTCGTATCTCCTCCTCCCAGTGTAGGGGTCTCCCCCTCCCATCTTTGGAGGAGTTTCACAGAATAAAACCTAATGTCTATAACAGCCCATCAATAAGGTTCTAGATTTGATCTGCTCTTGTAATGAGGAAGGGCGACCGCAGAGAACCAGCCAAAGTTCTGAGTGATAAGGGTATTAGCTTGAATTACATGTGGAGCTGTTTTTCCAAGGGAGGTTAATGCTCCTTCTGGGTTCGATGTAGAGCCAGTCTTAGAAGCTACAGAAAGTTTCAAATTTACTCAACTGCCCTGAGTTTGCTGCGATGTTTTTAGAAAATGAAGAAGAATTATCCTCAGAAACCATGAATGCCCTCCCCCCCTTCATAACCCACTCCATATAAGACCATAAAATATAGGAGCAGAATTAGGCCATCTGGCCCATCGAGTCTGCTCCGTCATTCAATCATGGCCAACTCACCTTTTTTTTTTCTCCTCCTCAACCCCAGTTCCTGGCCTTCTCTCCGTAACCTTTGATGCCATGTCCAATCAAGAATCTATCAGTCTCTGCCTTAAATACATCCAATGACCTGGCCTCCACAGCTGCATGTGGCAACAAATTCCACAAATTCACCACCCTTTGGCTGAAGGATATATCATCACCTCTCTCTTCGTGGACAGACTCATGTAGCATCTACTGCCAGAATTTAGCAGGATGTTTAAAATGAAACAGGATTTTCTGAGGTTTGAGCTGCACCCGTTATAAAAGTGGAAACCAGTCTCCAGTTCTCTACAGTCCCTTGAGTTTCTGCAGGTATTTTTTTCAACTGGAAACATTATACCTGTCAATGGACCTTTGCAGTGTCATTATGCACTTGAGTTGTTCTTTGACTGTTTAAATTCTAAACAAATAATCTGTAAACCCTCTCTTAATGCACAGGACAGTATAACTGAGGTGGAAAATGTCTAACCTCACAATTAGAAAAATAAGTGTTTATACAGGTCCGGCCACAGACCACAAACATGGACAGTCATCGTGTTCTTTGTAAAGTGCCCTAATGGAAACTGCATCCCTCCCATATCTCAGATGCTTTGCCATGCACATGCAAATGAAATATTTTAATATTTAATTTAATTGCCTGCTGCAGTGTAAAGAACATGAATGGTTAAATATTAAATTATTTTAGTAGCTATATTGCCTCTGGACATCTACAGACATCTTGCAAATATTCTGATATAAATTTAATATGACTGGGGATAGTAGCAATGCAATGGAGTTATGGCCAATAATTAACAGAACTAGCATCTAATGCAAAGGAAAACTGAAACAAAAACAGAAAATGCTGGATCACTCAATGGATTGGCCAGCACCTGTGGAACCTGAACCCTGAACTCTGTTTTTCATTCCACAGATCTGCCTGACCTGCTGAATGTTTTAAGCATTTGTTTTATATTTTCTTTTTCAGATTTCAACATCTCTTAGTTTTTGTTTTGTTTTCTCAGTTATAGTGATTGAACCCATGTCATTGACACTTGAAGATACTAAATTTGCATCAGAGAGAGAAATGTGAATGGAGAGAGATAACCAAGGCTCATACAGAATTTAAATACATGTGCAGATCTGTTGGGCTGATGACTTGTTCTTGTATTGCACATTCTATGTAACATGATATTTGAAATTGCCATTTAAAAAATAACTGTTCTAAATTTTGTCTTTTTTTAAAGTTGGTGTATCAGCAATCCTGTCAAAGTACTGTGATAGCCTGTTGTTGATTAAAACAAAATTAATCAGTAACTTTAGTGTGCCAAGCATGAAACCCAATCTTTGTGGGACTAATTTGTTTAATTTGTGATGGGATTATCACTGAATAATACAGATGTACAAGTTCCCAGTTACCTTTTTACTGTATGTTTTGTCTTCACAAGAGGGACAGATTCTTTGCAAAACTATTTTCAATCCATATTCCTTTAATCAAAGAAAATACATATTTTTCTTTAGGACTTAGATTTTAGAACTGGATTAATTCTGAAAACATTAGGTCTCATCATCCATTCAATACCAGTTGCAGTGTTTCACTTTGGAACTAAATTCTGGTGATTTTCACCTTGTTTTTACAAAGAAGACTTCATCAGACTTCCCAAGTGACTACAAAATCCTTTGAAAAAAGACAAGTTGTGGGGAGGGGCAGTGTCGGACCACAAATAGTGAAAGATTAAAGGTTTTGTTTTAAATTGCAAAGCATATTGGTCCTCCATTAGCCAAATAGATTTATTGAGCTTATAGCACGGAAACAAGTTATTTGGTACATCTAATCCAAACCAATATTTCTGTTCGTATGAGCTCTATTCCTACAACAGTACATCTCCGCCTATTAGAATAACCTGTTCAGTTTTGTTCCCCTTCTATGCATCAATGCTATTTACCTCAAATTGGAGGAGATTTTTTACTCCCATTGTACTCTGGATATTCTCCAAAATTTCCAACTGGGTTTATTGATGGCCATTATATCCTGAGTTTCTTCAAAGCAAGAATGTCTGCTCTGCCTTGGAAGTGGGAGGGGGGTAATGCTTGTTCTCTACATCAAGGGTGCAGAGGTTGAGAGGGTGAGAACTTCAAGTTCCAAGGAGTGAACTTCACCAATAGCTTGCCCTGGTCCAGCCATGTAGACGTCATGGAAATAAAGGTCACCAGCCCCTCTACTTCCCCTGGAAACTAAAGAAATCTGGCATGTGCCAGTTAACCCTTACCAATTTGTAACTGATGCATCATAGAAAGCATCCTAGCTGGATGCATAATGGTTTAATACAGCAACTGTTCTGCACATGATTTCAATGAGCTACAGAAACTAGACTCCCTTCCATGGGATCTGTCCATATTTCCTGCTGCCTCAGTAAAGCAGCCAGCATAATCAAGGACCGCACTCACCCCAGATTTTCTCCTCCAATCAGACAGAAGAGAAAAAAACCTGAAAGCAGGTACCACCAGGTACAAGGATAGCTTCAACCCTTGATATATTAAATAGTTCCCTAGGACAATAAACTGGACTCTTGACCTCACAATCTACCTCATTATGACCTTGTGCCTTTGTGTTTTCCTACGCTCCACTCTCTTTGTAGCTGTAACACTATTCTGCATTGTTATTGTTTTACATTGTTCTACCACAGTACAGTATGGCAATGAATTCCACAGCTTCACTACTCTGTGGCTACAGAAATCCCTCCGCATCTCTGTTCTAAATGGATGCCCCTCTATTCTGAGGCTGTGCCTTCTGGTTTTAGACTCATCCACTATATAAAAAAAACATCTTCTCCACATCCTTTCTATATAGGCCTTCCAATATTCTATGGGCTTCCATTAGATTTACCGCTCATTGCCTGCCAACCTGCAAGTTAACGTTTAGGGAGTCCTGCCCAAGGACTCTCAAGTCCCTTTGCACCTCTGATTTTTGAATTTTCTCCGTTTAGAAAACGATCTACGCCTTTATCCTTTCTACAAAAGTGCACGAACATACCCTTCACTATTTTATATTTCATGTGCCACTTCTTTTTCCATTCTTCCAATCTGTCTGAGTCCTTCTGCAAACTCCCTGCTTCCACAACACTATCTGCCCCACCAAGGATCTAAATATCGTCAGCAGGCTTGTTCACAAAGCCATTAATTCTGTTATCCAAATCAGTGACATATAACATGAAAAGGAGAGGCCCCAACACTGACCCCTGCAGAACACCGTTAGTTGCCAGCAGCCAACCAGAAAAGGCCCCCTTTATTCCCACTCTTTACCTCCTGCCAGTCAGCCAATCTTCCATGCATGCTAGTATCGTTTCTATAATAATATGGTCTCTTATCTTGTTAAGCAACCTTGTCAAAGGTCTTCTGAACTATTCTAGAATCTTGTGATTTTTACCGTATTTTGGTACATATGCTATATGACAATAATAAACCAATTCCAATTCCAACTTCTGTGAGGTTATTTCTCTTTTCTAGAATTATTCCTGCCTCTTCTCTGTTTCTATAGTCAACCAGTCTTTTTGCTGCATGTTCTCATTTGTGCTTCTTGTTCTTCTATCAGTTTCTTTTCTCTTCTTTTCCTCAGGGAGAGGTTGGTGAATTAGGGCTTCCTGGTCCAGCTGGCTTGCCAGGATCTGTGGGCCGAAAGGTAAATGTGGAGGGTAAATCTGTGTGCCCTCCATCGTCTCAGAATGTCAATATATTAACAGCGATTAGTTGCATATTATTATGAGGAAGCACTGAGACATCTGCTTTTAATAGAAAATAACATTTCTTAACAAAGAATGGTTACAGTTGTCAAACGCAATTAGTTACACTATCGTTAGAAGCCTTCCATTTTCACCTAATGAACTGGTAACAGGCTTCAGGTTATCTTTCATTTCAAGGCTGTTAAGTTCGTATTTTTAACACTTTCAGGATGGTTAAGTAAAGTTTCAGCTGTCAACTGTGTGTGTATGTTATTTCAGATCTGTTTGAAGGACGCTAAACTCTACACAGTACATATGATACATTAGCTGACCTCATTCTTTTTCCTGCATTCTATAAGGTGACTTATCTCTGCTTTGCTTTTGATTTTCCCATTTGTGTTTAACAGGGTGACCGAGGAGAAGTCGGGCAAAAGGTAATGGGGCCATGTTTCTCTTCTTTTTATCTCTAATCTGGGTTGCCCCTACCTTAATCTATTTTGTCTCGCTTTGCTTTTCTAAATCATTTAACCTTTCCACGGTTCTGCTACTGGTTTGAATCAAACTTATGAATGTCACACAAAAGTAAACTTTCATTGAAGAGACCTTTTACAGTTGTGTAACTGTAGAATTTTCCTGTTTTAGTATAATTAGGATTTATATGTGGTCCAGGAGGGTGTATAATCAAATGCTGTCTGTGCTCAAACACTTCTTTTCTGAAACACAAATGCACTAAAATTGTTTCCCAGATCTGGTTGCTTTATAATTATACTTCTGATGGAAAAAAAAATGCAGCATTCACATTGTCTAGAACTGTTTTGAACCACCCCTTTGTGATATTATTGCGTAAGTGTTACAGCTGAGCTTATTTTTCAACTGGTAAGAAATAATGATTTATCGAGTAATATGAGTTAAGCAATTTTAATAATGTAGAGGCTGGTATTGCAGAGATTAGCCAAATTTAACAATGATAAAAACTAAGAACAAGTTAGATCAACAAGACAAATGTATGTTGCCTTTAAGCAGTTTTTCAATATACGCAGCCTATGGAGGTGTGAGGTTACAGGAACTAGCTAATCATAAAGCTGGAAGATTTTCTCATGTTCAGTAACCAGTTGGGTACAGACCTTAATGCTTGGTGGGAACCTGTATTGAATTTGAATCTGCCTCTCCATTAGCTATTATAGAAACTAAAAGGGGTCTGCGGGAAGGCTGGTCACCTTCTAGGGAGTTCTGGCAAGGAGGAGTGTTGAGGGTGTTCAGGAGAGCAGGGAGTGGGAAGGAATGGTAGAGAGAATCCAGTCAGAGAGACATTAGTTCTTCCTGGTTCTATTACAGAACATTTTCTTCTTGGAGATCTATTCCGATCTACAGTTTGACTACAGAACTGAGGTGACAATTTCCCTAGTAAAAATATAAATCTAACACAAAAAGAGGCCCTGCTCCATGTAGTCATCTTTTCCACTCTGAATCAATGGTCTGAAATTATAAATTAGTCAAAAAAAAGTTTCCATTTTGATCCCACAGCTATTATTCTCAGTTTTAACTGCTAGTGCACGCCAGTTCTGGGAGGGAGATTGGTTCAAGTTCTCATGAGAAACAGGCAATTTCTACATCAGGAAAGCAATGAATAATGGAATCCAGTTTTGACCTAAGCAACAAATAGAGGCTCTGCACCCAACACATTTGTACTTTGAGTGCATTGTAAAAGGATTGTTATTTATATATTGACAATTGTGCAGGGAGGTATTTCTGCGGGGAGGGTGAGGTTTAGTTCAATGTACTTTCTATGCAGTAATCAATAGAGAAGCTAAGTATGTTAATTGGAAACAGTTATTGCATGAGCCCCAGCATGTAAGGTTGTGACTACTGTTTGCTTCTTCTCACTGATTCGTTTGAACTTTTGTTCTCCCTCTACACATACAGGGAGAGCCTGGTGAAATGGGTCGGGCAGGCGCCAAAGGAGAAAAGGTAGTTTTAACCACCTTTGTTTGGTTGTAATTGCTAAGGTTCATATCAGATCACTGGCAGTCCATGATTTAATTGAACACTCACACTTATTTTCTAAGGGGGAAGTCTGAGAAACCTGCCACTTCCATCATATCTTCCAGTCAATGGGAAACATTTGTTTTGTAACAAGATAAGTTAATGGGGCAGTTTTAGATTGAACAGGTGCATACTGGGCCAGAGCTTGCCTTTGAATATTGTTTTACATGAAACGGCTTTAATCTCAATGTATTAGTTCAATTAAATCATCTATTTAAATAATAATGGTGTACATCTTTATGCATGTATATTGTTTAAATAGAGGAATTAGTCCAATTAACATTAACAATTAATCTTTTTAATGTTGGTGCAAGAACACATATGTAAGCGAGCCGGTGGTGTAGTGGCGTCAGCACCAGACTTTGAAGCGAAGGTCCAGAGTTCGAATCCACCTGCCTCCTTTCACGCTTTCCATCAGTGCTGGGTTGAGCTAGCAGCTTGGCCTCATTAAAAAAAAGTCAAATGCTAACAAGACCGCAAAATTGCCGCCCAATGTGACAAAAAGGGACAAGAATACATACATCAGGGTTTTTTTTTGCACAAATATTTGCATTAAGTCATTATCAGACTGATGGCAACATACTGAAAGAAAAGTTAAAAAGCTGAATGTGTTCCCTTTTTTGCACTACCTATATAGTAATCTTATGTTTTTGCGTGGTACTGCTGCTGCAAAACAATAAATTTCACGTCATGTAAGTCAGTGGCAGTAAATTTCATTCTGATTCTGGAATTACTAACTGGGATTCCATTGGAGATGTGTATCACAGGTTTGCTTTTAGTTGTGGTACTCCTGCAGGAATATTACCTGATGAAACTTACCCCAACACATTGTACACTGTGTTTAGCATTTTTATGTTATGAGAATCTGTAGGACCACCAAGATAGCAAAGGAACTTTGTTTAATAGATTGTGCTCAACTAGAACAGATAGTGAATATTTAGCATTATATCTGATTGTGCAGTACCGTAGCAATTCCATTAACTGTAACATTATCACTCAATGCAAACCAGAAATGCTGAACTATTTTGCAGATTTAAGCATAAACAATTTCAGTTGTGCATATTTTTACATAAGCTCGCACTTGACGTTGCCTTTAAATGAAAGCACTGGTTTTTGCCATGTTGGTCAAGTCAGCGACATGTTGGTCAAGTCCTGTCCCGCCTGCCTCATCTGGGTGAGTTCTGGTGGATCCTGTAGGTGACTCATCAGCCACCTCAAAATTCACAGGTGGAGTTGAATTGGGATCTGTATTCCTTGGAGTTTCAAAGAATGAGGGGCAGCCATAGTCTAATGTATGACATCCTAAGGGGATTTGATGATATGAGGAAAATGAGTTTGTCCTCGTCATGTAGATGCAGGCTAGATGTTTAGATGTTCTCACTAGTGCGAAGAGTAACAAGGAAGATCTCATAGTTAAAAGATGAGAGCCAGTTATTTAAGACTGAGATGGGTAGAATTTTGTTTTCTCTCAGAGATTAGTGAATCCTGGAATTCACTGCACAGAATGCGATTAAAAACCAGAGTACTGGAAATGCTTAAGGTTGAGGTAAATAAATATTTGAAAGATTGAGAAAATGCGGAACGCAAACAAAAATGCCGGAGGAAGTCAACAGGCCAGGCAGCATTAGTGGAGGGGAATAAACAGTTGAGATTTTGGGCTGAGATCCTTCATCAGCCCTGGAAAAGAATGGGACAGAAGCCAAAATAAAGAACGTGGGGCAAGAGGGGAGACATACAAGCTGGCAGGTGATAGGTGGGAGCAGGGGAGGGGAAATAATGTAAGATGCTGAAAGGTGACGCCTGGAACAGGTAAAGGGCTGAAGAAGAAGGAATCTGATAGGAGAGGACAGTGGACCATGGAATAAAGGGAAGCACATGGAAAGCAAGAAGGAGGTGATGGGCAGGGAAGAAGAAGAGAAAGGGTGAGAGTGTAACCATAATGAGGAGTGGGAAAAGGGTGAAGGAGGAAGGGGGAGTAATTACGGAAGTTAAGAACTTGCTGTTTATGCTATCAGATTGGAGGCTACCCAGACGAAAATGAGTTTGGTCTCATCATGGCAGTAGAGAAGGCCATGGGCAGATATGTTGGTATGGGAATGGGAAGTCAAATTGAAATACATGGCCAGTGGAGGGTCCTTCCTTTTATGCTGGACAAAGTGGTTCCCCAGTATACATAGGGTCCCACCAATATACAGGAGGCCACATCAGAAGAACTGAATGCAAGAGATAATTCTGGCAGACTTGTAGAAATTGAGTGTTGTAGGAACTGGCATAGAAGAGGAATTAAGGGCTTATATAAACCAGCAACAGTCACAGTGAATGGTGGGGGAGGCTCGAGGGGCCTAGTGACCTACTCCTGCCTCTTTTTTCTGTGTTCTTAAGAAACAAGTCATTCTCACTCTTGAGGAATTATCAAAGAAGAAACAAAAGGATGATGATTCTTTTCCATAGATGCTGCCTGGTCTGCTGAGTTCCTCCTGAATTTTGTGTGTGTTGTTTGATGTTTCTTTAGCTTTGAGAGGAGGGATTCAATTGAGTTAGTTTGCCATTCGGAGTGTGCGTGTGTTTATGGCTTCAGCTGGCAGTCATGGCTGTGTGGGTGGTATTTCAAGTCTGAGTCAGGTTGCACGTTCAAAATCATTTCCAGGTATTTGGTGCGTAATCTAGGCCGATGCACCATCTCTCCTCATGAGTGTAGATGGCACTATTTGAAGAAGTAATGGTTTGATTATTTTCCTGGCTAACATTTACCCTTTGATGTGTCAGTGAGGCATAGTTATCAATTCAGTTATGCAGATGTTCGAGTGAACTTGCTGTGTGTAAAATTAGCTGCCATTTTTTCTTTACTGTATAACGTTTTAAATGAACCAATGACAGGGAATTATTTTGGGCAAGCCCTTGTAAGTCATTTGTTGTCTTCTGCACTCTGGTTGATCTTTCATTGATCCTGTTATAGTTTCTATTCTATAGATTTGCTGAGTATTCTCCTAAGTAAATGAATGTCAGGGTTGTATATGGTGACATATATGTACTTCGATAATAACATTTACTTTGAACTTTGCACTTTGTAAATTCATGAAAGTACTATGTATATGCAGTAACATTTTCTGGTATTTAATCAAAATGTCTTTACTTTATACTTTAATTAATGCATTATCTTTATGAGTCACCTGAGACCTGTACAGACATAGCAAGTTATATGAAGATAAAATTATTGGAAGGAATTGATACTGATTACTAGTTGTTGTTAGCTTTAACCTAGTTAGTTGTTATAAAGACATACCCATAAAAACAGCACTTCAGTCTACCATCTCCGTGCCAACCATGAAGTACTCATCTACATAATGATCCCATTTACAGCCTGAATTTTTACATTCCATTTACCTCCATCTACCAGTACTTAGTCCATACCATGCCACTGCCTTCAAGATTCAAATGTATGTCCAGCAACATAACCCAGGAACTACCTGTACTTTTTAAGTTGTGGGAGGCTGTTTCCACCACTTCAAGCATTGCTTTCCAGATTCCAACCACCCTATGGGAGAAAGAGTCTTCCTGCAACTTCTACTCTGAAGCTATTCCCTCTAGTTTTAGATGCTGTTGCTATAGAGAAAGATTTCCTGCTATCTGATTGATCTATAAACCTCTTAATTTTTGTGTAGCTCCTTGACTGCTTCACACCATCAAATCCAGCCGATCCAGTTCCACTCATAACTGGAAACGCCCTGTCCAGACAGCATCCTCACTCCTGTGCAATCACATATTTGTCTTTATTCCTAGTTGCTGAACTGGTAAATACAGATTGCCTACAGACTCATTTTACTGTCTACTGCTTGCTTAGAAATGACCAGGTCATTAGCTCTAATTGCTGTTCCATCGTCGAGTGTCTCACTGGCAATTCCAGTTCTTGTCATGTTCAGTTAGGAATGTGAAAACTTGGGCTGTCTCTTGGAATCTGGTCAACAGTTGATGGAGCCAGACTTATTATATTTACAACATTACCCTGTGCCTTCAGAAATACTTCAGTAGCAATAAAGCGTTTTGGAATGTCC
Source organism: Mobula birostris (assembly GCF_030028105.1). Classification (NCBI taxonomy): domain Eukaryota; kingdom Metazoa; phylum Chordata; class Chondrichthyes; order Myliobatiformes; family Myliobatidae; genus Mobula; species Mobula birostris. The sequence continues at coordinate 45,053,107 of NC_092387.1, read as the reverse complement.
TGAGTTTGTGAAAGAAATGAAAGAGAATAGATTTTTTAAAATCTACCCTTGAATTTTTTATTAAATTTCATTGTTTTCTATTTGAAAATAGATTATTTACTGAGTGGAAGGTGCTAATTTCACAATCTGGAAATCTGAATTGACATTTCAGTTCATGAATCACATGTACAGAGGGTAGATACAGGATGCTACCTGGGTGGCTGGGACAGTGTTAGGGAGCAGGATCTCAAATCATGATTGATATTAGGTTCAAATTCAGATTTATTTATTTATCATATGTGCATCAGAACAGACACTGAAATGAATGGTCTGTGTTAACAACCAGCACAACGTAAGGATGTGTTGGTACGCATTCCAGTGCCAACAAAACATGCACATAATGTTCAGCAGAACAACATCAGCGAATACAGTAAACAAAACAACAACAGCAAAACAGGCCCCTTTCCTTCCTCCCTCCCTGTCACTCACACAGGAGAGCAGATCACGTTGTATTGAGGTGTGCCTGTTACTGTGTATTTTCAGAAAAGGCAGTATCCCTATGAATGTCGCGGGCCTCTGTGCTGCTTCCCTTTGGGCCTCGTACTGAGCCACCAACTGATCTTACACCCAGCCCCCAGACTGCCCGATGTCCCGACTGACCCTTGACTGGCCGCATTTGCATTCTGCTCCATGCACTGTACAGTGATTGATTCCTGACATTTGCCCCGAAACTCTCAAGTCAGCTCTTTTTGTTTCAAGCACAGGATTAGAATAAATACTGCCAGGTTGCAGCCTTGCTTCCATCAATAACCATCCAATCACTGAGACGTGAGGTTGATGCACTCCATATACATTTTGGAAAGTACTTGAAGTAGACAAATTTATTTGAGTGTAGTGTGGATTTTGTCTTCTGATTTATAGTTGCTTCTGTAAGAATTTCCATCTTTGCAGTAAATTCATTCCAAGCTCTACAGTTTAAAAAGTTGCAAAGGTCATCAGTATACAATAGCACCTTGTACTGACCATGAGACTTCGGAGCAGAATTAGGCCACTTAGACCTTGAACCTGCTCTGCCATTCCATTATGGCTGATCTATTATCTTTCACAACCCCATTCTCCTGCCTTCTGCTCGTATCCTTTGATGCCCTGACTAATCAAGAATCTATCAACCTCCATTTTGAATGTATTCAGCCACCCGTGGTAATGAATTCCACAGATTCACCACTCTCTGGCTAAAGAAATTTCTTCTCGTCCCCGTTCTAAATGGGCATCCCTCTGTTTTAAGGTTGTGCCCTCGGGTTCTAGACTCGCCCACTATAAGAAACATGCTCTCCACATCTAGTCTATCTAGGTTTTTCAGTGATTGATACGTTTCAATGAGTAGCCCCCCCATTCTTCTAACTGCCAGTGAATACTGGCCCAGAGCTATCAAATGCTCCTCATACATTAACCCTTTCATTCCTGGAGTCAGTCTCGTGAACCTCCCCTGGACCCTCTCCAATGCCAGCACACCTTTTCTTAGATAAGGGACCCAAAGTGGCTCACAAGTGCAGTCTTACCTCATAAAGCCTCAACATTCCATTCTTGCTCTTGTATTCTAGTCCTCCCAAAATGAATGCTAACATTGCATTTTCCTTCCTTACCATGAACTCAACCTGCAAGTTAACCTTTAGGGAGTCCCGCATAAGGGCTCCCAAGTCCCTTTGCACCTGTAATATTTGAATTTTTTTCCCCCCATTTAAAACATAGTCTTCACCTTTTGTCATTCTACCAAAGTGCATGACCATCTAGTTCCCTACATTATATTGCATCTGCTACTTCTTTGCTCATTCTCCCAATCTGTCCAAGTCCTTCTTCAGACTCTGCACTTCATCAATACTGTTGACATATAACATGAAAACAAACAGTCCCAATACTGACCCCTGCAGAACACCACTGGTCACCAGCAGCCAACCAGAAAAGGCCCCCTTTGTTCCAGTCTTTGCCTCCTGCCAGTCAGCCACTCTTCTATCCATGCTAGTATCTTTCCTTTCCTGTAACACCATGGGCACGTATCGTATTAAGTGACCTTAAGTGTGGCACCTTGTCAAAGTCCTTCTGAAAATCAAAGTAAACACCATCCATTGACTTTCCTTAAATTCTGCCTGTTACTTACTTTAAAAATTCCAACAGATTTGTCGGGCAAGGTTTTCCCTTAAGGAAACCATGCTGTCATTGGCCTAATTTATCATGTGCCACCAAGTACCCCAAAACCTTATCCTTAGTAATTGACTCCAAAGTGTCCCGACTGCTTAAATCAAACTGACTGGCCTAGAGTTTCCTATCTTCTGTTTCCCTCCCTTCTTCGAGTGGAGTGACATTTGCAATTTTCCATTCCATGCCAGAATCAATGACTCTCGAAAGATCATTGCTAATGCCTGCACCATCTCTTAAGCTATCTCTTTCAGAAGCTTGGTCATCTGACTTATCTACCTTGATATCTTTCAGCTTCCCAAGCACCTTCGCTTTAGCAATAGCAACTACACTCAGTTCTGCCCCCTGACACTTTTGAATTTCTGGCATACTGCAAGTGAAATCTGATGCAAAATACTTGTTATTTTTTTCTGCCACTTTTGTCCCATATTACTACCTCTCCAGCATCATTTTCCAGTGATCCCATATCTACTCTTGCATCTCTTTCACTCCTTATATATCTGAAAAAATTTTTGGTATCCTCTTTGGTATTTTTGGCAAATGCCTTCATAACTCATCTTTTCTCTCTTTGTGTTTTTTGTTGCCTTCTGATGCTTCTTAAAAGCTTTCCAATCCTTTAACTTCCTATTAATTTTTGCTATATTATATGCCATCTCTTTTATTTTTATGATGTCTTTGACTTCCCTTGTCAGCCATGGGTGCCTCATCCTCCCTTTCGAATACTTCTTCATCTTTGGGATGTATCTTATCTTGCACTTTCCAAATTGCCGCAGAGACTCTTGGCATTGCTGAAATAACATGGTCCCTACCAGTGTCCCCTCCCAGTCAACTTCAGCCAGCTCCTCTCTCGTGCCTCTGTAATTATCTTTACTCCACTGTAACACTGATACATATGACTTTATCTGCTCCCTCTCAAACTGCAGGGCGAATTCTATCATAGTATGACCACTGCCTCCCAAGGGTTCCTTTACCTTAAACTCCCTAATCACATCTGATTATTACTGTCTGATTTATCCCAGTGTATTACTCTGAAAATTTGATTCCACCCCATACAATTCCTTTTACTCAAGCATGAGATTAAGTTCAGATTTTTACAATGGTTCTGCTGGCCTGCTGTAATTAGCTTTACATTGACCAAGAGTCAACTATTGTGAAGTGCACCTGTTGACCAATGCATCCAGGGATCTCAGTCAGGCATCAAATCTGTGCAAAGCTTATTTTGGCACGGTAGGAAACTTTAATTTATAAGAATTGTTCTGCACCTGGGCAGAGTTAAATGTTCGATTTCTCGGCTATTGATGGAAATGTAGCATACAATTCAGTGTGTAGTTTTCCAGATGGTTGCATTATCTAGCAACAGAAAACAACCTACCCAATTGCTGAACCTGGACATTAATCTGATACAACTTATTCTTGATTGTTCCCTTCGGTTTCAACCCTAAGAGTGGCAGATTGCAAATTTTTGTTGCAAGGGCATCACAGTAATGTAGCGGTTAGCGTAACACTATTACAGCACCTTGTATAAGATCAAGGTTCAATTCCCACTGCTGTCTGTAAGAATTTTGTATGTTCTCCCCTTGACCACATGGGTTTCCTCCCCATTACAAGGACGTGTGGGTTAGGGTGAGTGAACTGTAGGCATGCTATGTTGGCACCAGTTGCATAGTGACACTTGCGGGCTCTCCAGCACAATCTTCGCACATTTAATTTGATGCAAATGATGCATTTCACTGTATGTTTCAATGTATATGTGAAAAATAAAGCCAATATTTATAGATTTTTTTTTACTTTGCTTGTTTATTTAAGTGATGTGGAGCTTCCTTGAATTCCAGTTCTAGAATTAGAAATCCAAAGAAACTCCGTGTGACAGTATATAGATAGGCAAAGTAAGTCTGTAATTTTGTAAACTGAAAATTTATAACTGCAGCTCCTTCTGCAAAGTAAGTCATAGTCATTGACATGGAATATACCTGGTGTGGGGTTAAATTTAGGTGATGACATTGTGGGGCAGCTTGAAGTCTAGTCCCTTGTGTTTGCACACCAACGGTGCCATCTGCTGGTCCCACTTAATGTACAGAGTGATTGAAAATCACTCGAATTTTGATGTATCTGGTGAGGGTAGGGGAAACAAAAGAAATCAATGCTTCACTGGTACATTATTTTTAAGTATTAATTTTTAAGGATTAATACTTTGTCTGCATATGTAGGGTTCCTTGAAATGTTAAGTTATTTTCTTCAGATAAAAAGCAAACTTGTACATTTGAACCATGTTGGAAATACATGCTAGGTTTAGTGTTGGCTGTGCCAGGTCCTCACAGAGTAATTCTGTCAGTTGCTGTCTGCCCTGTTTTCTTTTTTTCAGAAATACAGCATCGTAACAGGCCCTGTCGGCCTAACAAACCTGAGCCAACCAGTTACATCCAAGTGACTAATTAACCTTGTAACCGGTGCGTCTTTGGAGTTTGGGAGGAAACTGAAGTACCCAGAGGAAACAGGGAGAACAAACAAACTCTTTGCAGACAGCAGCAGGAATTGAGGCTTGCTGGCAATCTAACAGAATTACACTAACTGCTTCCCCCATTCCCCATAACCCTGCAAATAATTTTCTTGCATACCTCTGCAATTCCCTTTTGAAGGCTCTGATTGACTCTGTTTCCACCATACACATAGGCAATGAGATCGTAGTTACTCTCTGCGTAACGACATCTTTTCCTTAAGTGTTCCTTGTATTTTTGTTCAAAACATAAAACTAGCCAGAAAGAGGGAAAGTTCCATTCCCTTCACCCTATCTAAGCCTGCCATGATTAGCAGCACGTCTGTCAAATATCTCAGCCTTTATCATTCCCGCTTCAACAGTGTAAACTTGTAGCTAAGACCCTCACCCCTGCAGATATTCGAGTAAACCTTTTCTGCACTCACTCCAGGACCTTGTATTTTTTTTTAAATAAGGTGACTGGAACTGAACAGTGTATTCCAGTTGTGACCATACTAGTGTTTTATACAGATTCAACATAATCTTGTTTTTGTTGTCTGTGTTTCTATTTATGAATCCCCAGACCCCATACTGTAACTGCTCTCTCAGCATGACCTGATACATAAGTACACCCAGGTCTCTGTTGCCTGGACACCTTTTAGATTTGTCACATTTACTCTACCTTGTCTTTTATCTTTCAGTCTACATGTACCACTTAATGCAACCTCATGTTAGATTTCAGCTCCCACATGCCTGACCAGTCAGCTCATCGATCTTCTTTACTGATGTTCAATGAAGCAACGCACGGAGACTACCTCACTCTTTCTGCACTCTTTATTTAATTTAATCTATTCATATATTTGTAGTATTTTTATGTATTGTACTGGACTGCTACCGCAAAGGGACATATTTCCGATGTATGTCAGTGATATTAAACCTGATTCCAATTCTGATTCGTGCTATGCACCGCACTTCAATGTTTGGCGTCATAAGTATATTTGGAAATTTTACCTTGCTCACCCAAGTCTGACTCACTATTAAATATATATAAAACCATCGCTGATTACAGTACTCACCCTGTGAAAAGCATTGTATACCAGTCTGGAAATCCAGCTGTTTACTCCACTGTCTACCACTCTTCCAAGAAACATTATGACTGGGTCTTTAATTCCAAGGGTTCTGTTTTTTTTTAACCAACATTTTGCACTGAATTTTATCCACTGCTTTCAAAAAAAGAGAAAGAATTGTACTGCTTCCCCTCCATCAACTTTCTCTGGTTATCAAAATGTTAATCAAGTCAGTCAAATAATTGTGTCTTTGCAGATCCCAGTTGGCTTTCCTGAATAAACCCAGACTTCCGTAATGAGCTTTTCAATTTATGTGTATTTTAAAAGGGAGGAAAATGAGTCATTGTATTGGGATTAGTAGAAAAATAAAATGAGTGTGCGGAGGAAGGTTTAATAACTAGTTGATCTTCTACCATTGTTTACCCAGAATGTTTCCAAATCAGCAATACTTTGAGCCATTGGATTTGTATCAGGTCTCAGATTTAGTCAAAGTCCTTTTTCCAAATTCTGGTGCTACAGGGCACAGAAGAAAGCTCTTTTCCTCATGTAGATTTGATGCAGCAGCATTAATATTTTAGGCCTCGGCTATGAATGAACTTCCAAGCAGCAGGGCAATGGCCAAGGTAGTTGTCAGCACCCAGGCTAAATCCTGAAGACTGATCTTCATCAGTGTTTCATGCTCAGCCACTCTTGAACTTGAGCCAGGATGATACATTCTAAGCAAAGATAATCTTTTCAACAGCCTCTGGAACCCCCTTCCTCCCCACCCAATCTGATCACCCGACATAATTCCAACACTGCCACAATCACAGGCCTGACATCCCTTCAGTAGCCAATGATATGCACCCTACCTCCCACCCACCAATATCCCAAATTGACTCTTTAGGTACTTATTAGCCCCTCATACTGGCCAGCCCTACCAGACTCCTCCTGGCCTCTCTCTCTCCCTTTTAATCAAGGATTGTGTCGCAAATCTGTGACATACCTGCATTTCTTCCCTTTATGGGACAAGTGGAGGATTTGAGCAAGCTACCAGTAACACTACCCTCTGGTGGTCAAGGGCAGGCCCTCGTGGGGAGCAGACAGACTCCATAATTTCACCATCTTGGCCACCATCTCCTTGTGCCTGTCTCAAGTTGCTGGAGGCTTTCCATGCTATTCTCCAGGTTTCTACAAAGGAGGGAAAACTGTGGCGCATAGCAATGTCTTCTTGCAAAGGATGATGAATTCCTGGAATTTCTGGCAGGTTGTGGAGGCTGGATCATCAGGGACATTTAAAGCAAAGCATTGTTGAAAGATTGGGAGTTATATGTATGATAATGGCATATGACATTGGTTTACTAGCAATAGATAGATAGGATGACCATGTTGCAGTGTAGTAATCAGAGATTTATAACCTCATCCCAAAGTGTCACCGACAACTGTTTGAAGCTAAACATCCTGCCATAAGTTATAAGATGTTCTTTAAAATATTTATGCATGTAGTCAGTAAGTAGATAGGTAGATAGGTACTTTATTGATCCCAAAGGAAATTAGTGTCACAGTAGCATTACAAGTGTGCAGATATACAAATATTAGAAGAGAATTAAGAAAGCTTAAACAATCTAACAGGAGAGGGTCATCACTTCCCCATGATAGAGCCAAATGGCGGAGGGTAAACATGACCTCGTAGCGCTCTTTGGAGCTGTGCTGTTTGCTTAGTCTATTACTAAAAGTGTTCTTCTTTTCTGCCAAGGTGGCACACAGTGGGTGAGAAACATTGTCCAGAATTGCCAGGATTTTCCGTAGGGTCCCTTGTTCTACTGCAGCCTCCAGCGTGTCCAATTTGACTCCCATAACAGAGCCAGCCTTTCTAATCATTTATTGAGTCTGTTGGCATCACCCGTGTTGATGCCGTTGCCCCAGCAAACCACCCCATAAAAGACTATACTGGCCACAACAGACTAGTAGAACATGTGAAGGAGAGGCCTGCATACTCCAAAGGACCTCAGTCACCTCAGGAAGTTGAGGCAACTCTGTCCCTTCTTGTGCACAGCCTCTATGTTGGTGCTCCACTCAAGTCTGTCATCCAAGTACACCACCAGGTACTTGTTCCATTTTAAAAGTGGAAAATTGCTGTGCTTCATTTGAAGTGGCATTTCATCCTCGGTAAATGATGAGAAATAGAGGTCTGGAGATTAAAGTTAAAGCGTTTTAGTGGCAGTATTTGTAAACAAAATAATTTTCAGATAACATGACTGCGTTATAGTGCTACTGTGCATCTTTGTTGTTATTTAAGGATTTAAAGTATGTATGATCACACTCATGTAGTGAGTTGTGTTTCATACGTGTGCAAATATCTCAGGGGATTCAAATTACACCCCCAATTACACCTTGGTTCAGTGAAGCGCGACGGTGTTCCTGATACTTGGCCGGTGAAGGGGTGGATCACTCCTGCAGTAGGTATAATGGTAACACACACAAAATTCTAGAGGAACTGAGCAAGTCAAGCAGCATTTATGGAGGGGAATAAGCAGTCAGCGTCTCAGGTCAAGACCCTTCATCAGGACTTGGCACAAAAAGTCGATTGTTTATCCCCTCCATAGATGTTGCCTGACTTACTAAGTTCCTGCAGATTTTGTATCTGTTGCTGAAGATTTTCAGCATCTGCTAAGCTTCTTTTGTTAAGGAGTAAAGGTAGCTCACTTCCATCCAGAGATGAGTTCAAAACTTATTCATCTATTGGTTGGACACTCTAATAGTTAGCTGGAGGTGGGTAGCCCACTTGTAGGGGTAGGCAACATCACTTGCTCAGCTGGCAATGAAATACCAACTTATTCTTCTGGAGGTGGAATATTTCATGTAGATCTGGAGAGTGGCGCCCACATTGTTTAGCTAGTGACAATGTCGAGATTGAGATCGGTACCCTACATTTACCTGAAGATAAATATACAGTGATCATCTGGAGATGAGGTAGAGCTGGTGATTGGTACTCTGTCTTTGACAATGCTGTACTCACCTGTTCAGCATTCGATGTGGTACCCAATGTTCAACTGGACCGAAGAATATCTAGTAATTATCTCCAGCTTGTGTTGCACTCCAAATTCTGCAGCTGGATTTGTGGTACCCAGATATTCAGCTGGTATTTTGGCCATTCTACCTTTTAACTCCTAGGATCAGTCCCAATTATGCCTTTGATCATCAGAAAAGCAGCACCACTTTAGCTATACCAGGTCCTGGGAATGCAATATCAGCCTAGTTTTCTGGTTCCAGTTGGTCAGTGCTGACTGAGCTCTAGGAGTTAGGGTTTTGGGTTGTATGTGGTTCCACAGTGTTGACTAGCCATGCAACCAGTTACTTGGCAATTAGTGGAAACTCCTGAAGACTTAATGGTTGACATCACTTCAGCAACACAGATGATTGTTGGTCTTGCAAATTACAAATCAGATCAAAATTCTGTTCAATTGGTAAAAGAAAAAATCTTTGTATAGGGAGACAAAGCATATGCAGCGTTTCCACCCAATCAGTCCACCTCAGAGTGCTGCATAGCCAACATTTTAATGTTTGAAGTTTGTGAAGCTATTTGGCTTGCAAAAGTTGTATAAGCAATAACAGATGGTTAGATGATTTTCATGTCACTATGACTGAAGCTAATTTTAATCCTCTGAGGAACAAAATATTAACGACATAAATTTACTAAAAGTCAAGGTGCAACTCCAGACACCCGCTGTATGTTCTCATTCTGTGTATCAGCAAAGCTTCAGGTTACTTGCTTGCTGATGGATTTCACTGATTCATGATATTAGACCCTTGGACCTGATTCCGAGAAGTTAATTTGAGATTTAATCTTAACATTTATCATTGTTTGTAAATAGGGTCAGGAACTGTGAATCATTATCACCGTCAGTCACTCAAAGGTTCATTGGCAGTGTGTTGCAATGACAAGTATGTATATGTGCATGGGTTTTCAGCAGAAATATGAATCTAGAATGATTGTATCCCCTTTCTATTCCTGCCATCCTATCCTGTCCTGCTCTTGATCTTGCCTTTTCCTCATTCCCATCCTTCCCTGGAAAAGAATTGACAATATTTCTTCTTGATATTTTCTGGTTACATTGTACATGTTTTTTTTAACTTTCCTGTCTTCTATAGGGAGAGTTTGGAAGACCTGGTATCCCAGGAAAACCTGGAACAAAGGTATTCCATGTCCCCAGATTTCCCCTTACTCCCTTAGCCACCCACAACCGTGCACACAAGCACTTTAAAGTGACAGCAATGCGTCTCAATACAAAACCCCTCTTGCTTTTGTTTGTTATCCATTATAGTAGTTATGAGTGGGCTGCTGTATTCCTTTATACTGCTAGACTCTTCCCAAATGTCCAAGTGTTTGGGTACTTATGGGTAGATGGGTCTTTTTAAACAAAAATTCGGATGCTCCTGGGAGAGAGTTTGTAAACTTCTTGCTAGACTGGCTGATGTGTAACCCCAGATAAGTGATCCTCCAGCAGGCTTAGCTACGGTCAGCCAGTAAAGTGCATCTGCTGTCTTCCAATAAGTTCTAAGATGTATAGTGTTTATTGAAAGTCTTTTTGTCAATATTTTATTGTTCAAACGCTTAAGTCCTGATACACAGATAGACAGTGAAATGGAGCTTGAATTGATTTTGATTCAGAAAAAGCTGATGATAAAAGATAAAGAGGACAAACCATGGGGAGAACAGACTGCTCAGTGCAAACTAATATTTCCTTCCAGGTTTTCCATTTGTGTATTGTCTTCACAGAATCTGCTCCCTTCCCATTCTCTAATCCATGGCCCAATGGCCCAAATCCTTTTAAGAGTTTTAACAGAAATGAACTCGAACTCAGAATACAGTTTGTTCAACCAGTTTCATCAGTTTATTAGTTATACAGTAAAGCTCCTGTCTGATTGCTTGAAAATATCAGTGGTTAGACATCTGGCTCACTGAGGCCTTATTTTCTGTCTTCACTTTAAACTCACCAGGGTCCTGTATCCCGCAGTTGTTTTCAACCTACCAGGACTCCATTTCCTGTGCTCACTTTAAACTTGCCTGGACCTTGTTTACTGCCCTCACTTCAAACCCAATGGGGCTCCATTTCCCGTGTTCGCTTTAAACTCATCACGGCCCTATTTCCTGTACTCCTTTTAAACTGAGGTTCACTGGAAGATTTATTGTACAGTACTACTATATAACAGCTAAAAATAGTGAATTAAAAATGTGTTGGGCTAATAGTAGGAGTAATGTCCAGTCTATTGCCTGTCCAACACCACCAAAGACCTGCACAACACGCAAAGGTATCAGTTTAACTGTAACCGATATTACTGGTTGAATCTGAGGGATATTACCGAACAGGATGACTAATCATCACATATTGTTCATTTTAAAACACATTTATAGTGATATTACTTAAACTAAATATCTAACTGAAATTGTGTTTTTTTTAAACTCACTTCCACCTCTTGTTATTGTGTTGCTCTGGTATCTAACTGCAAACTATTTCCTGCTTTCAATCAATAGGGAATATTTATTTCAGCTCTTCCTGGGTTTAAGGTTAGTCGCAGTACAAACCCAATTATTCTTTCTTTCTGGACTCTTTTGGTTTCTGACCTGTTTTCCTCTCGTGCATTTCTCTTGGACACAGGGAGAGCCGGGGAAGAACGGACCACCTGGACAGAAGGTGAACTTTTAGTTCATTTCATGCTCGACTGATTTAATTCCTTGAGGTGCTCTTTTCGTTCTGAGGCACTGTGGCACAGCATAATGCTGAACAATCTAAAAGCATTTTGGTGACCAGGAGGATGCAACAATTAATCAGTACTTGTTGAGTGTTTCTTTTATGAGGTCTTTAACTTGTTTAGTATAACATAGAAAGAGGCTTTTTGGCCAATCATATCCATGCTGGCTATCAACAGAACACTCTTATCAATCTCATACGCCCCCAACAACATCTCTTTGATACTATTGCCACTTACTATGTACTGTGGACCACATACTACATACCTTGTGATACTTTACACTCACCAGTTGACCTACTCTCATGTCATTGAAGTGTGGGATAAAACTAGACCATCCAGGAGAAACCCATGTAGTCACAGAGAGAGTATGCAAACTCCTTTGAGGTTATGCTGCAAGGCAGCAGCAGCAACCTTCTTTGACTTCTTCCTGTAGGTCAAGTATCAAAAGTCAAGTGGCCTCTCCTACTCCCATTTTCTTATGTTCAGTGACCGGGCATCCACAGTCCATTCTTTGACTTCTTCCAATTCCATTTTGATTTTCAGTTCCCCCTATGTCTTCAGATCTTTTGCCCTTTTTTTCAAATGGGAACTGTCCTCATAATTGATTTCATATCCACTGGTGCAACACCCTTGTTGTGGCTGGGTGTGGTGCTCACAGCGAATTGTGTAAGATTTTCTGATAGGGATTAAATTATTGGCCTGAACCAAGAAACAAAGCTTTAACCACAGAGCAATGAGACGGCAAGCTGTTAGAAAAGCAATTAAGGTTGCACTATTCGACATCATCGCAGAAGTGTTTGAACAGCTGATGATATTTGAATTCCAAGGCTCGTCCTGCTGTTTAGCATTCATAATTTAATATGTTTTATAGACAATGCTGTTTTAATGCATTAACCTGTCTGAGTTCTTTTGCAATATCCCTGATAAGTCATGAAAATTTAAAAACAGATGGCTATAATTAAATAATCAAACAACTGTCAGCGATAATGGCTTCATTTTATGCAACTACTGTATTGTAAAAAATCTCTGAACTGCATAAGGTGATAGAGTTCTGACCCACTCCATGCATCACAATGTGGCCTCACCACGAATGAAATGAAATGCTTTGAGTTTTGTTGTCTGCCCTTGATGTTCCCTCCTCCTTCACTTTTTCTTACAAGACTTATGTGCTGACCTCCTTGTCTTCATATTTTATGCATAGGGGGAGCCAGGAGAAGCTGGTCCACGTGGTCTCCCCGGAAAGAGGGGGCTCAGGGTAGGATCTGTGGTGTGGGTCTGACTGACATATTGATGCATGAATTTGACGTGCAGAAACTACTGCTAACAAGACCTGTATAGAGAATTAGCCTTTCTGTAAACCAAGTGAGGTGATTTCTAACTTTTTGTAGTTTATTGGGACCGTTCGTATAGTTTCACAATACCTCTCATTATTCACTGTTTTGCTCAAGTACTGATTAAGGCTACACTTGGCAAATTAGCTGTAGAGAATGGTGCATTATTATGGCCTCTATATAAAGGCAGCAAGGTTCTGCAAAGATGAAGGCAAGGTTACTATTGATCCTACAACTGAGGAAGTACACAGAGTCAGAGTCACACAGCATAGAAACAGGCCCTTCAGCCCATCCAAACTAGTCCCATTTGGCCCATATCTCTCTATACCTTTCCTATCCGTTTACACATCAAGGAAGACTGAACAGCCTGGAGATCATTTCTCTAAAAGCACTGAGGAATGAAGTTTATGATCATGAAAGATGTATTTGATTAAATGTTGAAGGAGATGTGCACAAGGCAGGAACAGAGAAGATAAATTTGGGACGACTTTTAAGAAATCCAGTCCAAAAAAAAAATTGAGCTGGTGGTAGAGAGAAACTGGGCTGGATTGTGCTTGATCCAGCCCACTCCTCGTGCTGTTCCCTGAGATATTCATGTGGCTGCATTTATTCAACTGTCACACATAGTGTGTTGGAGGCCTGGTTCCTGCAGCCATTCCACAAAGTGGATTGAGCTAGGCCTCAGGTGGTGGATTTAGATCACCCTGGTCACAGCTCACTGTAGTCAAAGGCCTCAGCAACATATTCATAGACATTTAAAAGGTTAAAATAACTAGAAATCATTAAATAATTAAAGCAGATTTAAAAACAATCAGTTAAAATAATGAGTAAATAAGGGAAAGTGAATTTAAAACTTTTAAGGTTAATCAAAAGTAAAAAATATACGATTTCCAATCCAGTGAATTGTGTCCCATCCTGGCAGAAGTATAATGTGAAAGGCATCTGTCTATCTGACTCCAGTTGCAGAGCAGTCTGAATCTCTGAGATCTAGTCTCCACCTTACTCCTGATCTGTGGTCACAATGTGCTGGTGTGAAACTCCAAAATGAGCTAGCCAGCAGATCACAGCTATCCAACAGTTCCCAATGGAAGCTTTGGGTAGCAAGCATTGCAGTTTAGCCAACAAAACTCACTTCTACATGGAATACTTGGGGTGACTGTTATGGATTTGATGGAAACAAATTAAAAGGCTTTTGTGAATTACCAACTCAACTTCTTTGGTTAGTATCCCAGACCTAGTCAACTTTAACGACTTCATCACATTTCCTTTCATCATAAGATCAGAACTGAGCGTGATTGCTGATGATTGCAGAACCTTCAATATAATTGGCATCTCCATAGCACTGGTGAACAACCAAGTTGTACTGGAACAGTCCTATTAGAGCTGGGGTTCACGGTATAAAAAAAGATTGGGAACCCCTGTTTTAGAGACACAGACTGCACTATTGACTTTACAAAGGCAGTTAAGGATGGACAATAAACACTTATCTTGCCAGCAATGCCTAGATCCTGAAAAATGTATAAATATATAAATCCAACAAGTTTCTGTGTAACTAAAAGTTAACAAATTTCATGACACTTGCCGGTGATAATAAATCTGATTCTGATTCTGTGCTGGAAGTTCAATGTAAATGGTTCGTATATAAATGCTTTAGGTTCATTTTGTCTCGAAGTTCAGAACAAGTAGTTTATTCAAATCTCCACTTCAAATGTATATTAGAGTAAAACGTAACCTCTGTGTCATTGCTTACAGGTTGAGTTTTGGCAATCTGGCAATGGACTTTTTGGAAGACTTACAATGCACGAGTAGTGTGGGAAATCGTAATTGAAGTGTTTCACTTCATATTCAAACTTCCCCATACCCTGTGTGGTTTGTAACTGCATGCGATAATGTCATCAGACTTGCATGTGATAGTAACACCTGACGGGACCTGGTGCATGACCCGGGGCCATTCAGTGTAAGATTTGAAGTCACACTGTCAGAAGTTGTTCTGGAACCTGAAGTTGCGCTGAAGATTATTATTTTTGCTTTGATATGGGTGGAATCGTTGTTGCTGGTGTAGTGTTACTTACTGATTAGTTGAGAGATCTTAAACAGAGATTTTATTGTCTTCTGCCTCATTACCACTCTTTAAACATCACAGGAGAAGATCAAAAAGAAGTGTGAGCATTGGCTATTCACCTCCTTGCATCTGATCTATTGTTTAAGGAGCTCTTGGCTAGCCCTATCCTTCATCCACTTTGCTACCAATCCCCATCTCCTTGGTATCCATCTCGGCCCTGAATTTACTCCAGTGGAAATAGGAACGTTTTACACAGATGACAAATCAGTGGATTTTACCAGCCTAGAGGGTTGTGGTTGCAAGATCTTCAGAGGTATTTAAAAAGAAAAGATATTTATTTTTAAACAAACAGAACAGAGGCTCATGGGGAAATTTGTGTAGGAGAAGAGATGAGACCTGGGGTAGATCAACTGTGATCAAATTGAAAGGCTGGCTAAGCTTGAGATGTCCACTGGGCCCCCTCCTTCTCCCATTTTCTTGTGTTCAGTCACCATGCATCCACAACCCTCTGAGGTAAATCGAGATGGCGTTCTACGTGAAGAAACAACTCAGCCCCATATCTCCATATTGCTGAGGCTGAGCCCCTAAGCTTTGTTCTATTGAAATCAATGGAAACAAATCTCAGTGCTGGAGTTCCATGTGCATTTGCCATTATATTTCACATTTTTGTATTTCTTTACGGCATAATTCAGTCCAACAACCCCCTTTGTGCAGGCCCTCAAAGAATCCCACTCTTCCTCAAATATCTTTATAACTCATTCTTGCACATGGTCTTAGCACCTCTTACTTGTCCCATCAACCACCCACAGCAGGGATAATTTACAACAACCTACTAACATCCCGACCTACGTGTCTCTGACATGTCGGTGGAAACTAGAGTACCTGCAGAAAACCCACAGTGCCTGTAGTCACAGAGAGAACGTGGAAGTTCCACACAGACTGCACCCGAGGCCGGATTCAAACCTGTGCTGTTGGAGCCGTGAGACAGATGCGTTACATCATGTGTCTAGTCTAAAGAGAAGGGAACAAGTTTGTATACCCTGAGGATTACAGCAAGGAAGGAGTAAGGGAAAGGAGTGACGTGGGAGTGGCTGAGTGCAAAAGGAATTTAAGAAAGACCTGCAACAAGAAACAACTCCATTCTTCGGTCTGACCGATTAAAAAGCAACAGTTTTAACATTTGACTAATTGTTACATGAGTGATTTTGTTCTTTCTGAAGGTTAGGACAAAAAAATCAATTGCAAACCAGCTAACGAGACTCAAGAGTTGAGCAGGCCATTTTCAATTTCATGCTTCTACCTCAAATCACAAGTGACCGTGACAATAACCATTGTGTTCCAGAAAATGGAAAATCTCACAGTCCAAAATTGTACTTGCTCACAGATATTGAGCATTCAGAAAGATCTAATTGTTAGAGTAAATTTTTTTTAAAAGATGGTTTTGTTCATTTTTAAAGCTGATTAACATGCTTGTGCACAATTGGTTAATAATTCAGGAAGGTGCAAGGATGGAGCAATTACCAGGCACCGTGTCCAATCATTCATTAACCTTCGGAAGTGAAATGTAGTAGAATAGTTCATGGGTGTTTGACCTCAAAAAGAACAAAGCAGTGCAAGTCTGTACAGCTATAGTGCAGTTTTAGACACATCATTTGCTAAAGCGCATTAATACTTTGGAATAGGTTCAGAGAAAGGGATGTTCTGAAATGCAAAGTGAGACACACAATGCTGAATATGTTGACTTAGAAGAAAAGTAGGTTGAAAGCAAAATAGACCCCTGTGGTTGAATGGGGGGGAGGAGGTACAGTATATGCAAATTCTATCATTTTACTAATGTGTTCCTTTAACCACTTTGATTCAGTGAATTTCCTTTAAGATTATGATTTGCTGGTAATGCAATACCATTCTGTGCAACTATTAGCTGTCAAATTAGTTAATTTTGCTGACCAGTAGTCATTTACAATGTGGTGTTACATAGAAATTGGTCTGAACCTATAGGCAAGCAATACAGTGGGGGAGAGTTATGAATTTTAAGTAAAAAATATTTCAGCACCATTATAAGATGGATCACAATTCATTCTTGTTTCATTCCCAGAGGATTTTCTAGTTTTTGAAAGATGGCCATCTGCTGGTTTCTAATTTTAGAATGTTTATTTCATTTAGAATTTGAAGTTCCCTCATTTGAATTCAGATGTGGCGAGTTAGACAAAGATGAATTACTTGATTTCTAACCTGGGTGTTTGTACTGTACAGGGTGAAAGTGGCCTGCCAGGAAGAGATGGCACACCAGGGCAGAAAGTAAGTCATTTTATATAATGCAGATAGCTGGGTTTAAGGCCATGATGTTTTTTAGTAAGCATCAATTAAAGTTGCTCATTTACACATCTCTGCTGTAGTGGGACAGAATTGATTATCTGTGTTCTTATTTTATAAGCTATAATCTAAGTACCTTTGCATGTGATGACTTAGAAGCATCCATCCTCAGTTGAAAATGTGGTGTTAGGTCTCACATCCATCATCAGTATATACACTGGTACCTTATATTGGCCTTGCAGGGTGTCTGTGGCTTCCTAGTTCACAGTGTTCTCCCAACATCACTGCTTACTCCATTCTGTGTGACTAGACCGTACCCAATGAAAGTCAAAACCCGCCCTGGTAATACCTTGGGCTTTTTCCATTGTTTCCAAACACCTATGCACGTGTTGCAAACTTTATAACTATTAAGTGGAGGTTGGTTGTAGGGGATTCGCAGCCCGTTCCTTAGCTAGTTCCTTAGCTATTCAGCAATTTGGGCATCGAGGGAGAGGGGAAGAGGAGAGCCATCCGCAGTACCACTGATGCAGCAGAGAGGGCCTCAAGATGGCTGTGGCTCAAAGGAGGGGAGCCATGGAGTCATAAGTAGCTAGCCATCTGGACACAAGCTGGGATCTGATCAGTTCCAGCTGGGTCACCTGGAGGAGGGTGTATGATGTTGAAAGACCCAAAACACTCGATGATTCCAGGAAGATCACTGAAGATGTGTCCAGAGGCATCAGTAGATGTATGTACACAGCATTAAAATATTGTATATTGATTGCATTCAAGCTTTGCAATTAAATTTAAAACATTAATAATAAATCACATACACTCACCTTTCACATGTGGATTGTTGATGCACCAGGTCCAGCTGGGATACACGATGAACCAGATGTGAAGTATTGTCAGGGTTATAGAACTGAGATTGCTCGAAATGTGAGGTGCAGCAGGCAATTGGATGCATCCAGTCTAGCTAGTGATGCACTGTTATGGAAGACTGCGATGTGAAGATATGCACCTTCGTCTTCAAATCCACACCAATGCTGGCTCACTACCAGCACGATCCAGCCAACACCTAAGGCTCCAGCCCAAGTTTAATTTTCCCGCCGTTAATTCCATTTTGAATAAACGAGGTTGAACCACCCCATTCATAACCATTTGACCCTGAATCTCTCTAAATCTGAGTCCTCCTCTGGAACATTACCTTTTTGATCAACTCGTATCTCTGCTCCTGATGCCTTCATCTGTTGTTACCTGCATTCTTCATCATCTCAGTTCATAATTGGCCAGAAACTCCAGCTTATCTGTAAGTTGGTTGCTTGAATACGATGCTGTTTCCCCATCACCAGTCACTGATCTGTACTGATTCCCAATCCACCACAGCTGTGCTTTCTGCAATCCTTTCCCTCCTTTCCTTCCTGCTTCTGTCACACTCTCCAACCACACACACCCACCCACCCACCCCGTTTTAAGGCCTTATTTAAAATAAAGCTGGTGGTAACCTAATAGTTCCCAGTTTTTCCCTGACAATTCTCCTTATAAATGGGAGCTATTGTTAAATACGTTTAATCTGTGGAATAATTGAAGGCACCTTTGGTTTATAAAATAAACCGCCATTCTAATTATGAACATCCATAGCTTGGTTTATATTGGAGCAACGTTTTCATTTTGCCAAACTGGAACTTGCTAATCTCAGAGCACCTTACTTCCGTTGGCAAAACCATGGCCCCCACCATGACAGGTGTGGAGAGTCAATCCCCTCAGCTTTCTGCACCCTCAAATTGACCTGCAACAAATAAGCCTTTGATTGTGTAACACTGAAGCTACATTCCTCAAGTACCCCCAACATGACCTTGACAGAATTTAAAAGAAGGTAATTCTTGAATGGAGCTTTGTCTTCATGTCAGACTGTCTAAGATATTAACAAGCATTTAAATTTTTCTGACAATCTGAGACATTTAAACTCCATTAATGCTTATAAGAATGATAAAATAATTAAGTTCTTCAGTATATCATATAATGAAAAGCAGTTGTCACAATCTACAAGCCTGAAATAGTAATTGAAGTCACTGAGCTCTCCATTCCTTCGAAAGGCTGATCTCTTTCGTTGGACACTACATGGAATGTAGTGTTGGAGCAACTATTTGCCATTCAGTAAGTCCTCAGCAGCTTGTGTATACGAATCTGAGAGCCATGATCTTACATAGGATGCAGTTATAAAGCTGTACCCTGTTTAGTTTTATTTTTGTATGTTACACTGTTATTCCAGTCAATAAAGAAGATTCTACTTTTTTGTACTACTACTTACAGCACCTCTACCTTCTTAGATGTCAGTGTAGATTCGGCATGTCATCTAAAACTTGGACAGTCTTCTATAGATGCACAGTGAAGAATATACTGAACAGGTTGTATCATGGCCTGATACAGAAACACCAATGTTCAGGAATAGAAAAGTCTACAGAAAGTGATGAATACAGCACAGTCCATCACAGCCCCTCCTCACTAATTAGATTAGATAGATTATGAGGACACTCAGTCCTCGTTTATTGTCATTTAGAAGTGTATGCATTAAAAAATGGTACAATGTTCCTCTAGAAAGATATCACAGAAACACAGGACAAACCAAGACTAAAAACTGACAAAAACACATAATTATAACATATAGTTACAACAGTGGAAAGCAATACCTTAATTTGATAAAGAGCAGACCATGGGCACGGTAAAAAAAAAAGTCTCAATTCCCAATAGCCCCATCATCTCATGTAGACGGAAGCACCGCAAACTTGCCGATGCATTGGAAGCACCCGACCACAGCCGACTCTGAGTCCGTCTGAAAACTTCAAGCCTCCGACTAGCCCCCCGACACCGAGCACTTCGACCCCACCCTGGCTGCCGAGGAACAAGCAAAGCCAAGGACTCGGGATCCTTCCCCTCCGGAGATTCTGGATCACACAGTAGCAACGGCAGCGAAACAGGCATTTCAGAAGTTTTACCAGATGTTCCTCCGTGCTCTCACGTCTGTCTCCATCAAATCAGGATTGTGCACGGCACCCTGCTTGACAGATAACAGATATCATTCACCCGAGAGGCCGCCGCAAACTGCGTCGCGCCGCCATCTTCTCCTCCTCCTCCTTTCAAGGAGCACCGATACAAGAAAGCAGTATACACCATAAAGTACCCCCACCATCCAGGTCATGCTCTCTTTTTCTACTACCGTTAAGCAGGAGGTACAGATCCCGCATCATCAGGTTCAGGAACAGTTACTACCTTTCAATCATCAGGCTCCTGAATTGGCATGGGTAACTTCATTCACTACAACTCTGAACTGATTCTAGCGCCTACAGTCTCACTTTCTATTCTATAATTCATTTTCTCAGTATTAGTTGTTATTTGCACAATTTGTCTTCTTTTGCACTTTGGTTGCTTGTTACTCTCTGTTTATGTTTAGTTTTCATAAGTTCTATTGTATTTATTTTCCAATAAATTTCTGCACGAAAATGAATCTCAAGGTCATATATGGTCAAATATGCAGTATGTACTTTGTCAATTTGCTTTGACTTTAATTATCAGATGTGGATAAATAATCTTTATCCACATCTACAACTACAACTATGTAGTTGATCTACAACTATGTTTAATGGAACATTTTGCTCTTTTAAAAGGGTGAAGTAGGCGAACCAGGCTCAGCAGCAGATGGAATTAAAGGTGACCCAGGGTTGCCTGGACCTGTTGGCCCTCCAGGACAGAAGGTGGGTGGCCCTTTATTTATTGTTCCCTATGACATTTTTGAATTGTTATAATCAACCCTTAAAACTGTGAATATGACAAGCTGGGACTTGTGTTGCTTGAGCCAACTTTAGAAAGAAAGTACAGCACCTTTCCTGATCTCAGGATATCTGAAAACTTATTGAAATTGATGGAGTTTTTTTGTGGTCATTCCTGTAACTTAGGAAATAGAGCATCCAATATGGTGTGAGGTCCACAAAAAAAGTGGATGATAGCAATCTCAAACAAGAGAAATTTTGCAGATGCTGGAAATCCAAGCAACATGCACACAATGCTGGAGGAACTCAGTAGGTCAGGCAACACATGTGGAAAAGAGTACAGTCGATGTTTCAAGCCAAAACTTTTCATCAGGACTGATGGCAATCATCTGTTTGCTTCAGTGTGTTGGTTAATGGATAAATGTTGGCCAGGACACTGTAGAAAATCCCACGAGAAGGGGAAATTGATAGTGGGTGATCAGGAAATGGCTGAAACACTGAACCACTATTTTGTATTGGTCTTCACGATGGAGGACGCGTCTAATATGCCAAAGAAAGGATATTATGGACGAAATAGGAGGTGAGGACCTCAATACAATCACTGTCACTGAAGAGATAGTGATGAGCAAACTAGAGGGCCTGAAGGTCCCCTGGTCCTAATGGGATGCATCTCAGGGTGCTGAAGGAATTGGCGAAGGTTATAGTAGACGCATTGGTAATCATTTATCAAAACTCTCTAGACTTTGGGCAGGTCCAGGCGGATTGGAAGACAACAAATGTCACGCCACTTTTTAAAAAAGGATGTAGGCAAAAGACAAGCAACTATAGGCTAGTTGGCTTAACATCTGTAGTTGGGAAAATGCTTGAAGCTGTCATTAAGGACGAAATAGCGAAACATTTAGAAAGGAGTAGTTCCATTAGACGGTCGCAGCATGGATTCAGAAAGGGCGTGTCCTGTTTGACAAACTTATTGGAGTTCTTTGAGGACATAATGAGTGCAATGGATAGAGGGGAACAGGTGGATGTCATATACTTGGAATTCCAGAAGGCGTTCGATAAGCTGGATAGTGGATTGGTTAACCAATAGAAGGCAGAAAGTTGGTATAAATGGGTGTTTCTCCGGTTGGCAGTCAGTGGTGAGTGGGGTGCTGCAGGGGTCGGTGCTGGGCCTGCAACTGTTTACCATTTACATTGATGATTTGGATGAGGGGACTGAGTGTAGCGTAACAAAATTTGCTGATGACAGTAAACTGAGTGGAAAAACAAATTGTACAGAGGATGCGGAGAGTCTGCAGAGGGATATAGATAGGTTAAGTGAGTGGGCCAAGGTCTGGCAGATGGAATACAACGTTGATAGTGGGTGATCAGGAAATGGCTGAAAATCCATCATCCAATGTGAGATCATCCACTTTGGAAGGAATAATGGAGAAGCAGATTATTATTTAAATGGTGTAAGATTGCAGCATGCTATTGTGCAGGGGGACTTAGGAGTGCTTGTTCATGACTCGCAAAAAGTTGGCTTGCAGGTACAACAGGTTATTAAGAAGGCAAACGGAATGTTGGCCTTTATTGCTAGAGGGATTGAATTCAAGAGCAGGGAGGTCATGCTGCAACTATACAGGGTACTGGAGAGGCCGCACCTGGAGTACTGTGTGAATTTCTGGTCTCCATACTTGAGGAAGGATATACTGGCTTTGGAGGCAGTGCAGAGGAGGTTCACCAGGTTGATTCCAGGAATGAAAGGGTTAACCTATGAGGAGAGATTGAGTCGCCTGGGACTATACTCTCTGGAGTTCAGAAGAATGAGAGAGGATCTTATAGAAACATACAAAATTTTGAAAAGGTAAGATAGAAGTAGGAAGTTGTTTCCATTGGTAGATGAGACTAGAACTAGGGGACATTGCCTCAAGATTCAGGAGAGAAGATTTAGGACAGAGATGAGGAGAAACTGTTTTTCCCAGAGAGTGGTGACTCTGTGGAATTCTCTGCCCAGGAAAGCAGTTGAGGCTTCCTCACTAATTATATTTAAGATACAGTTAGATGGGTTTTTACATATTAAGGGTTATGGGGAAAAGGCAGGTAGATGGAGCTGAGTTTACGGACAGATCAGCCATGATCTTATTGAATGACGGAGCAGCTTTGATGGGCCAGATGGCCTACTCCTGCTCCTATTTCTTATGTTCTTATGTTGACTGTAGTTCCTCAAGTTGGTGCAGGGAGTAATTCACAGTCATATAGTTTAACATCTTATCCAAAAGATGGTATGTCTGATAGTGCTGTAGTACTGGCGCTAGATGGGCTCAGCTGTGGATTCACTACTTGAACTGAAGACCTGAGAGTGTTGCCTGTTATCTGCAGAGAGGAATTGTCCATTTCCGATGTATGGAACCTTTGGGGAGATGGCCTTTCTCACATATTTCCATCCATTCATAAATTTGACTTGGTAGTGCATTTAAATGTCATTGGTTCATTGCTTTTGTGACAGGTGTGAAGAGTTTTAGCTGGTAGTTGAGGAACGGGTCATTAACTGACTTCCACTGTACCGGCTGGACTTTTGGGAAAGGAGGGTTTCTGGGGGTGTGGAGGGCGGGAATGTCTCATGGACTACAAAGGGAGGATGCTTGGGGATAGGTTTTCAGGATTCTCACTGGAGCAGGCTCTGCTGAGGATCCTCAAAATGGGAAACCTGATGAGATGTTTTGGGAAATGGTCCTGTTACCAGTTTGTGTCTGTTAGGGGATCAGGAGGGGTAGTCTGGCATAAGGGAGGATGCAACTTTCCAAGTGGAAGAACAGTACCGAATATTCCAGCCTCTCAGGAAAACCTTCCCTGACGATCTTCCTCAACTGTCCCATATCTGATGACAGCATGCCATCTCCTCAGTCAGGGCAGGTTTCAATGCTTTAAGGATTCCTTCACTTGACACTCTATATTTTCAAAAGCAGTATTAAGAGATTGTAAAAGAGAATATTTATTGTGTTATCCTCAAGTAAGTTCTGGCAATATTAGTGTTAATGTGTTCTGGAATTTCTTACAGGGTGAAGCAGGGGAACGAGGCATGCAGGTGAGTTGGACATTGGTCATTGGTGACATTAACTGTGATGCAACTTTCTTTTAGTAATCAATTCCACAGAGAAAAGGCAAAAGAGCTGTTTTTCTACATTTGTTAAACTGGAAATTATATCTTTTGAAACAAATCTGTGTCCATGACCCTTGTTGATATCAAAGCTGTTCAGTTTGAGTTGAAGTTTTATAGTGGAGGGCTGATTGAGCAAACAACTGGCGCGAGGGGAGAGGCCACAGTAAAACCCAGGGATGAGCTCTGGAGGAAGCAGCAGAGGTGTTGATAAGCCAAGCCAAGGTCACACAGCATCTCTGTAATTGATGTGAGAGGATGACATCTTAGGTGCTCTGAGCTAATTGAGAAGGGAAGACTAGGTGGCAAGCTAAGCCTGCCCCTCACTGTGATGGTCAGTGTATCAGCACTAAACACACACACACACACACACACACACACACACACACACACACACACACACACACAAAACATACATATGTATGCACAAGCAGCCTATAAACACACACACACTTTCTGCTATGGACACACATGCATACACACAGAGCTATGTACACGCATACAGACACTCACTTGTTTATATATACACACACACACACACACACACACACACACACTGCTATGTTTATACTGACAGACACTAACTTTTATACACACACAGATGTCCATACATGTCCAAGACACATGCACACACTGCTATGTACATACCCATAGACACACAATGCACATGCATATAAACCTCCCACAACCCACACATACACACCTCCTCTCCCTTCTACACATCTCTACTTTCCCTCCTTCATCTATTCTCCAACCACCTCCTTCCTTCTTGCCTTTCTATATCCCTATCTGAGCTGGCACCACCACTACTGCCCCACCCTTCCCTCTTATGTGCGAGCAAATATTTGTCTGATATCACAGTGTGCCTTCATGTTTGGGGCAACCAAGGAGCAAGCAGCCTGACGGCTGTGTATTTTTTCCCCATTGAGTTTACATTCAAAGCCCACTTGTTTATTTCCATTTAACACCACTGTGGCTTGTATATCATAAGTAATACATTATAAAACCGTGCAGGTTATAGACTCTGCAGTTACAATTGCTAATGGAAGATCATTCACTAATCCTCCAGTTTACCCAGAGAATAAATCAAATGTGCTTCAATTATACAGACGCTGGCTGGCTCTAACAATGTGTTGTTTAATTTCCTATGTCTGCTCTGTAGGGCCCTCCAGGTCCTAAAGGTGAAGCAGGAAAAACCGAGATAATTGACTATAATGGTAACATCAATGAAGCACTCCAGGTACGTGTTTTTCTAAGAGCTACGTTGCTCAGAATATTAAGTTTTTTTTTGGTCCAATACTATTATTTATTTTGGAAACAGTCCAGGTGTTGTGTGAACAGGATCTTATGAATTAAATTATAAATGATGGAATCCCACACCATAAACAGAGATCATTGAATCCATTGTGTCTGTGACTGAAAGAGCTCTCTAATTAGTTCCTGTCCCGTGCTCGTCAACCCTGCAATTATTTCCCTTTGCATGCATTTAACCAATTCCACTTGGAACATAACCATCATGCCTGGTTTCACCACTGCTTCCAGAGGAGTGTACAGAATACTTAATTCACTTCTGTGTAAATAGGACAAGAATACAAGCTGCCCGGGTTGACGGCAGTGAGGCTCTCTTCTGTTCCTCTTGAAAGATTGGACATTCTAGAGAAAAAACAGGAATCCCATTCCTATTCCTCAATGAAGATGGTAACCATCTCCAGAGCTTTGCAGCTGCAGTCTCTGTTTAATGTGAATCAGATTCAGGTTTAGTATCATCGGCATATGTCGTGAAATTTGTTGACTTTGCGGCACCAGTACAATACAATGCACAATAATAGAGGGAAAAAAACTGAATTACAGTAAGTGTGTGTGTATGCGTATATATACAAAAATAGAAATAAAAAAAACTAGTGAGGTAGTATTAATGGGTTCAATGGACAATCAGAAATCAGATGGCAGATAGGAAAATCTTCTTCCTGAATCGTTCAATGTGTGCCTTCACACACCTCTATACCTCCTTCCTGATGGTAGCAATTAGAACAAGACATGACCTGGGTAATGGGGATCCTTAATGATGGACATCTCCTTTTTGAGGCAGCACTGCTTGAAGATGTCCTGGATATTATGGAGGCTAGTGCTCATGGTGGAGCTGACTAAGTTTACAACTCTCTGCAGCTTCCTTTGATCCTGTGCAGTAGCACCCCCCTCCCCATAACAGACAGTTAGAATGCTCTCCACAGTACATCTGGAGAAATTTTCAAGTCTTTTTGATGACATATCAAATCTTCTCAGACTGCTAATGAAATATATTGAGTCCAGGTTAGATCCTCAGAGATATTGACACCCCAGGAACTTGAAATTGTTCACTCTTTACACTTCTAATCCCTCTATGAGAACTTGAGTGTGTTTTCTTGTCTTGCGCTTTCTGAAGTCAGCAATCATTTCCTTGGTCTTACTGACGTTGAGTGCAAGGTTGTTGCTGTGACACCACTCGACTAACTTATATATCTCATGCAATTTATCCTGCAATTGGGATATTTTTAAAAATATGTAATACCCTGCCAAACACTTTACATATGTATGTTGCAATAGTTTCAATACATTCATTGATAACTTGCAGATTATTAAAGAAGCTGCAAGTCACATTTCCTATTTCTGTTGGTAAGTGAGAAGTGAAACCAAGTACATTAATGATGTTACTTCATGTGCAAAATACAAATGGGACAAAGATCTGTGCTAGGCTGGATTGCCATAGGAAATGACCAGTGTCAGTTCCAGATGGGAATAGGAAATGAGTGTGGAATTGCATCTTTTGGATGATTTACAGGGACAAATCCTTTCATCTTTAATCCAGTATCTAGACTTGTGTTTCTTATTAACAGAGCCTTTGCTGAAAGTAGTATCCTCAGCCATGGTAATTATAGGTTCAAGGCCCAATCTAGAGACATGAGCATTAAATTCTCATTGAATTCTCCCACAGTGAGAATTAGGCCCCGTGCTCTTGCAGGGGAATGTAGAAGACGGCTTTGCTGTGAAGAAAAGAAAGGGAATTCTCCAAGGTGTCCCAGCCAATACTCATCCCAATCAACATCATGGTGTCTGGTTGTTAATCACATTCCTGTTTATGGGAACTTGTGCTCAGACTTGTTGTGACATTCTAAACATTGTACCAGTGACACATCATTGTTAAACATATTACAGCCTCATAAAAGCTGGGACAGTGATGCAAATCTTCCTGTCAATGTCATTTTTATTTCATAGAATCAGAAATAATAGCATATCTTTTTGAGTTTGAGTAACTAAAGGAAACGATAATAATATCAGACATTGTTGCCAAAGGCAAAAAAAAATGCATGTACTCTTGGATGCAATGCTGCATGATTTTGCAGTCCAAAGTCAACTTTTATGAACTTTACTATTTATGTGTCCAACATCTGCAGTGTCTTGAGTCTCCAGTTATGTTCCATTGTTTTGAGGAACTGATTATAACACGTATCATTTGTGTTTAGGGCCCTCCAGGAGCTCCAGGAAGGCCAGGTCCACCGGGCCAGAAGGTAAGTTTTCACCTTGTTCAATGACTCAAAGCCAACAGTAATGATTTCAACTTCTTTTGCAACTTAGCCACTTACCATCAACAGTACAAATCCGGTTCCCAATGTATTTTCTCCCAAGATACATCACATCTGCATAAATTAAAAAAAACCTCCTTACCTTTTTGGTGTGAAGAAAAGTTTTCATAATAGCAGATACACACCTTTCTTTTCTGGCATTGCATTGAATTTGTTGTGTGTGATGAGGATTTACACTACAATGCCTTAAATGTCATGAAAAGGTATTATATTGTTGGCATTGCACAGCTAAAATGAATTTACTGATAAATTATTCTGTTTTGATAGGGTGAAGTAGGCTTGCCAGGTGTACCTGGACTTGATGGAGAAAAGGTAATGTTTCTTTTGAAGAGCAACTGTACTTGTGGTGCCCGTTTAAGATTCACATGATCTCATTTACGTGCGTCTATTGTTATGGCCATGAGAGTTTCTCTTGATAATGTGGTTTACTTCTTTCAGGGCCCTCGTGGTAAAACAGGTGATACTGGACTAATTGGTCTACCGGGCCCACCAGGACCTGAAGGGCCGAAGGGGGAGGCAGGAATTATGGGATTCCCCGGGCCTAAAGGAGACAAAGGAGATATTGGCCAGATTGGATCACCTGTAAGTTCAAGTCTTCAAAATCTTATTTTAGTTACACCTTCTTGGATTTGTAATAAAAAAAACACTAGTGTGTTTAATTTCCATCCTATTCAATATTTTCATAGCTATATGCCGAAGATCTTTATTTTATAATCATGCAAGGACATTAATTTGCTGATTGATTTTAAAGTCAATTTGTGGAAACAGTTCAGCACAAACCAGCCTCCTTTCCATAAACCCTGTCTCCCCTTTTCACTGCCTTGGTAAAGCAACCAACACAATGAGAGACCCCACCCACCCCAGATATTCTCTCCCCTTCCCCGCCATGCCCCTGCAAACTACAAAAGCCTGAAAGCATGCGGTTTCATCCTATTGTTAGTAGACTCTAGAATGAACCTCTTGTATAAGATTGACTCTTGACATCACAATCCACCTTGTTACGACCTTGAACCTTATTGTGTGCCTGCACTGCACACTCTCTGCAATGTTATATTCTGCGTTTTGTTACTGCTTTTCCGTTGTACTACATCGATGTACTGATGTGATGAAATGGTCTGTATTGAAGGCATGAAAAACAAAGATTTCCAATGTACCTTGGTACATCTAACAATAAAAAACCAATTTAACAATCTGAGTTTATCATCATGTGTACGAGTATGGTGATGGTACAGGTACAATGATAGAACTTGTTTGTAGCAGCATCACCAGCACATAGGTAGAGACGACGTATAGAATGGGAGTATGTAAGTTATATATACAGTAATCTGTACATAAAATTATACTATACAGAGAGAAAAAAATTAATTGCTGGCATGAGTGATTTATCTAAAAAGCACAATATATCTTTCTTGTATTAGCGGCTGTTCAATTGATCACGTGGTATCAGTTGTCAGCATGAGGCAAGTGATATTTTTGAAATGGCTTTAGATTATTTATGTCCCATTTTGAAACAATCCAGTATGCAAAAGCTTAAAGAGCAGCACTTGAAGTAGCCCCGATGCCTTGAGGTAATTTTATTGTGTGTTATGTGTTCAGGGTTTGGATGGGCCGACAGGTGAAAAAGGAGAAAGGGGTGAGCCAGGGTTGCAAGGCCCCCCTGGGCTACCAGGTCCCGTCGGACTTCCAGGTTCAACCGTGAGTATCTTTAGTTACTTGACACATTGGGATCCAAGAGATCTTGAGGAGTAGGAGTAGTGCCCATGAACTCCCTGTCCAATCCTGTTTAAGTAGCCGTCACATTTAACCTCTAAGCTCTTTAACATCTGGCCCGTTTAACACCCGTACCCCTTCCACATGCCTTATTTAAAACCTTGTCTGTTCGGATCCTTCACCTCATTAGAAGTTACATATCACAATTTGTAGCCAGGAACGTTCTGTTAACGTGGAGAGCTGAGTTCATCTTCCTCTGAAGGTCAGTGCAGGCATTAGGGAGAAGGCGAGTTGTGAAAACTTTGACATCCCATGGTCCAGGAAGTGGTGATTGCACTGATATTTTCTTTGAGGATACCTTATGAGAAACTGGTTATTGATGTCAATACAGAGAATATCATTCACTTAATGTGCATTTGGTGTCCAGCCAGAGACGGAGACTCCCCATTATCATCTTCAAGTACCAAAAGAGCAAGGACAAGTTTATCCTCATCCAGTCTGATCTACCTCCAATAATTGCAGCAGGAGCAAGGCCAGTGCTAGCTGTTTGTTCCCACTGTGCTACGTGAGGCCATAGCTGAGTGATGTGTATGCTGAAATTATGCTTCACTGCTTGGACAGATATAGAAATGCGGTCCTGAGGGCATCGTTTCATCAGAAGACAATTGTTAATGAATCACCAATACACGATATAAATTTGGCTTTAATCTGCATCCTATAATTGCACTGTAACAACTTCTGCACACTGGAAGTAAGAACTTGTGCTGTTATAAAGTCTTTCAATACTTCAACATTCCTGGGCAATGAATTATATTTGAACTAGCTTTTTTTTAATGGAAAACTGAAACATAGTGCACATATTCATAATGTCTAGCTTGTTTTATTCTCAAGAATGGCTCGGCTGCTTTAAGCATATACTGTCATAAAAATAAAGATAGTTCCAACAGCTATTTTGCTTATACCTCCTTCCACCCGTTTCTTGGCACAGAAGTCTGGAGTTAATATGAAAGGGCATTGAAAAAGAGGTTATTCGTCCATCACAGTATTCTGCCATTTTGAAAAAAAAATTCCAATTATTCCTCAAATCCTGCATTCTCCCAATGGCCCTTCAAATTCCTGTGCTTCACACTTTTAACCCATTTCTGAAAATGGCCTTTGTGACTTCAGGGGATACATTCCAGATGAGAATGAATCAGAGGACAGCTTTAGATGAAACTTGAAGCAAATTATAAAAAAGATAATGCAATGTTTGCAATTGTGAAACATCAGATGTATTTAAACAATATAGCCAAAGTCTAAATAAGACACAACTCTAAACATTGCTGACTAATATAGCCTTCAGTGGGTTAACTGTAGTCATTTAGAAGGATTTGCATCCTGTCATCAAACTTTGAACATCTTTAATGTTGAAATATACCTACTAACCTTTTGTTTTTAAGTCACAATCTGTAGCTGTGACCACATGTGTTTCATGAACCATTTGCAAATCTTGCCTGGGGTCCACACTAAAAGATGGCTGTTCTTTTTGCAGGTTAATGGGTCACCAGGACTACCCGGGCCACAGGGCCCTCCAGGTCAAATGGTAAGCCTCCTTTCATTTAAATTGAGATGAAAGGGCAGAAAGAAGTTGACGTGACATCTCATACTCCAAAACCCAGTATAACCTTAAACTGAAGGGTATCTCATCATCAGAGGGTGATTGTTAATGCATCATTGATGTAAATTTGGATTTAGTCTCCATCCTTTTGATTACATTTATCAACTGCTTGCTGAAAGAAAGAACTTGCACTATTAATGAAGGCTTTCAAAACCTCAACATTTCAAGGCAATGAATTATATTTGAACCAACTTTTTATGGAGCACTGATACATTATGTACATGTAGATCATGCGTGTTGATAACACACCTAGCTTGCTTCATTCCCTAGAATGGATAGGCTGTTTTAAGTATATCATATCTGAGTCTTTTATAAGGCATTGGTCAGAGGTACAAAGGGACTTGGGATTCCTTGTGCAGGATTCCCTAAGGGTTAACTTTCAGGTTGAGCCATTAGGAAGGAAGGCAAATCCAATGTTAACATTCATTTTAGGACTATAATACACCATAAGAGCATTGGTGTCATACCGAGGTATTATGAGGCATTGGTTAGACTGCACTTGGAGTATTGTGAGCAGTTTTGGTCCCCTTATCCAAAAAAAGATGTGTTGGCATTGGAGAGGGTACAGAGGAGGTTCATAAGAATGATTCCAGGAATTAAAGTGTTAATGTATGAGGAGCATTTGATGGCTCTGGACTTGTACTCGAAGTTTAGAACAATGACGGGAGAATCTAATTGAAACTTATCAAATATTGAAAGGTCTAGATAGAGTTGATGTGGAGAGGATGATTCCTATAGTGGGGGAGTTTAAACCAGAGGGCACAGCCTCAGAATAAAGGATGTCCCTTTGGAACAGAGATGAGGACAAATTCATTTAACCAGATGATGGTGAGTGTGTGGAATTCATTGCCCCATACAGCAGCCAAGTTATCAGGTATATTTAAAGCGGAGTTTGATAGGTTCTTGTTTAGTAAGGGCACCAAAGGTTATGAAGAGAAGCAGGAGAATGGGCTTGAGAGCAGCAATAGAGCAGCCATGATAGAAAGCTGCAGCAGACTTGATGGGGTGAATGACCTGATTCTGTTCCTGTCTTACGGTGTTATGGTCTTAACATGTGTTAAAAACAGCAATATGTTAATACATCATCGAGTCACTGTCATTCCAGCACGTAACAAGGCTGATCAGCCAGATGTGTCCACGCTGAACCTCTCTACATCAATTTAGTCAGTCCCATAGCCCTACAGGTTTATTCCCCTCAGGCCCCAATCAAATTTCTTTCTGAAATCACTAATGTCCCGACTTCAACCACTCTAGTAGGCAGCAGGTTTCAAGTCATTACCATCTACTGCCTGAAAGAGTCCTTCCTCAAATACCCTCGTACTTCTTACTCAAACTCTTAAATTTGTGACCTGGAATCCTAGTGTCATCAGCTAATGACAGTGGTATTTCTCTGCCTATCTGATCTAAACTTATCATTATCTTAGACACCTTATCACATCTCCTCTCAGCTTCTCCTACTTGAAGGAGAACAGTCCCTTCTCCAGCAACCAAACTGTGTAACTAAAGTCTGTTAGCCTTGAAACCATTCTGATAAACACCTCCTGCACTCTTGCCAGGACCTTCACATCCTTTCTGAAGAGTGGTTTGAAATTTTACGCTGAGACTATAAGACAAAGGAGAAGAATTAGGCCATTCAGCTCATCAGGTCTGCTCTGCCATTCATTTATGGCACATTTTGGTATTAATTTTATCAAAAAGTATTAAGTTTTGAGTAGAAGTGAGTGTGTGACATTATACTCTGTATGAAATATTCATTGTTTAAAATTATGTTTCTGATCTGTTCTGTCCAGGGACCTCATGGCCTTCCAGGGACAAAGGTAATTTTAATTATTGTTGAACTACTGTTACAGTAATATACTTTGTGTGATGCAAGAGATTACTTTCAGTGGAACCTTCCCCCTGTTTGTTCTTCAGATGAAACCTGTGGATTGATAAGAATAGAAAACATATTTGATCTTTGACCTGTAATACGTGCTGCAATAAAGGTTGAAGGGGAAAAAATTTGAGGAACACACCAGAGTAGTATTTGTCAGCTCCTGAATGGCAAATGTTTTGACCAGAAATCCACAAGCTTTCATTGTCCTCACCATTTCAACAGTTAGCTTTCATTACCCATTTATATGTTGTATTTTAATATGATATGATGTGTAAAATATTAATTAAAAAGGTGATAATTATAATGGCCTAACATATTTTTGGCAGAATATGGTATAATGTTCACAAATATTAGGGATTATTTTGCTGTCTGAATGCTAACACAAGCTGATAAGCTTCAATATCTATCTTAACCTTGTTCTTACTTAATTTGTTTTCCTTTTAATTTACCAATTTACACATTGAGTCAATGTTTTACTGTACAAATCACTTTGCCATCTACATTATATATTGAGAATGTTTTTAAAAAAAAAAACTCTGCAAGTCAGGCAGACCAAATCCTGAAGAAAGATCTTTGGTCTGAAAGATGAACTCTCCCTCTCTGCAAATTCTGCGTAACCTGAAGGGCACTCGGTATTTTCTGTTTTTATTCATTTGCCAACAGAAATTTGTGGCAATCTGTCAGAAGTGTAGTTTGTACATATTAGCTGGTATACCTTTTCAGTATGAACACTTGGATTTCAAAGTGTGATTCCAAAATTTGTATACATTAGAATGTTACTCACTAGTTTTGTCTGTAAATCAGATTCATTTCATATGATGCATATGACATTGTAAAAGTCAATACACTGCAGTTTTCTCATTGACATAGGGCGAGCCTGGGTCAGAAGGTCCCAAAGGTGATAGAGGTGATCGAGGTCCCCTGGGACTGCCTGTAAGTACTACTGCTGTCAATCTGTACTTCTGCCTTGTATCTGCCACTTTGAGACACCGAGGCATGAGAGTGTAATTAACATAGTCTTCAAATCAGATTAACTCAGTAGACAGCTAATTTGATATAAATTATCTAATGATAACTTGTGTGTGAATGCACGTTAGACTCAAGAATTTAAAACCAATAGACCAGGGGTTCCCAGCCTTTCATATACAACGCCATTTAGCAAGGGGTCCGTGACCCCAGGTTTGGAACCCCCTGTAAAGGCAGAGCAGTTTGGGGATTTGTATTCTGCTGTACAGTCAAGTGACCAAGTCCAGAGGTGAACATCTGTCTACCCAGTTTCCAACTCCACTCCGAACTCAATCTCCTCTGGGGAGAAACTGACCTGGTCGCTTTTATTCTGCCGAAATCCACCATTGCTTGTCAAACCTTGGATTGTTTTAGTGGTGCAACCCTCTCACTCACTTTTTCCATAAAACTGAAGAGTAAAATAAAACAGGCATCATGTACTGTTTGCATAGGATAGACAATAACTGGAGTTTTGAAGAGGTAAAAAAGAATTATGGTAGGTATGAAGTTAAGGACCTCGAGGATCGGGGGAAATGGTGCAAAATAGGAAGGCAGAGGAAAGGAATCAACAGTCTAATTTCCAGGGATTGATACTGGGGGTATTTAACAGAACAGGTGGACCTAAAACATAACCAGAGGCTGAATCTTTCTGAATCAGTATCCACAACATGAATCAATAGAGATGTACCATAATGGCCAGCTTTGGTGAAAAGAAGGGACCTGTGATCATTAAGAACAAAGCCATAATTTGTAAACTTGCATCATCCAAATGCTCTACTGCAGAGACCTCAGTCTTTGGCTCAACAGCTGAAATTCCTTTGATCAAAAAAAATTCAGTTCCTCCTGCATTCCCCAAATGATTTATGTGGCTTGGCTTCTTAGCAGAGATGACAAAGTTGAATTGAAAGTCTCAGGAACAAATCAAAACTAAGGCATGAAATCCTGGAACATAACACTTACTTTGGATTTCACTGATTCATTTTTTAAAGATCAAGGAGCTTTCAAAATTTAATGACAATCTTTAATCACCATAACGATAGTACTCAGAAATGATCAATATTAGATCATTCATCCCTCAAACCTACTCTGATCTTTAGTGAGGTTACATTTAGTTCCTTTATCTTTCCTGTAAAATTTCCCCATATCTGCCAATCACATATGTTGTCACAAAGCTATTGAACTGACTTTTGAATGCATTGAGCACAACACCCTGCTGAATAAAGTCAAGTCTCTGCATTTCCACTCTAAGTGGCCAGCCTCTTCTCCAAGGATAATAGCCCTAGATTCTCTAGCCAAGGGGAGCAATCTCTCACAGCATCCAACTTGCCAAGCCTATTCAATATTTCTCAGTGGAATCAGCTTAACACCCTTCCAGAGAGCTCATGCCCATTCTGTTTATAATGTCAATAACAACAGGGATGATCGTCACTTCTAGATGATCAAAAGAATTTGAAGATTAGGCAGATGGAAGCACAGGCACAAGCTTTAAGGTCATTGCTAAAATAGAAGAAATGACCATGTGAATGTACTAAGCATTAAAAGTCACAGTTGCATAGTGTGTGTGTGATGAGATCAACATTAAAATAACTTCTTTCCTCCTGCATCAGGTATTTTGCTATCCATTTTATAATGGATAGAATACAGGGCTGTATCACCAACATTGGCATAATTCATTATTGATATAATGTACATGTATCATAATTCACTTTCAATCACATGGCGTGCTGGTCATACTCACTCTTTGCTAATTGTGAAGATTTGGCATTTGGCTTTTTCAGCTAGTACCAGTGACAGTTTCAGGAGTTTCCTGCTCTGACAAAACAGGTAACTCTTGGTAACTATGATGGCAGTTCCACTGAAATTTTCATGATTAATTTTTTTAAAAATTGTAACCTTGAAATATTTGATTGTATAGTTTGGGTTTCTAAAAGATTTCTTGTGTGCTGATAGACATGTCAAGTCTTCATCCCTTTCAACATTATGTCATCACCTTTCATTGAGTTATGCCAACATGTGTCCCTTTTCACTGCTACATTCATTTCTTCCCCACTGTTCTTTCCACTTTTAACACTTCATACACCAGGGTGCTTCTGGCTTAGATGGACAGCCTGGGCCAGTGGTGAGTTCTGTATGTCCATTGTCTAGATAGCTTGTGCCTGCTGCACTGCCGTTGGACTGCATTGTGAATTTAACATGGCTGGAATCCATGCCTGTACAGTGGACCGTTACCATTGTAAATGAAGCATGAGAAATATGCCAGTGCATGCAACTGCTTAATTAACCTTTTGGTTTATCATTCGGATTAGGAAATGCTTAAGTAATGTGATTGTCAAATGGCTACAAGTATTGCAGCCACAGTGTTGTAATTCTGGTAAATCAACAAATGTAGGAGGCAAAAAAAAATTGAAGTGCTTTAAAACAAAATTAGTTTTTTTGAGCAGCACATTGTTTTGGTTATATGTTTGACATTATCAATAGTCCTACATTTTCATATACCAAAGCAAGCTGTGGTTTACAGTAAATCTATTCTGTCTTAGTAGGTCTGAAGCATTTAATGTTGATGTGTAACTTGGGCCTGTGATCTCACTGAGTTATACTGACCAAAGTGAACCCTTCAAA